>NC_067284.1:12706561-13006561 GCF_020740795.1 Apus apus
CTTCCCTTAACCCCCTGCCCGAAGGGATACTGCAGTTATACTACATACCCATAGGCACCACAATGAAAATTGAAGCTTATACCTAATTAAGGTTTTATACACACCAGTTCCCCCAGTAAATGCAAATTTTAACAAAATTAGACATGTCATATGTTGAAAATGCTCATGGCAAACAATCATTTTGCATTCCTGCAAATAAAATTGTTTTATACTGTAAGCTGGAGGCGAGTGTAACTTATTTTTGTAATAAAGTTTTTATTTTTTTTATGTGTCATTAATATAAATGTGTGTTAGTACAGAGATCTTCTGGTTAAAAACTTAGAATCGCACACATTTCAGTATGTTTACTTGTATTTACATAATTTTTAGAATAGTGGTTGCCAATAGCCTGTATGTTTCACATTAATTGATTTTTTTTTTGTTATCTTAATAAACCATTTTAGTATGTTGTATGTCAATTACTGGGATAGCTGGGACATGAAGTGTAATTTTAAATTGTCAAGTATTCATTGGAATATGTAAATGTGCCTTGCCAGTTTTGAACTTAAAGACAAAGTAAGTGAATGATGGTGAAAATGAGTAGTCAATGCATAAGAGACGTTTGATACCAGTTCCATATACTGCCCTTGCTAAAGAAAAGTAACTTTTTCCTCAGATTTGAGCATTAAAAATTAAGAGTTGCATTAGCTTCTGAATTTTGAAATCCAGTGATAGAATACTACTAGGCTTATGGAAAGTGGGATTGCTAATTGTAGCCTTAAGTATAATTTTGAATTTCAATGTAATCCTTGGTGCTGGCATTCCCAGTGCCAAGGAGTTAAAATGCTCCCTTCAAAGAGGTTGCCACGCCGACTGGCACTTTTACTGTCATATGGTTTTATAAGGAACACTGTCAAGATGTGGAAACCAATTTTGAACTTGGTATAAAATAAAAATGGGGGCTGTAGGAAAGGGGAAGTCCTCAGATTTCTTAATCTTGAAATCTCTCCATTGCTGAAAAATGTTAACACTTGTGGGATCACAAGTGCTAGGGACTAGTTCTTAGTCTGGAAATGTGTTGGTGGGGGATAATTACTTATGGAATTGTAACAGATGATGGAAGTGCATAAAAGCATTTCTATTAAGGCCACTACATGTGTTGAAATTGTGGATTATATCCTTAATTTCAGCTCTGATAAAAGCATGGGGGGGACTATTCTTTAAAAAAAATCAAATGCAAAATTGACAGGAAAACTTATTTTGAATGGATTGCAAGCAATGGTGAGTGAGCAAAATATTGCAGTCTTGACAGTGTTCCCTCTAATTATGAACTCAAGCCATTACAACTTTTAAAATTAAATATGATTTGCACTGTTCTGATATTGGTGCAGTTTTTTAGCAAAATGATCAGAAAACTAAATTGCATGTGGTGATTACTATTGTGGAAAAAAAAAAAAAAACTACAATGAAAAATTATTTTCAGAGCTTTAAATTTGATTGTGTAAAAAAAAAACCCAACATTCATTAAGTGGAAATACTGGTGAGAATGGGCAAGTGCATATATACAACATTGGTTTGGTTGCACGTGGGTGTTGGTAAACTTGAAATGTTCTACAGCAATAATGCATCTCTTATGGTGCTTTGGTGATAAATAGACACAACAGTTCTTTTTGGCATGTTGTAGGCAAGTCTTGACTTAATGTATTACGCTGCCTCTGTTTACTCCTATAGGAGGCTTTCTTTACTGAAACACCTGCAAAGGTTTGAAGCTAGCATAGTTTCACATTGGTATGTAATGTGTTGCTAAATTTGAAGACTAGTTGAATTTAGTAAGAAATCGGAAACTGCTGCTGCTTAACACTTCTGGTTTATAAACACTCCAATACACAGCTTTTTAAATTATACTGTTGTTTTAATACTCATTTTTGTTTAAAGGGTTTTTCACATAGGATGTACAACTGTATTTTTTTTGTTTGGGTTTTTTGTTTGTTTTTTAAAGAGACTTGATTCAGACCCAGAACTTAAGTTTGTGTTTTTAGTGTTGGAGGAAGGCTTTTACTACAGATGCCAAGACTGGGTTCTGAATTTGTGTTATACAACTCTTGCCTAAATACTGTCTTAAAATCTAATAGAAGGAATACTAATTCTGTTTGTTGGGGGTGATGGGTATGACATAGTCTAAGATGAACTTAGCCTCCTGTGAAGATAGGATTCCCAACCTAATATTTCAGGGTAGTAATGTTATATGTGGCTGCAAGTTTTTTTTCCTTGTGCCTTTGATAGTTCTTCAGAGGCTTAACTTCGCTGTTCAGCCTAGCAGCTATTTTGGTGCTTCTGTACATTAGTGAGTGGAGACTTTTTTTTAAGAAATACAACTGAAAGGCAACATGGGCATAAACACATGTAGCATTTTCTGAAAAGTGTGTACAAATTGATACCTTCCACAAAATTGACTGTTACCCCCTCGTTTGCATTAGTGAAAAATTAGTGGAAAATGTTAATTGTTTAAAATGGAATAGCAAGGTTTGGAAGTAGGCAATAAACTTTACTCAGTGCTCTGAGAATTGCAACTGGTGAAGTTGGAGCTTGAGTTTATGTTCATAGCCTGAAGCTTCTAAATCCAAGCTTTATGACTGGCTATGATAGACTTTAAAAGTCTTTTCTTGCCAAGCGTCTTGCTGAATTAACTCCAGCACCAGCACATGACATCTCTTGGCAGGGGCTAGCTAGTTGCATTAGTTGGGGCAGAGGAAACACCAGAGTGTACTTTGTCAGATAAAAATGGTATGTGGCAACAGGAGAGGAAGTAGAGCTGAGGATCCTTTGATCCTCACCTGGATAGGTAGTGGGGGAGAAGGAACAAACTATTAATTACTGCTTTACAGCCATCTAGTGCAAATAAACAAAGCTTCCTAGAAGCTCTGATGTTGAACTTCTTTCTGGGAGACCCATTTTCACATAGTCACCTGGTCAACACTTTGGAAGTGTTTAATTATACTTAATTCTGTTAAAAAATCCCCAACTTTTCTTTGGTGCTCCATTGCCTTGACTGTTAAAATAGACTGATTTGTTGAAAGGTGCCACTAGAACTAGCTTGTTAGTTTACTTGGAGTTTGGAGAGAGGGGTGATAATCTCATGTAATAATACATTTTCCTTACCAGTATATAACTGGTTACTATTTTTTTCAACAAACATGTATTTCTAAATGGGTAGCTCTGAAGTGTGTGTCGCACAGCTGAGCTCATCTGGCAACGCTGGATTACACTGATTATTTAAACCTATCTTCACAAAAGCTTCCTTAGATTATTAGGTACCTGGAAGTCTGACTAAATCTAAAAAGCAAAAAAAAAAAGCATTTGTGACAATCTAGAAAACACAGTCATAGTGTGTAGGTAGTTAAATACAGCTTGAATATTTAGTTTGAATCACAAGATACATTTTGGTTCCAAGAGTTGTTTTGTTCCTGAAGATTCACAAAACTTGTATCTACTCAAAAACCAACACTTTTATTTTCTGACAGCCACTTAGGTAAAGCTGGCAGTGTCAGAAAGCTTGATTCCCTTTAGTCTGAGAATGATAATGGGGACAGCTCACTTATCTCTGTTTGCACAGTGAGTACAACAATACAATTTTAGTTCTTTCGGTCACTAACATGTAGAAAAGACACTGCATCTTACCACTTCCCTTTGCACTAAGGAACTTGTAAAATGCATTCTTCTGCGCAGCCAGTAGAATAGCCTGTGACATCTGACTGCACAGAAGATAATGGTAAGTAAAAATAGATAATCTAGTACTTAAATGACTTGCAGTACCTAAAAGCCAACTTCAGTAGACTGTTTAACTGACTCCTTATTTTTAGTTCTTTAGGGAGGTTGTGGGTTTTAACTCTTCCATTTTAGTGTGTCCTCTTCAATGCTGAGTGAATTTTGAGTGTAATCTGGTGCTGTTTAATGTTAAATACTTTATATCTAAAAATCTCCAAAATGCTTTATAGGCAATTCCGTATGTATTTTTAAACTGATGGTTTATAAATTATGGTAGTTTAAAGTGATTTTTTTCATTAACAGTGTCTGTGATTGAAACCTAAGAGCTGAATATATCAGGTCCTGAGTTCCTGGTTCCAAGTGTAGCATTTCCAGTATTGTTCTACAATCTAAAGTAATTTTTTTTTTTCATATTTATTTCTTTTTTCGTCTTCAGTGAGATGAAAAATGTACCAAATTCTGTCACTAGTGGTGGTTATTTTGAAAGTGTATTGCTGAATGCAGCTAATCTGAGACTAGAAAACTTCCTTTGTGAGAGTTCAACAAAGGCAATTTTATAGATATCCCATTAGTAAATTATTGCTTCCCTTAAGGTGCAATTACATCATCCTGAAGAATGAAACTCTGTATTACAAGACACTGGTGAGAATTAGCCTAAAAAATTATAATTAATCTTTTCATAATGCAGCTGTATCACAAATGGTACATGGTTTTAATCCTTAATATTACATTACAGCAAACTTCCAGTGACAGTCACTGGTTTTCATGTGAGTAATACTTTCACCAAGAGACCAGTATGTAACTGGTCTAACTATTTAAACTAAAGATACTGCCCTCTCACATTTTCTTCCATTACCTTTTTCATGTTAATATTACCTACACTTACACAGAAGTATGTTAGTTTACATTTGCTTTTCAATTAGGATGTTTAAAAACTACTTTGAAGAAAACCACAGCATGTATGTTGATAAAATCTGTCAGAATTGGCAAATAAAAAATATGTTGTAGGTTTTATGCTAATGAAGACTAGGCTTGAACATAAAGGGGGAAAAATGTTGGAACTTCTCACTGGAAGTGCTGATGGTACTACAAGCTTTAGGTGGCTCTGAGCTGGGCTTTAGCACTCACTCTAGCAGTGAGTGCAATGGAAGCTTCATTCATTGGGGGTTATCTGTTGCCTTGCTCAACTATGTTTTCATACAAACACAACCTCTCAGATAATTCTTAAAAACAATCCCATTGTGGTGTTAACTCCAGTGAGATGGAGGTTCCAGTTAAAATTACGAACCATCTGGAAGGTGTTAAATCTGTTGGATTTGAAGTAACTTCCTTCTGTGTTTGTGTTGTTTGCAACTTTGTTGCAAACGTGTTCTGCATAGAAGTGATCTTGCAGTGGGAACGGTGTAATAAATAGCACTTTCCCTTTTTTTAATGGTATGCTAATCTGAAAAATGCAGTTTGGTTTGATGTTCTGAGATGTTCAGGTGGTCATGTTTCTATTCAAGAAAATTATCTTAGTATTCGTAAGGCATGAACTGATCAGTAAGTCTCAGACCGAGTAGCTCCTTTGAGGTAGTTTATATTTTCTTAGGATAACTATTGAAATCAGTACAGATTTATAATAGGAAGTAGAGAGTTCTATTTCCTTAATAGCAGTATTTAAACCTTCAGTTTATTGCCCTTACTGTGACATTTCATTAGTAATAAATGAGTATACAGATTAATGGTGAAAAAGCATTTTGGAAAGTGAAGTCTCCAGTTCGTAATGCACTTTGAGGTGCATTAAGGTGCACTCACCACGTGGGTACAAATGGCATTGAGGTGAATCAGGTAGCAAAGTTAGCTCAGTTCAAACAGCCTTCAGTGATGACCTGTGCTAGAGCAGATTAGTTTTATTGGGGAGTTAGTAAAGAACAGCTAGGATAGTAACTGCATATAATGGGAAAACACCCAATACAACACCCTCCACCCCACCCGTACCCTGTCTCCAAAAGATGCTTAGGAGAGGATTGCAATATGCAATGCTTTCTAAAAGCACGCAGGTTAAATAGCTGATAGGTGTTGAGTTCTTGGTTACCGGGCAGGTGAGATGAATCTGATAATCTTGCAACTTCTGCCCCTCAGATATTAAAAATTATGTAGAGAGATCTCACGTTTCACAAATAAGGTAAAATTGTGCTTAATGTTCAGTATAAAAAAAAAAAGGAGAAACCTGTCTTGACTGATACCTGGAAGGGCAAAAAACCCACAGTTTTTTCAAAAGCAGTAAATGACAATCAGGGAAATTCCTCCGGAATACAAAGGAATAGATTTGTTTTGTATTTAAAAGGTTGACCTGGGAGTGATAGAATCAAACACTCCCCACTTGGGAAAGCTCTTAACAAAGCATATTGTTTGCTCCCTGGGAACACATAAGGTGATTGAACAGTTGGGAAAAGAAATCATCCAACCTGTCTCTACAAGACAACCATTAATTGTACACAGACTACACTACTGGCAAATTTGTAGTCTAGGATTAAAAGCAAAACAGCCGGGGAAACAACCTGGCAAACCACAATGCAGAACAGCTTTATTTAGCTGTGTTACAGCTTTGTAGGATCTTTCCTACTATTAATCAGTGCTATCCTTTATCCATCTATCCTTTTCCTGTGCAAGGTAGGTACACTCTAATCCGGGCACCATCTAGCAGCCACAGCATGATGTGAAGGGATTGTCAGGTGATGGATCTTGCCCAGTTTCAAACATCAGGTCAAAAGCAGACACACAGTCCTTGGATTATATATCAAAAGGTAAGAAGTTGTCCTCACTGCCATAATCCTCAAGATCACTTTGTCTTGGTAGAAATGGCAGAAGAATATCCCTTTAAGGGAGGTTTTGAACACAGCTAAATATAAAAATGCTGAAAAAACCTGTTCCAGTGCCTCATGTTATTACTACTAAAGTCCTATTCTGAGAGGTGACTGGTATCTTAGCAGTTTTGAAGTGATGGAAGTCTCAGCTCTAGGGAAGCAAAAGCCAGTCTGTAATATCCGAAGATGGATGTTTTTTCAGTAGAGGTGAGGACTACTGTCTTGCTGGCATAACATTTGCCACTCACTGGCTTTACAGAAGTATGGTAATGGGAGAAAATGTTTTTAAATAGCAGGCAGTCTTGAGTTGAATGTCTTCATGCAGGGGACAAAGTGAGAATAGGTGTTGCACATAAAGCTGGGCTGAATCAGTGCTAGCTCAGCTGCCCCCTTTGCCAATTTCAAAATCAGGATGGGCCCAAAGAGCTCCCAAGGACATCAGGTTCTTGTTACAGAATTGTGGGTTTTTTTCTGCAAAAGTGTGCAATACAAGCCCAGAGTCCTGAGAGAGAAGTGGCTGATTTTTTTTCTTGGAATCAGGTCAGGACTTTTCATCAAAGACCTGGTGATGCAAATACCCCAGATGGGTGTATTCTGCTCTGGAGGTGGTCTTCATGTGCTCAAAAGTGAAGGTGCTTACAACATGCTTGGAAACAGACTTCTGGGTCCTCAAAGAGAGTTTAGAGCCAGTATGAAGGTTGTTAAACTTTGTGTGAAGATGTTCAGTTTCCTCTAGGCTAGAGCTCTCTTGTCTTAATACAAGAAAATACACTTTCTTAAGGAACAAGTCAAAATTTATTATAAGGTGCTCGTTTGCAAAATCCAGTATGAGATGCTAAGGTAGGAGAAGGTTGAAGAAGGAATGTGGTAAAGTAGAATTCACTTGCCAAATTTTAGTTTGCCAAAATGGTCTCCTTACCGAGCTAGAAGAGGATCAATTATAGGTAATGCTTTGTATCTTGTTGATCAGCACTCAAGATACACAGAAGCCTTTTCATAGACAGCTTTCAGTGGGGAAAAGTTGTCCTTTTCTCCACAGGTGAGCATGGTGAGCAGCATCTCTGAAGACTTGGTGGGAAATGGGAACCTTCCTGACTGTAGAAGTATTGGGACGTGAGCGTCCAGTGGAGATGGGTGCATGTTCTAAATTCTTGATGAAACTCAGGTGAGCAGTTTTGAACTAAAACCTTGGACTAAATGCACTAACTCCTTATTTCCTCACTGGCAAAACTGCTCATCTAGATAAGCTACAATATCAGTTGTGCTTTTTTTTTTCTTCCTGATTTTTAACTATTGTTCTTGGGCTTCAGGGAAGAAGAGAGTAATTATTTTATAGGTAGCTTGACTTCTCCAGATCTACTGAACATCTGAAGGGTAAAATAGAGAGGGGAGCACGGTTGGGCATTGGTCCCCACCATTGGGGTCCAGGAGAACACCAGATACATGGGCTTTTCAGAATTGAGACTGACTGATATTCCAAGTTTCCTGATCATAGTATATCTCAGAAACACACTGGATGTAGACAATATACCACAGTGTGGTGGCAGGTTAGTACCTGATCTGCTGTTTATCATATCCAAGCTGAATAGTGATCAGTGGAGAGCTTACTACTTGTCTTAGATAAATGTTATGAGACTTGAACATGGCTTGCTACAAAGCTGGATGATACTAATTTCAACATTCTGGTATCTTCTGAAGCAAAATCTACCTTCTTAAGGAAAATAAGTAATTCTTCTCTCTTGTATTGGACCTGCACTGACCCCAACTTGAGGTCTGTCTGAGGCCTCCCAGTTCTGTGTGGTGTGATGAGCCATTTTATGTGCATCTGTTGACATTCCAAAGACCTCAGTCTGCACTTGTAACTCCTGGGCCGGGGTGGGGGGGGAAGAAATACTAACAACTGGACATACAAAGAATACTCCAGCATAATCTTGAGTTTGGGGGACTCTGCTTCTTAAAGGGAAGAAAATGTCATTCCTTCCAGTTTGATACGAAAGATGGTAAGCTGCTTTTCATATTAAAATGCCCCTTTATTAATATATATTTTATGTATGTATCTGTGAAAGAAGAAAAAGTTCATATCTAGCATTTTAAACCATTTCTTATGTACTTCTGTAGAGAACAACAAAGGTAAGCCAGGTAGTTTACACAGCAGCAAATCATTCAAGTCACCAATCAGAAATTGATTTAGGAAGTTTTAAAATAATATTGAATGTTAATAATAGTCCCCCAGACCCTAGTAGACCCTACTAGCTCCAGTGCTTTCCATAACTAAAATACTAGTTACTTAAAAAGCAAAACTTTTAGTAATATAGTTCCACAGAAATTAGTTACATTTCCCCAGAAGTCCTTGTTTGTTTGTTGCAATTTGTCCCTTTTCCAAACAGCTCAAAGTCCTCTTTTCTGCCAAAGCATGCACCCTCCCTCCCCAAAGGACACTTAAGGGGAAACCACCATGCAAGTGGCAAGTGTGCACCATAACCAGGTTTAGATGCATTTACAGAACATTTGAAGGAACCACAAGTAACTGTTCTTTGCTGCTCCGGGAGAATGACTGTGGCTTTATGTCCTGCCAAGATAGGTCTGCTGATAGACCCACGGAGCCATCATTGTCTTCTACAGGAGCATCACTAATGCCAATGCTTGAGGTGAACTGGTGTATAACAATCCATCACTTCTCTGTTAAAAATGGCAGCATTGTGTTGGGGAAATAAAGTTCTGGCATACCTTTAGAAAATTGGGCAGCTGTCTGATAATGACAGCAGTGATCAGCTCTGAGCTGTCACAAAGCCTGGCCTCGCAGAGCTTGGTACTGAAACCCACTTACTGAATTCTCTCATTAAAATTATTATATTCCTCTTGTAGTGGAGCATGACTGTGGAGATACATGCTCAAGTTAGATCATAAAAGAAGTCATGCAGGCAAGCTCCCCATGTGCTTCAAAAAGTTGTTTTCAAAAAGCCTCAAAGCTCATCCTTGGGTATGAGGAGGAATTGCCCTGTGTTCAGGCTCTCCCCTAGTATCGCCTTGTACATTCTGCCTGTTAGCATACATCAGAATTTTCTCCCTTTTGTTATCCAATATTGCCAGGGAAACACAACATTTATGTCCTATTGCTTTTTATTTTCTCTTTAATCATTCTGAAAATGCCTCAGTTTTTGCAGTACATCATTTAAATGGAGGCAAATGTCAAATTCATTGCATACATCCTTGGCCAACACATGATAAACAAAACAATGTCCTGGTTATACAACCGGTTCTGTAACAATTCTGTGAAGTGTTTGATGAAAGACTTCACTGAAGCACAAATAACTTTTTGTGGGTGATAATTGATGTTGCTTTACTCTTAGCCTAAACTGCTTTTACATACTTCAGGTTCTCAGAGAAACTGGCTGCTCAAACTAAAAATATCTCTATGGAATTCTGACCTGGCAAAAACACTGAAGGCATTTACTGCTGTATCCACAGAAGCTAAAGCCATGGGCTTCAGGATACCAGCTCACCAGTTGCCAAGAAAATCCCCTTTCTCACCACTACCTCTGGGTTTTACATGATTGTTATCAGCAGATACAGTGGACATGTTAGTATCTATTGAAATCTTTCTCCAATACAAACTGGCTTAAATGGCAACCTTTAATTTTAATTAGGGGGTTTCTCACTTTTGTCAAGTTTGTGTGTGGATTTGAACTTCCTGGCTTTAGGTTGGGAATTTTTTCCACTTCTTTCACTGTTCCTGAAATGCAAAAAAAGAAGAGTCCCAACAAAAACTAGAGTTAGTCCAAATGAGGAAAAAAGAGAAATCTTCATAGGCTAAAATGTTAAAATACACTACAGAGGGGCAAAAAATAATTTAGGAACAATTTAAGAAGGTACTATTTCTACTAATAAAAATAATTTTGAATGCTATTTTGCTATTTTGTTTTATTCCCCCTCTTGCAGTCTGTACTTCAGCACTACTGCTGAATAATAAAGTTGGAAGAGGATAGGGAGAGCAACAATGCTAAAAGGTACAAAAGTGCTCTCATATGAAGAGCAACTCACTGGAGCAGGAAACTTCATTTTGGAAGAAACAGTTTGCTCAGGTTGATGAAGTATTTTGATAAAATAAGCAGCAATTTTGCTGAGTAGGGAAAGTGTTGTTGTTTTTTTTACAGTCTCTTTTTATAAAATACTAAATTAAACAATGTTTAGAGAGTTGGATCTTCACCCACACAAGCATAAATAAGTGGTGGAGCTCCTCACTGGATCATTTTTGTGGATGTTCCTGTTCATGGCTCAGTTCAAAAAGCAACTTGAAAATAATCATTTCCCAATATATCCTCAAGATTTCAAATAAAGGCAAAATAAATATCCGGGTGAGTATTATTATATTCTTGCTATGCTTTTACAACTTTTTCCTAGGTATGTAACCGGATGGCCATCATCACAAACAGGATGCTCACCTAGTTGAATCTTTGGGGATCCAAGACAGCTGTTCTATGAATCCATCAAGTATCTGTGATGAAAAACTTAGACTAGCTTTAAATTCTCCAAGTCTTGTCACAGTTATGAAGCATAATTGCTGCAACACTTTACTGTGTTTTAACAGAAACAGATGTAATCTTAAAAGGATTTTCTTAACACTCCTCAATTCTGCTGAATCAAGGCAATATGGGTCAAATTTCTCCTCCCTACTTGGAAAATTTCTCCCACTGACCTCAAAGTTGGTCAGTGGAAATTCCCTTCAGGACCTGCCATAGGTATTTTCATGAAGCGTGTATCTGGGGCAGGGTTTTCTTTATCCCCTTCAGCTGTAAGTAAACAGCTTATTTTTCATTTAGACTGATCTCTTAAGTATGTGCTATGGCACTGTTTTAACTACTTGCAGTGGTGCAGCTAATTTCTTTCACAAACATTATCTTACACATTCTTAACATCCAGCTACTTTTTTTTAATTTTTCCTCTTCTTCCCTGATCAGCCTGGGTTTTTGGAAGGAGTTATCCAGATCTTCCCCCTGCACATAACAATTCAGCTACCTCACTTAATACTAGATTAATGTGCATATCCAGACAGCTTATCTTTTGTTCAGGTGAACCAATGTAAAATTTCCATAGACTAACCTTTGAATGTTGCCACAAGCGTAATACTAATTTATTTAGGCTTTTCTCCAATATCTCCTGTATAGGTCTGGTGCTTCTCTTCATGCATATTCCTTAGTGGTGTTTTGTGCTGGGTTTTTCTGTTGTTTAATTTTGCAGGCCTCTATTTCTTGTTGTCTGTAGGAATTGTCTGCACTCACCTCACAAATTTCAGCTTTATATGGTTCTTCCTTAATGTCCCATAAGTGTAGTTTACAACAAGACTAGTTCTTTTCATCTTTGATACTTAAATTCTGTCCAGTATCTAGTCTGTGGAAGAATGTATTCAGAAAAACCCTTTTCATTTTAACAATTTGAAGAAAAGCTCTATGTATCTATATATATAGATATGTGTTGCTTTGACCCTTTTTATCTACTCCTTGAGAGTTACAAGTTCCTCAAGGCCTGCCTCTAGGACGTTGCCCCCCCCCCCTTTTTTTCCCCCCCCCTCTTCCCCATGGTACATTTTCCTAAGTGGACCTGCCTTGTCCCAGTGAAATTCTAATACATTCATCTCTCCTCAGCACCTCCCTGGTTTGCCCAGCATTGTTCCCATTGGCCATACTAAACTGACCCTCTGGAAACTGTCTTGCTTGAAGTGAGTTCTTTTACTTGGATTTCCTTACCAGAACAGTCTCCCTGTCTTTCCCCCCTGCAAGTCTTTATTTTGCCCGGTGACTGTCAATTACTTGATGGTTTCAGTACTAAACACAGACTGGAAGGTATTTTCAGGTCTTCTAACTGAACTGTATTTTAGTGTCTTTTTTTAAAAAAAAAAAAAAAAGTCATTAATTTTGAGTGGCCTGCTCTAGCTTTAGCCCCTTTGAGTGGCCTGTTACAAATAGAACCCCTTAGCCCCTTTTCTTTTGGTTGCCTGCTGAATCTGTTTCTAAACAAAGAACATCTTTAAATCTGTGTAATGTCAGTTGGCAGTTGTAGAGACTGGTGATCTTTTGAGGAGTATGTTCCTCTTTTTTACCAATAATATCTCCCTCTTGCCATTTGCAGCTTTCTGGTCTGGAGCAGCTGACCTCCCCCATTTTTCACACCAACTTGTGTGAGGTTTTACCTGAGAATCCAAAGCATCCAGCGGGTCCTTTTGGCTGGGGTTATCATTTCCTCATCCAGTTTGCTTTAACCTTGTAATATTGAAGGTCAACATACGGTCCATAATGTGGTGGTCCAGGAAGCAAACTTAAGAACCTACACCAACCACTGGTAGCACACATGCCCACACAGCTGACAAGCACAGGCCTGTGTGGGTGGTGCAGAGAGCTGACTCCCAAATGCCATAAATCTGTCTATTAGCAGTTTATTAACTCATTAGCAGACAAAGGAATGTGACTGTTTATGACAGTAAAGATGACTTTGTTTACCTAAATGCTAATACTTATTCTGCCAAACCCAGGCAGAAATGGGTGTCAAATGACCGGCCTCTACTCTCGACTGCTGATGGATGCCTTTTAAGTTCTAAATTCAAAAGTCAAGTCTAAAGGACCTACTAATGCTTAATTTTCTTGGGACCGGAGTCACCAACTTCAGTTTCACTTATTTAAGCTTAGCTGTTTGCCAAATTCTTAAAATGAACATTCCCTACAGTTTTATGCTAAATGACTAAAGGTTAACATGAAGCCTTCTACTTAAACTTCTGGAAATGGCCCACAGAAACTATCAGGGACTTGTGGGGAACAATTTATAAAGGAAAACTAATTCCTCCTTGGGTAAACATGAAGGATTACATTATATAAGTTAGCCTGGACAACCATATCTTTGAAAAAGATAAATATGTAGTCCCTTGAAAAGAGCAAAAGCAGACTTGCAGAGTAATTAAATCAGCTGGTGACAATCTCTGTATTATGGTTCACTGCCTGGTTTATTAAACCACCCAAGTTTTTTAAGCTTAAAAAACCACTGGTAAATAGAATCTCAGTCTTATAACTGATATTCAGCCAACAAATGTAGCCTTATATTTCATGTTGAAAATATACATTAATACATTTTTGAGTGCTAGAATATGCAATTTTCTGTTGCTATTAAAAAAAAAAAAAACATGGAGAACTGACTCCATAAGAAGACTTGTATGATCAGTGAAAGATCATTTTACATTTCCATTATTAAAATAAAATCTAGCTTTCCAGAATAGTAGTCCTGCCCACATTGTTTCAGAGCCCATCTCCAAATGCATGTTTTTTCCCCCTCAAGTTCTCCAGTTAACCAGAGAATCTTTGTAAGAATTTAGGTGAAGAGAGAAAGACTTGCTGTTGTTGGGGAATGGATGAAGTTCTTTCTCATATAAATTCAACAGAATTTTGAAAAGCTTAAGTGTTGTCAGTGTTTCCCTTTTGTTGTTCTTACTGTGTTGCAAAACAAACCTCTCCTGAGTCTTCCAGTGAAGCAGAACAAGCTACATAGTTGTAGGGGCAAGGGTTACAGAGGGAGGTGGGCAACCCTCACACTGCTGTCTCTGGGCAGGGTGGGATAAAGCAGGTCTGCCCAGCACAGGTGAAGTCTCTGGGTCAATGGAAATCAAACAAACAGCTTATAAGGTATAATTAGTGCCAAATGTGATGGTGGCAACTTTACACTAAAACATGGCCCTGAGCAATGAAGCTCCAAATTAAGGTTTACCTGGAGTAGAGAATGGAAGCAGAGGTTTGATTTTATGTTCCTGCTAGTTTGTTACAGATGTGTGATGCTGCAGTATCTTTATGAAATATGTTAAGACTTTAAAAAGTTATTCCTTATTAAAAGGAATGCTAAATAAATAACTAAATAAATAACTGCTAAGTAAAGGACTAAAAATCACAAGCAATAAAGCTAAGGATCTTCTGAGGAAAATTAATTTCCTCTGACTAAACTGTATGGAGATTTGCTGTGTGTATGCACTTTGTTTTTTTTCCCCCCTAATATAAAACACGTGGACTGACACAAAATAATACTGTGCAGACACTCTTGAAGAAATTCAAGCTGACCCTGGGCTTTTGCCAAGCTCTCTGAGAAAGGTCAACATACTGAAGTCAAACTGCAGCCTCTCACCTGCTCCAGAGGTCAAGGGAAGCATTGCATAAAATGACAAACATCTGAGAGAAAAGTCTGAAAGCTATTTTCAGCTTTTGGTTTCTAGATACTGACTCATCTTCCAAATACTGACTTGTCCTTAACAGCAGGGTTTTCACTGAGTATTTGTAAACATGACTCTTCAGTCCAAAGATGCCTCACGTGGGGGTAGTGCAAATGAATGTAAGGCAACAGCAGCTTCTCAGAACAACTCAAAAATAAAAGCAGGCACTTCCCCTTCAGCACATTGTTTTTTGTATTTGTAACTCGGAAGCCCCTTTATCAATAAGATTTCACAGGAGAAGTTGTTTAAGCATGTTTATTTTGTCCATGGAGCTAATTTTGCCACCACCTGTGGTGTCACACTCATGTAACCGAATTTCCTAAGACTCCATAACTAGAGTTGCAGAAAGCATTCCAGCAGTTTGAAAGGATGTGACTTAGACTGTACCTGAAGGCAGTTACTCATGTGAAGCTGGTTTTAAATTGTCCTCGCTAGCAATATACTACATTCCAGAATGAGTGTTATTTGCAACGTTTTACCCTTGTATACTCACCGATGTGAGAGCCTTACTTTTCCTACCCTGCTCCTTTTTCTTTGCAAGCAATTACGGACTTTTGAGAGGTGTTTATGATTTTAGTATCCCCCCGTCACTGAACGACTGGGTTCAGTCATCATCTAAATATAGGGCCCTTCATCAGGCGTCGCAGCTTCTTGGCTCTCCGCGCCGGGAGCCCCTCTCGTGCAGGAGGCGGGTATTTATAACTAGGTACGCGTCCTGCCATCGCAGGGCTCAGATGTTACAGGGCGGAGCTGGGAACGCCAGCGGGGGGCGGCGGGAGGAGGGGGCGCCGGGCCCGCGCTGCCCGCAGCCCGGCACAGGCTCCCGCAGACCTGGGGGCAGCTCCGGCTCCCGGCAGGTTGAGCCCCGGGCAGCCCTGCCCACCTCCCCCCCGAGCGGTGGCGGTGCCGGAGAAGGGAGGAGGGGCTGGAAGGGCCGCGCGAGGCCGGGACGCCCCGGGACGTGTCTCCTCCCGCCGCCCCTCCCGGGCAACATGGCGCCCGCGCAGCCGCCTGGCGCCCCGTCACGTGGCCGCCCGTCACGTGGCGCGGCCCCGGAAGCGGCGCGGCCCCGGAAGCAGCGCGGCCCCGGAAGCGGCGCCATGAGGGGCTGGGTGCGGGCGGGCGGGCGGCGGCTGCTGCGGGTGCGGGGCGGCCCGGCGCTGCGGGAGGCCTGCCGGCAGTACCCGCTCTCCTGCTGCCTCCTCCTGGCGCTGGGTGCCGCCACCCTCCTCCTCAACCGGTAACCGGGCCCGGGAGGGCTGGGGCGGGGGAGCCGGGCCCTGCCCAGGGGAGCGCCGGCGCCTCGCCGCGCAGTGACGTTTCCTTCCTGTTTCTTTGTAAGGTATCTTCACGTTTTAATGGTCTTCTGGTCGTTTGTGGCTGGTGTTGTCACTTTCTACTGTTGGCTGGGACCGGATTCCCTCTTGCCCAATATTCTTTTTACAATAAAATCTAGAGCCAAGGTAAATATGTCTGTTAACGTTCTTCTGCTTTCTTTAAACCTGGTAAGGATTTGCATGGAGTAGCAGTCCCTGTGTAACGCTAGCTGCTTCCAGCAGTAACGCACACCAGTAGAGCCGCTTTCCACCGGCCGACAGATATTCTGTAGCAAGTTTGCTGTCACTGGGACTTTGGGTCCCTCACACACTTCTGCACAGTCCCATCAAATCTCTGTTTAGCTGCAAAGCCAGGTGTTCATGGATGTTATTTTCTTCATCACCCGTTTTTCGCTTTTGGCATTTGAGCTGTGAGTAGTTGAGAAACCATGTAGTTGTTTTCCCTTTTACTGAGGCTTTTTCTTTTCTAAAGATGCTCTTTCCTTTGTCAAGCCAGTGCTAAGTGGTCTTTGATGATTGTAGCCAAACTCTTTTAAGTGACAGTGCATTTCAGAGAAAAAAACAAACAGGGCATTGCTGTTTTCTGACTTAAAATGGTTCGATGTAGAATTTCACAGGACTAAGAATGCCACAGTTACAATAGTTCAAGGCTATGAGTAAGGCAGGTTTTATAGGGAAACCAGCTGGTTTGTTACTAGGCCAACTGATGTATGAGAGAGAACTGAAGATGTGAAAGGGGATCTGTCTCCTCAAACTGAGTTTTAGTGGAAGTGATTTTTCTGTTTGCTTCAGTTGTTTCTCATACCATGCCATGTTATCTTGTTTTCCTTCTGGGAGAAAAACTTTGTGCTCCAGTTGTGTGCTCTAAAAGGAAATTCACAAATACATATTTATATATTAAGAGAGTCATTATTTTGCAGAATGTGACCGTGTCCAAATATCTTCTCTTAGCAGTTAGAATTGCCAGAGCTGTTTCCCCATGGTCACAGTTGTGCTGTATGTGGGAAGGTCAAATGCAAGAGGCACAGGTAAATTAAAAATGTGGCACTGGTAAGCTTAGCATTTCTTACATTTTGCATATAGCAGTAGGAAACTTCCATTTAAATGTTGTTACATCATATTTTCTTTGCTCTCCTCCAGACCTACTTTGCTTCTGGAAAACTATCAGCCATGGTTGGATCTGAAAGTGCCTTCAAAGGTTGATGCATCACTCTCGGAGGTAATTGCTGCTTCATTTCTTCAGTACCTTGAAATTCAGTGAGTTCTTATTACACATCTCTTCAACCTCTGTGTCTGGTTCAGTAGCTGGTTCAGATGTACTTCCTAAGCAGGTTAGCTTGTTCCTACAAAACTCACATCAAAAAAATGTGTGCTGGGAGCTGAGAAGTGAGCTGGCCTGCTTGTTTCCACAGAAGTGACTGTTCATCTAGTAGTGTGCTAAGAACATAGGAGAAACATCTGTGTCAATTGGGAAATACATAGGAAAGAACAGTTACAATTGAAAATGTCAGATTCTCAGAAAGTTGAAGGTTACAGCTTGCTTAGTTTGTCGAAGTGGAGGTTAAGGGATTATTTGCTCTAGCTGTAAGATTTCTGTAATAAGGTGATAATGCGATGGTAGCTCTTCAAAATTGTCAGACAAAGCTGTAACAAAATCTGTCTACAAAATACATTAGTGGATTTATTAAAGGAATAGCATGAGTACCTGTCTTTAATAAGACTGTAAATCAGAAGTTTTCCTTGTTCTTTTCTCTTTGGAAAGAGAAGAGCTATCTGAAGAGCTGTTTTTCTTGGAGTTTGCTTCCCCCCCCGCCCCGATGAAATCCATTGACAGCTACATAGATTATACTTTGTCCCTTTTCAAAGCTAGGAAAACACACAAGCACTTAGGTACCTCCGTTTCCATTTATTTAGAAATCAAACTTTGGAGTTCTGTGGTAGGAGGGTAAACAATTGCCATGTCAGAAGTGAGAAGATTCCTGCATGTCAGCTGTCACAATTAACAGCGTGGTGTGTTAGGTGAAAGCCGAGTTTGTTTGTGGAGTAAGTGAACTGTGTGATGGTGTCCTGGGCACACCCCATAGCAGGAGTAGCAAAAGAGTGAAAACCTTAAGAGAAGGGAGGGATGAACAGTTGAGGAATGTGTTTTTTAAAAGTACATATAGCAACTTGTTGACTTCCTTTGGCTTAATGTAGTGGCTTTTTCTGTAACTTCAGAAGCAAACATTTATTCCTTTAAAATTGCTTAATCTATTAGAATTATTTATTTTCTGAACAAGCTTAGGTCCAAGTGTATTAAAATAACAGTATTGCCCAATATAACTTAAGTAGGCTTTTTTTTTTTTTAAACTTGTTTTAATAATAAAATGTAAAATAAGTGCTTATATGTGTGTAGTTTTATATTTATTTTTTTTTTAGAATTTTGGGCAGCAAGTAAGCTCTGATAGTTTACCAAAGGATGTGGTAGATGCAGAAGAACTGGAAATTTCCCTATTTAGCTTAAATGAGTATTTAATGCTAAAAATGCTATTTGTAGTATTTTATTCATAAGGGATACTATACATACCAGAGTTACCTTCTAAGACTGATCTCTAAAATGCTCTGCTGCACACAGGCGTATTTTGTATTTGTTTGCTGTTGCTGTAGTTCTGATTTACCAAAGTGGTGTGAGCTTTGCTGCAGTGGCATCTCCCTGGCCCTGCTTTATTTAGCAGTATGGGCATGCCTTTGTGTATCTGTGCCGTGTTTCTCATTCCTTTTTTTCCTTTGGGCACTTAAATAGAAGGAAGTTCAAGATCCAAGTGCCTTCCTGGGGTAGTGAGCCAGGGTAACAATCCTTGGTGGACTCAAACAAGCACGCTGTTTGAGCCATCTTTTTCTCCTGTGTAGGATACTCTTTGAAATGAGAAATGTCATTGCATTTTTCCACATTGCAACTCCTCTGTACTGGTTAAAAGGGTAGTGGGGGTTCTGCCCGTACCATATTCCTCTTGATCATCTGCTCTGGGGATGCAGCATGTAATGTGTGCTTGGAATTGGATAGCCTGGTTGGAAGGAGAGACTGCTCTTACTTTCTTTTGTGGGCTAGTCATACATTAGAAGGAAGCTGATACAGTGAGGACTGAATTAAGGTTAATTAGATTCTGAAGGAGTGCAGAGTGCAACCTGCTTCTGAAAAGCAGTTTCCTCAAATACTTGAAAAAAGTCTGGGATTTTTTTCATTTCAGATTAGTTTTTCTAGTTCTTCCTTTGCATGTTAAAGAATTTTGGCAATGTTGTAATTTCCAAATGTTTCTAATTTCAATTGTATATAAAATAAAATTAATACCCACTCTACTCAGAAGAAATCCAAGCTTTTCTCACAAGTATGGATTTTTCTTTTCTTGGGTTGCAATAAGTTTGTCTCACTTCACAAATTCTTAATCTTCTGCAGCCTTGTTTTGGTTTTCCAGCTGCCATACATGGTTTACAAGAATAAGAAGAACCTGTGCTTAGACTTTATTCCCCTTTTCATTTACGTTTATCATTGTAGTTGAGCTGTACAATGTCTCAACTATGCCTCCATATTGGATGGTTTGAGCTGTATCCTGCACAGAAGTCGTACAGTACCTACTTTGTGTAATTTTATTTCCAGTTTCTAAGCCACTGTGCTTTGTGTTGGATATGATACCAGTTGGTCAGTTTTGTGTTGTATATAATTTCAGGTGTTATAGATTGTATAAAGGATAATTTAATTCTGTTACTCAGTTGATAAACTCTGCTCTTTCCCTACAATCTCATTTTTGCTATGTCAGGGACAGTTGCAAGTCAAATCTGTGGAAAGCTGCTCAGCTACATGATCAGCATCATGAAATAAATGCCTTAGTGGATCAAGGTGCTCTCTGTTGATGTTGCAGTTTTTTCCTTGATTATTAAATCCTTCAGTTCTTGATTATGGGACCAGAATTTTTTCTTTATTTATTTTTTCTTTTAAAGTAAGAAATGGACAAATGCATGACCAGAAAAAAAAAGGTATTGTCTGAACATGCTCCATGTCAGCCCTGAACTCTTGTAGCAGCCTCCAAGCTTTCTTGCTGGGAGTTGGTGGTTTAACCCTAAGGAAGTGGTCTCAGATATCTAGCTCTGCCATCTTGTAAGGCTTTTCCAGTTGCCTTTGTGGTTTACTTATCAAGTCCTTGCTCCTTTCCAGTCTTATCTGGCCTGGTAGGTCTGAGCAGCTACTGAATCATTTACCACCCAGCTGTACAGTTCCTGCTCCCAGCAGCTGGGGTCTGTTCTGGGCAGTCATAGGAAGCTCATGTATTTGTACCTGCTGTTTTTGGTTTTACACTTGTAAATTTCTGCAATTCAAAACTGCTCACATGTAGTAGAACCAGTCATTTTGCAAATTGCTTGAAAAATAGTCTTTAAATGAAATGTCTCATCACTTGTATTTGAAACATGAGAATAATACTTCATAGAAAAGGAAATTGCTTATCATCAGCTGTCATTCTCTGAGATGTCCTGTCTACTCTGTTGGCATGTGTGCATTGTGTGAGCAATTGAGCTTGAATAACATTGTTGGTGTTACTAGAATGGAAGTGGGTACATGTGTCCTGCTTTCTTAGTGCTTTACAGAAGTGCAGTGAATGATGTCACAGGTTTTTTGCTGACATAAAGAATCACACCAGTATAGTCTCAGTGCTCATAGGAAGCTTCATGGGAAGACTGTAGGGACTGTACGCCTTGAGTTCTACCAGAACATGTCTTGGCCTCTGACATCAGGAACAGCAATGTGTAGACTTCAAGTGTATTTTGAATCATTTGTCTGTGCATTCTGCATCTGAGTCTTTGGCTAGTGGGATTATCTGCATGGCATTGTCCTGTGAAATTATTACCATAATGGCCCCCCTTACAGTGGCTGTGGAAGCAGGAACAAGAAGAACACTGGTAAGTCTGAAGTGGTTCAAGTGAAAGTCAGTTACTATAAACATGGGATTAATCTCAAGAAGACATTACCCAGAGAGGGATGGGTCATCAGGACTTGCATCTTTCCTTGTTGGTTTAATAACCACAGGAAGATGATTGTCAGAGCCATGCATGTTTGGCTTAGCTAGAAGAATGAGATCTCTCGCTGCTGGTAACAAGGGAGAGCAGCTTTAGAAGCCTCTGAACTGTAGGCAAAGAGAGTGACAACAAGTTATGCTAGCAGCTGATGAACTAAAATTGCAGTGGCACATGCCTGATGGACAGGCTTTCAGTTTTTATAATAGTAGTTGTGGATAAAGCTCTTTCAAGAGGGAGTGCATTGTACTCCCTTTGAGTACTCTGCCTTGTGCTTGAGGGCTGTCCAAGTGCACTTCCACTCCAAGAAAAGACGGTCTGTTGTCATTGCGCTTGATGCAGCAAAAGTGGAGGAAGAAAGAAAAGGATCCTTTAACAGAGAGATGCCCAGTATAGATTTTACTGCAAGCCTTTGCATTTGAGGTTTATTTTGTTAGAAACCCTTCATGAACAAAAGTAATGTTGCAATACCTGCTAGACTGAGATTTCTGTGGAATAAATTCATTGTTTATATCCTGGCAGTGCTATGGAAGGCATCAGGGAGATTGTTTTGGGTAGTCTGATGTATTACTCTTAGGGCCAATGGTCTGTGTCTGCTGACTGGAGCTGGATGCCACCTTCCTCTTGTTTGAAGATTAACTTCCAAAGAAGATTCTCTCAGATTTTTTGATCTCTTCTGGCCTGGGAAGCATCTGTTGTCACCCTGCTACACCACTTTTAATGGAAGTACAAGATTTCGTGGGGATTATGACATTTAGTTTACCTATCTGTCATCAGCACATGATTATATTACAATTTGAGGGTCTGTTACTGCTCTAGTACGTAGGGGTAGGAGAAAAAACATTGATGACCATACAATGGTCCACAACACAGACATCTGAAGTTTTCCCAAACTGGAAAGCATCCTTTCAGAGGGAGGGTGAAGGAACAAAAATTTATCCTTCACCCTTAAAAACAGGGAGGAAAATATTTGAAATGGAACAATTGCAAAAGGGGGGGGGGGAAATATCTTATATTTGGGTAGGCAATATTCTTAGTAGTGAAGGCAGAAAAAGATCATTCATCAGCTACTCAAGTCTGAAGAGTTGAGAGGAATTTAAAAGGCTGTGGTGTGTGTTTTACTGGGTGTGCTTTTATCATCATGAGTAGAGCAGAGGCATGAAGGACCCTACAGATAGTATGAATTCAGTAAGTTTTGAATTCTTGTGGAGCATGCAGTGTGAATGAGTACAGCAGCAAATCTTGTAATATTTTCATAAATGACATGTATATCAACTGTTACATTCAGCTTTCAAATGCATTTTACATTTTTCTTTGGACACAGTGGCTTCTTTTGCAAAACCTTTCCCTCTATAGAATATGGCGCTGCAGCCTCACATAGCAACATGTGTATTCTCTTTTGCTACCCTGGTCAGCATTGATGCTGCTGAGCACAAACTGATGGCTTTGTTGACGGCTGTGGTGCAGAATGTGGAGAAAGGAGCATAGCTTTCCTAGAAATTGCTTTTTCGGATTCTTCTTGAGCATTCTTTGTGAGTGGTGAGCAGACAAGATCAACTATCGCACTTGAAGGATGACAGAGAGTTTGAAAAGTCCCACTTGAAGAGTGGGGTGACCTAGAAAAGCTGGAGGTTTGGATGAGAAGGGATGGAGATATGTGTACATGTAGAAGGGGTAGCTGTGCCTGTTCAAGACTCCACACTACATCAGAAAAGAACCAGGAACTGATCTGAAAAATTAGGAAAGGGCTGTTTGAGGTAAGATTACATATTTCATAGCACTCCCCGAGCAGTGGTTGCAGAGCTGTGCTTCACATTGTCAGCAGTATTAGTGGCAGCTGTTTTATCTTGATCTCTGATGTAAATGTCACTTTGTTGCTGTTTGCCCAAAATACTCATTATTATGCAAAATTACTGATCTTACAATAGGATTGCAACAAACATATTTGTACATTAAAGTTTTGTGACGTTTGAATTATGTTCTATGAGTTTTGGTATGTGTTTTTAACTCTTCTAGCAAGGATTTACAGTAGACTGTTTTTAACTGGTAATGTGGTTGTCTTTGTTCTGCACAGGTGCTTGAGTTGGTGCTGGAAAACTTTATTTATCCATGGTACAGGTATGTGCTTTACCTAAAAGTTACTATTTTTGAATATCATAACTATCTGCCAAACTGTTTAAGAAATGGTCACCTAAAATGAAACATTTCTGAATAGAATAGCAGAATAGAATGGATCTTATAACAATTTAGGCATGATAGAGGTGGTTCTGAAATTTATATTTCTTTCGAAAACCACTGTTAGAGTATTAATTTTTATATGTTAATTTTCTAATAACGCACATGGAACCACATATGACTTGATTAAAACCTGTAAAAACTCAAACTTGCCCCACATACACACCAAAATGTACTTCCAGATTAGAGACATACTGATCTTTCATATTGCTTTAAAAACAAACACTTTACACTTTTTAAAAATAAGATTTCCACTTTTAATTAACGTAGAGAAGGTATTTTGAATACGTGTTGTGGCCACCTTCTTGCTGAATAGCTGGTGATGTGCTGAGTTTTAAGGCTGTGAGTGGTTATACTGAGCTGAATAGAGTAGTATTGTGTAAATAACTTATAAAATAGTATATAAAGGAAAGACTATGGGCAATTTTATTTTCTTCTTTTTGACTTTTAACTTTATATATTAAATAGTCCTTCAGAGTACTTTGTGAGAAGATATTAAAAATACTTCTAATTGGTCATGCTGGCATCAAGGCATTAAAAGAACATTTTGCTTTAACTCTGAATTTGACTTTTTTGTTGGATGGAAATATTCAGTTTTGTGCTAAAAGAAGTTTGTAATTTTTTTTATTTTACTCTACACCAGGGTTTTTTCTGTCTCTGGGATCTAAAGTTTTCTGGGCAAAGTTCTTTGCTTGATAGGTTTTTAATTGTGGTCATTATCTGCATTTCTTGCATGGACATTGAGGTGCTGGAGCAAGCCCAGAGAGGGGCAGTGAAGCTGGTGAAGAGCACAGGCATTATGAGGAGCAGCTGAGGGAGCTGGAGTTGTTTAGCCTGGAGACAAGGAGGCTGAGGGGACACCTTATTGCTCTCTACAACGACCTTAAAGGAGGGTGTAGTCAAGTGGGGGGTTGCTCTTCTCCCCAGTAACAAGCAACAGGAGAAAAGGAAATTCCTTCAAGTTGTACCAGAGGAGGTTTAGATTAGCTATTGGAAGAAAATTCTTCACAGAGAAGGTAATAAAACACTGGAATAGACTGCCCAAGGAGGTGGTTGAATCACTCTCCCTGGAGGTGTTTGGAAGATGTACAGATGTGGTGCTTAGGAACGTGGTTTAAACACTGGACTTGGTAGAGTTCAGTTAATGGTTGGTATAGTTAAGTTATGGTTGGACTCGATCTTAAAGGTCTTTTCCAATCCGAATGATTCTGTCATTCTGTATCTTTGTGTGATGAATACACAGAAATATAAAACTTAACTGCTTATTCCAACAGCAGAGGGAGCTTTAGCACCGTGTATTGTGAATAACGGAGTTGGAAAAAGCAAGGTTTTCAACTTTCAAATACAGAAAGCTAGAGCATGTTCCATTGATCTGTTTAATAAAGTAGCAAATATAAGGGAACCATCTTCTGTATTTCATAATTTGAAATTAGCTAGAAAGTGTCTTCAGTGTCTTTGTTTTGGACTGATAAGGAAATTTGGATTCCTCATATTACTTACATCTCTGACACCCAAGGTGGAAGAAGTCTGGAGTGCACTGTATGGCAGGGTTAGTAATATGCATAGCTAGAAGTGCAATGCAGAATATACTTGGTTTGGAGCCAGCCAGCCTGGATTCAACACATCTTGCCCTCTGGTGAGCTCTATAGGTGTTCCTGCATGGTCCTCAGTTTTGCATGGCTGCACCTCTGGATTTTGAACTAGTTCCATAAATTCACATCATGCTGATCAGACCTGATAAGCTTTGCATGAAGTACTGGGAGTTCAGTGAGCTATAGTGCAGTGGTATCTGAGTAACTGCAGGAAATTGGTCGTGAGAGGCTTACTGGTGTCAGCTTAACGTCAGGAATGTCAGATCTGGTCTCATTACCTCTAGACATTCAGGAGTTTCTTTGCTTTCCTGTATTTCCAGAAACAGTTGTGCAGGGAGGCCTGAACTGTGTCTGTGTTCAGCTGTTTGAGGTCCGTCTCAGAGGGCGAGTTAGTTCACACTTCTCCTTAGGCTTACCTGCACTGCTGGTAGAGCTCAGCTCACCCTGGAGAAAGGCCTTTCGCATTCATTAAGTGTTTTTTCTGAGCTAACTCAACTCGCTGGCTCTGGATAATTCGTCACAGAACTAAACCAGAAGCCTTTGCATCCAGACCATTCTTACTTAGCAGCGTGGGTAACCACCAGCAGGTGATTCAGACCTGCCAGACTAGGTTGGTAAAACAGTTTGCTGCTTTCCGTTGCGGAAAAGCCTGAGCATAATTCCTTATGCTATCTGCCCCCTTCTCAAGTGAATGGAATTTGTACAGAAACTACTTATAATTTTTTTATTATTATTTTTTAAAAAATTCTACCCTGTCAGCTGATGGTGCCTTGCAGGACGTTACACAGTCTGGGCATTAGTGTAATCTCACTTAGAAACCTAGGCAGTGTAACACTTACCAGAATTGTACGTGGCAAGATAAAATCATAGATTTATTGCTCAGAAAATAAAGTACTACAAGCAGGGAGGAAAAGCTATGTCTTTTATTTGTTTCATTAATAAGCTGTGTAAGAATTTGTACTATTTTATTAGCAGGCTAAAATTTAGAGACAAACATCTGTAAACTTGAATTAGTTTAGGGCAATGAATTAGCTAACATCCAGTGAACTCTACTGAAACAGGTAATAATACCTATGCACATTTTTTTGGGTATTTTTCAGAGTATTTGTACTGGTTATATTTTAATAATTGTGTTAAGTGTTTTTCAACTGTATGAGAGCATAGTTGTAAGTAATCCAAGTTTGCAGAGCTACAAAACACTGGTCTGAGTCTATTGCTTATGTATGCTGTACAATAGAACTATATAAAATCTTGCTTATATCAACCTCATTTGATACTTAAAGCTTAAAGTTTCTGTGAGTCACTCAATGCTTACTGTGCTTAATGATTGTTTTCTGGATTTGATGTTACTGCAACTCCAGTTCTTTCAGATTATACTAGAATCCAGTAATTACCACATTTTTGTAATATGTTACTATGAAAACGTTGTTCTTTGGTAACGACTAAACCCAGTGTTTTAACATATGGAGCTGCTTTTATTTTAAATGCAAGAAAAAAATCAGGATTTTTGTTGAATCGCAAACCATAGCTTTACAGTTTTATCAGCTTGCAACTTCATCTTTTTGAAAGAATTCTTAATTCATCTTTCAGAAGCATAATTTACATGCGGGGGAAAAAAATCACTTTGGTCTTTGTGTATGTTTTTCATTTATCAGTAGATCCCCTAAGACTTTGCATGCAATAGCAGTTGCGTGTATCTCTTTTGAGTCATTGGGCACAGTAAGTGTTTACAATTAACAGGCTGAGCCTTTTTCTTTTAGCAGATCTCTCCAGTTGTGTTTTAAGTTTTTCCTCGAATTCTGAGAAAGTGCAGCCAGTTCTTTAAATGTTTCCAAGCAAGTTATTTGGCCTCTCCACTGTGTCTCTAGAGATATGAGATTTTGCAGGTTTTTGATGTTATTTTCACCAGTCTTTAGTCTGCTGAGATTAAAGAATGTCTGCAAACCTATGGCACGTTGTGAAAATACGTGGTATAAGTTCATGTCCAAGTAGAATTAGCCAAGATACTGGTTATCCAAGTGTCAATAAAATAACTTCTTGGTCGAAATTACTTCATGTATTTTGTTGTCTGTCAAATACTAGTAATACACTGATACAATTTATTTGCTAATCCCTTGGTTTCCTTTGACACTGTGTGGGTATTTGCTAACCCTATTGCTTCCAAAATGTCAGCTGCCAAACAAACAAAACCTTCTTCTACAGTACTCTTATCTGTGTGTAATTAGCTGTTGGAGGATGGTTGTATTCCTTGCTTTCTTTGAGGTGCTTTTCATGCAATTAGATGCACACTTTGACCATCAGGTCACCACTGTCTGCACCCAGCCATTCATCTTCACCGTGGGTTTGAATGCTATATAACCCAGGCTAACATTGCTTTGTAAAATGGAACACTGAATAATGTAAAATGATGTTGTAGGCATAAAACTTCTTATTTTTCAATTATACTGTTGTTACTTGTTCTGATTTTCTTTTTTAAATGCAAATGTTTGCATTTACTACGTAAGCAAGCTCATTTATTACCAAAAACTCGGGTGGCTTTTATATATGGTCATTAGCTAAAGCAGGATGTAACTTTCTTTGTTGTGTCATTACTCAGCTATTACGCTGTTTTACCAATATCTTTAGTCATACTCTAGTGTCCATACATGTTTAAATGCTGGTAGATTTTTATTCTTTCTGTTACCTTTTGTGGAATGCTGCTACCATGGCCTCTTTTTCAACTTGGTTTAGTTGCAGTTTCTGCATCTAAGGTTTAGTGTATTTCCCATTGTCATTCAGTTTCCAAAAAAATACATGGAATTAGGTGTTCTTCTTCTTGAATCAACTCCAAGTGTTTTTACCATGATTTTTCACTAACATCCTTCATTGCAGCAGGTGGAAACTGGCAAGCCAGATAATAATTTTTTATTATATGTTTGACCTAGTAATTTTGAAATCTCTTTAAATTCTTTATTTCCTTGTTTCCAAGTGGAAACCGTGTTAACTAATTTTATTCCAAGTGGCTATAGGTTGAGGTCCTTATTTTGTTTTCTTTATAATCAATGGTTTCACATTTCATGCTACATCAAAGGTAGATCATCTTCTCAAAAAATGTTGTCTTTTGTTGGTTTCCTGTGCTGTGCTTTCATTTCTAAGAAATTACAGTCTCTGTTTAGACCAGAAATAGGCCCAACTTTAAAAAAGAGAATATTATTGTATTAAATGGCATCTAAGTTTTAAAACTTGTTGTAAGAATACAAATGAAAGTTTTCTATTGGAAGAGGCTGGGCTGAAATGTGAAGGATGTGACTATTTCAGTAAAAGCTACCTGAGAAACTACCGATTGTATAATAAAACTTAAAACAAAAGAGGTTAACAAAGCCAGATTTGTGCTGAAACAGAATAAAATTATATGAAATCTTGGGAGTGTAGAAGATCTTGTAGTATGCAATATAGAAAATCCAATTGTGACTGGCTTAACCTGGGGTACGTGCTTGCAGCGCTCTTACTCCAAAGGCTTTGCCAGTACTAATTCAGTTTGACTTCACTCCACTGAACCAGGAAACATTCATGTATGTGGAAGCTAAGTGAGATTTTACTCAGTCAAAATCATACAGACAGTATATTAGAACAAGAATTGGTTTATAATTCCAGTTTACTGACACATTTCTTAAGTTGTTATGTGCACAAACATAGTAGGAATGGTGTGTATTTTACTTGAATGGAAGATTGCTTAATCTGCCCACAGTTGGTGCTTTCATTTCAGTTCATGCCAATTGAAGGGTCACTGTTGACTGTTCTTATTCCAATTTTTAGTAGTGAAAAATGTATTGTGGTTGGATTAATATAAATGCATTCTGTTTTCTTACATGACATGCTTTACACTGCTGCAGAAATATTACTGATGATGAGTCCGCAGTGGATGAGCTGAGAGGCGCGCTCCGTTTTTTTGCATCTGTGTTAGTTAGGAGAATTCACAAGGTAAGGTGATTAAGTGTATTAATGTTTTTCCATCAGAAATAACTGATACCTGTATGTAGTAAGTTCTTTAGTGTTTTTTTTTAAAATGGTGGTTCCAAAGTCAGTCTTACAGAGAGGCACTTCCCATCTAAGCTTCTTCTTTGCATTATCTCTTCCCTCCTCCTGGACCATATCCCATTCCTGCCTATAAACCATATTTAAAGATTCACCACTGCAAGTGTTCATTGTCAGGTTGGACACAGCTTTGAGCAACCTGATCTAGTGGAAGATGTCTCTGCCCATGGCAGGAGGTTGGACTAGATGATCTTTGAAGATCCCTTCCAACTCAAACCATTCTATTATTCCATAATTCTTGCAAATGGATTTATTTTTTACACCACTGCTAGACATTATTAAAACATTGGAATGATGTTTTAGCTGTCTTTTAGTGACTTAATCTAACTGGAAACAATTTTGAGAACTGTTGATAAATCACAGTGTTACAGAAAGTTAAGGGTTGGAAGAGAGACCTCTGAAGATCATCGAGTCCAACCCCCCCTGCCAGAGCAGGACAAAAAAACCCACCAAAACAAACTAGGGCAGATCACTCAGAAAGGCATCCAGACAGATCTTGAAAGTCTCCAGAGAAAGAGACTCCACAGCCGCTCTGGGCAGTCTTTTCCAGTGCTCTATAACCGTCACAGTAAAGAAGTTCTTCCTCATGTTGAGGTGGAACTTCCTACGCTCAAGTTTGAATCTATTGCCCCTCGTCTAGTCACAGAGCACAAGTGAAAAGGGTTGTCCCTGCCTTCTTGAAGCCCAGCCCTCATGTATTTATAGACATTAATTAGATCCCCTGTCTCAGTCTTCTCCTCTCTAGACTGAAAAGCCCCAGGTCTCTTAGCCTGTCCTCATAAGGCAGGTGTTCCAGTCCCTTAATCATCCTCAAAGCCTCTGTTGGACTCTCAAGTAGATCGCTGTCCCTCTTGAACTGGGAAGCCCAGAACTGGGCACAGTACTCCAAGTGAGGTCTCACCAGGGCCGAGTAGAGGGGGAGAAAAACCTCCCTTGATCTGCTGCAGACACTTCTAATGCACCCCAAGATACCATTGGCCTTCCTGGCCACAAGGGCACATTGTTGTACCATGGAGGCCTTGTTGTCTACCAGGACTCCCAAGATCCTTCTCCATGGAGCTGCTCTCTAGCAGATCATCTCCTAGCCTGTACTGGTGCATTTTGTTGTTCCTTCCCAGGTGCAGGACTCTGCATTAGTTCATGTTGAACCTCATTAGGTTCCTCTTTGCCCAGCTCTCCAGCCTGTCCAAATCTCAAAGAACTATTAGAAAATAGTTAGCAGTGTGCCTGTCTTCTGCTTGCTTGACTGCTTTAAACGCTTTTAAACACTGCTTACATTGACTATAAGGAATAGACTGTCAGTAAGGGAATAACTTACTATGAGAATTAAAACAGGTATGGTTCTTATATTAATGTAGTTCTTAAGAAAAATTCTGAAGACTAAAGATTCAGATTTTTCTTCACCCTGTTTAATATATTAGCACATATACTGTGTTCTCTGGTAAAGTGCTTCCAGCCAGGAACTGCTTCTAAGTTTCTGGCTATTCTAAGCAGGAAGAGTTGCTAACTCAGTTTCCAGATTTACTCAGTGCTGGCCCCTCTGTTGAAGCAGCTACCATGAATGTGTGCCTTTTTTTCCCCCCCTCCTTAGGAACAGCAATATTTCCTGAGCTACAAGTTGTACATGTACTTTGTCGTGACTGATCAACAGCCTCATTCTGTCCTTGTTATATATCAAATCCAGATGACCTTCTTGTTTACTCTAACTCAGGCATGTTGCTTTTTTAATTAAACATGAGGGAAGATTTGGAAGTGTCTGTAGCGCTGACATTATATGAAGATGTGAAAGTGCAGTAGATCTTTCAAAATTAAAATCTAGAGCAAGGTTTTAAAAATTAATTTGAACTTGCACTGCATATACATATTAGTTGACTCCTTTGTAGATCTATTATGGTCTCCTCTGTTGATCGTGTAATAAGATATTGTTATCTTAGATCAGCTCTAGAATCTTTGAATAGAGTATTAGTTTACCATATCTGCCTTTGACAGTAATGAAGTAAATGTAATATATTCAGTTCTATGTATCCAAGTAGACAATATGTGCAACAAAAGCTCAAGACATGTACAAATACTAATCGCTCTCAGGGGAAGTACAGAATAAAGACCATCCAAAAAATGCATTTCTCTTTACCAATATTTAGATTTGTTTCCATCCTACAGAATAATACAATTTATTTTGTCTCTTTGTGTGAAGTGGTACAGATATCTTGAGCAAAAAGATACTTGTTCCAAATCACAAAGTTACTACAATATTGAAACTCGACATGCTCAGGCATGCAGGGGAGTGTGGTGTCTCATGCTGTGCTCATTTTTAAGCTTAAACTTTGTTTTCTGCTGAACAAATGTGTCTGTGTGCACACACCCACGTACAGATTCAGGCGTCCCGTGATGCATATACTACTGGAAATGTGCACAGAAATAAGAGTTGATACACAAGTTGCAAATCAAATACCAACTTTTCATTATTGTAGGAACAGTTTAAAGCTTCAGTAGTTAGCTGAAAAGAGTATGACAAGATGGTTTATGGCCTCTCAGCTCTGATACAGTGTCCTTTGTAACCTCATTTGAGGAGGAATTCTTCACTGATTGCAAAATAGTTTTATACCTTTGCCAAACAGCTGTACATTGATTTGGATTTATTCTTAAATGCTTGAGAACAATAGTTCTATCAACTAGAGGTATTTTTTTTTTTTTAATTCAGGAATTACTATGTGTAAGAAAAACAGACCGGTGTTTTTTTTTTCCTTTTTTTACTTTATATCTTTATGCTTTTTTGTCAAAAGTCTTCTACTTTTGAATTAGGACTTAAAATTCTGAATTGCTTCAGTGAAAATAATTCCTCTGTTTGCTATTAAAGGCTACATAGGTGGATTTTTTGAGGCATGGTTACTGAACAAAGTAACAAGCACTTCAGGCCAGTTAGCTTTTAGATATTGCCATAGGGGTTGGAAGGGACCTAGGGCAGATCACACAGGAACATGTCCAGACTGGTCTTGAAAGTCTCCAGAGAAGGAGTATATGCTGAAATACTTCGCTCTCTGTCTCTTTAATCTGGATTTTGGATTGTGGCCAATTCTGGGTTGATTACGAGTTTTGAGGGGAAAGTGAAGGGTTTTGTATGGTGTGGTGTAAACAGCCCTCTATCTGGTTGAAGCTTGTGTCAAAAGCCAATGGCATCTACTACAGCGTTGATAACAATTTGCTTGTTGTGGTCTTCTGACTTACCTCTGAAGGAATACTCCCCCTGTTCTGGTGTTCTATAGGAGACTCTTTGGTTGAAATTAATGTTGAAATGTGAGCCCCAAAGGGCAGGGTTTCCATGGATGAGGGTTACCCTAATACTTGAAGCAGAGCGCAGTTGACTTGCCTTTGTTGGTGGTCAAATCTTCATGTAGAATTAGGTGTCAGATACTGGGACTTGGAAATCAAGCTGTATTACTACAGTTACTGCAATGGAAGAGTCATAATGGCAACAAGTTGACAATAAATATGTTAACAATATTGTTCATGGCATTTAGCTCTACATGATGTTGTATGCTTTGCCCAGAAGAATGAGCTTGCTGTCAGTTCACCTCCAGAATTTAGGGGTTGTTTCTTAAGGGTTTGTTTTATGGTTACAGTGGGGACATAGAAGCAAATTAATAATGTCTGTAGTAAATAAAAAAAAAAATAGAACAACTCTGTTTTTCTTTTAAAACTATAGGTGGATATTCCAACTGTTGTAACAAAGAAAATGCTCAAGGCAGCAGTGAAGCACGTCGAAGTGATAGCCAAAGCCAGGCAGAAAGGTAAAGACTGAATATGTTATCAGTTTCACAGGGCAAGTATAAATGTTTCTTTCTGCATGTTATTTGCTAAATCTTTTCAACCTCACTGCCTTATCTTTAAAAAAAAAAACAAGTGATCCTTTTGAATTTTTCTTCCAGAGGTTGCAAAGACAAAAAAAGTTACACTGTAAATAATCTCTCAAGTTTGATTTTCATTTCCTCACACTGGAAATACTAAACTTGTTTCTCTGCATGGAAAACAGGAATGTGTGGTTTTTTTGGTCTGTTCAGACCAATCAAGACAATTTAGCAGTTCTTCTTGAAGTTTTTCCTTTGTATTCCAGATGAGCCATTATCAAGGGTTTTACATGTCTGTGCTCTGTACTGTAATTTTAACTCTTACAACTAGGATGGTTACACATCTGCACACTAACATGAGCAGTTAGTGGAGTTGTTCAATATGTTGAAAAGTTAGGTTTATGTTTATAAGCCATGGAGATACTATGAGCAGTAGCATATTTAATTATCCAAATAAAAATATCTTCACAAGCCTAATGTAGAAGTTATATTAAAACTGCCCATGGAAGGAATATTTGGAAAATAGAACGTGTGCTGTTGTGAAGTGGTTATCTTTGTTTTTTGTCACTGGCTGTGTTCCACAGTGCTGTATCTACTAAATGTGGTTTCATTCAACTTTTAAGCATAGATGTTTACTTTCACTGGAGTCATGAACTTTCCTCCCTTCCCTCAGAATGTCTGCTTGGTGTCTGTAAATATATGCCAGGTCCTGTGAGAAGTGGATAATGAGTAACATGAGTAATAAGACGTAGCATCATCACATTAAGATGTTTTTCATGGCACAACAACAATTTCAATATTATCTTGCCAAATTTCTTATCTCCTTTGAGTTCTACTAAGGAGTTGGAAACACTTTTCTTCAGCATCAGAGAACTGTCCCTTAAGTATACTGCAGTGAAAATGTAACCATTTTCTTCAGTGTTTTAAAGGAAAAGACTCATTCCTTGAGACTGGATATGTGGTGTAGCAGCTGAAAATTACTTACAGTAGTACTTCCTGATAAATTTTGCCAACCAGCTACCATAAGGCTTTCAGACTTTACTTTGGTTGCTGGTTGAGTCTAGCCTTTTTTGTTTGTTTGTTTTCTAAATCTTTTTTCAAATTACTGCTTTAGAGAACGTTTTATTTTTTTCCTACTTTTCTTAGAATCATAGAATTGCAGAATGGTTAAGGTTGGAAGGGACCTTAAAGACCATCAGGTTCCAACCTGCCTGCCATGAGCCAGGGACACCTTCCACTAGACCAGGCTGCACAAGCCTCATCCGTTCTTACCCTTCCATCTCTTAGTAACTTCTGACTATTTGCACAGACACCTTCATGAGTCGTTACGTGTCCTTGCCAGAGAGTGCATGCCTCCTCTCTGCTTTTAGTGTGACATCAACTCTATCTGTGCAGCTTTATCAGGCAAGATACATTCCTGCATCCCCCATATCAGCTGATACCGCTCAGCATTCTTGGTTGTGAAGGTCAAGCTAGCAGGCTTCTGTACTAAATTCCATGTGCTGGAAACAAGCTTTAACCTTCTAGACCACTGACCCCTCCTTGGAAGTGTTGAAGGCCAGGTGGGACAGGGCTTTGAGCAACCTGGTCTAGTGGAAGGTGTCCCTGCCCATGCAGGGGGGTTGGAACTAGATGATCTTAAAGGTCCCTTCCAATCAAAACCATTCTATGATAAAATGTATTAGGTACCTGACATCTCTCTGGTGTGGTTCTTGGCATGTGGCTGTGCCAGATTGCTAGTGGACCTACCTGTGATTTGTTACAGCTTAATTCTTGGCATTGAAGTGATTCGAAGTAATAAACATTGTTGCTTCCAGTTAATATATATAGGTTTTAATTTGATAAGGCAGGTATTCCTTCAACTCCATACAGCTACTTAGAAGAGGTAGCATTCTTGCACAGATCCCTATGCTGCTTTTGGTTTGATTTACACTGTTTAAAATATATGTTCCCTCACATTTGTTTCTAAATGTTCTAAACAGGAAACACATGCAGCAGGATTGAGTAAAAGTTTTAAGTTTACGTTGATTTCAAATGATGTTGTAGGCAATGGGTAGAAGCAAAATAAATGGGAAACTGAAGGAGGTCAGGAAAAATCAAGTAGAGGCAGACTTTAGGCAATTCAGGTTTTTTAGAATAATCAAGGTGTTGATCAATAATTATAAGTGAGAAAACATTCTGGAAGCTGTACAGACTGCAGTTGTTTAGTGAAAGAATTCTTATTCCATTGTGAGGTTTTATTTTTGCAGTCAGGCTTCAAAGTCTAAGCCAAGGTTCTTTTGTAAAGTTTCAACATTGTATTCCTTTGGCAGTTGTATATGTACTAAAAGTACTAACTTTTTAGTTTAAATGAAAAGGGATTGCCTCTTACTTCACAATAAGAAAATGCTGAAACAATACTGTTCTTTACTTTCAGTAAAAAATGCAGAATTTTTACAGCAAGCTGCTTTAGAAGAATATGGACCTGAACTCCATGTTGCTTTGAGAAGCCGAAGAGATGAACTTCACTACTTAAGGAAACTTACTGAACTTCTTTTTCCTTATATTTTGCCCCCGAAGTCAACAGAGTGCAGGTATAGAAATTATTTAGAACTGTATTCTTTAAAGTATCTGCATACTCTGTAGTACTTGAGAGTTTTTTGATTGGTCTTTAAAAATATTCTAGCACACTTAAGGTATTATGAAATACTAAAATGTTTTCCAGTAAAATATAATGACATTAAAAACTTCACTTTGAAAAGTATGTAATCTAGTATTAGTTCTGATTTTTGTCTTTTTTTTTTTTTTTTCTTTTCAGATCCCTTGCTCTTCTGATCAGAGAAATTCTGCCTGGTTCTGTTTTCCTTCCCTCAATGGATTTCTTAGCTGATCCTGTAAGACTTTCAAGAACAAAAATAATCTTAATTTATTCAGTATAACTGTTTTTCTACCAAGTATGTTGTGGTAAAGCACAATGGCTGACTTCCTGTGAATTTGGGTAAAGAGAGAAATCTTGTGGCAGTGTTTTTGTTAGTTCATTGTAATTGGTTTGAGTGCTTAACTGACTGAACCAACTAAAATACAGTATTGACATGATCTCTTGATAATGTATTTTTAATGAAGGACTACAGATCCTGTCAAATGGGAGAAGGCTGTGCTAGTATAAGCACCTTCTAATTGCTGTAACTACATTGTAACAAGGGCTCGGTTACTTGAACTCTAGCTATATTTTTATAGCAATGTAAGTAAAGCAGCCTATTTTACAGCTGTCTTTTGTCCTTAATCCTGCAAAGAAGAGGGCATTTCTTTCTAAAGATGGAACATTTCCATCTTTGATTTTATATAAGTATTTTAATAGGCAAACTTGCAATACTTCTCAAGGTATCACCTGTGTTCAAGCAGAAGGTACTGTAACTGTGGAAGTATTAGTAGTTCATTAGATCTGAACTAACAGTAAAAATACTTTGTAGAGCTTTCCTCCACTGGGTAAAGAGTGTTTCTCTACAGGTCTCTTCTTCAAAAATTCCCTGACTAATTAAATACTTGGAGAGACCACTGAAGGTTAATTCTTATATGTTGCTACGCTTTGGATGCTTGTTTGTGTAAAGTACTAATATATTCACAGAATTAAAGTTGGGCCTACCATAGCAGTGAAATTTTCATCTGATTTGTTGATTTTCTTTATTTGTATTGTAATTTTGTATCATGTTTTCCTGCAGGACACTGTCAACCATTTGCTGCTGATCTTCATTGACGATAGTCCAGTGAGTACTGACAAAATTAAACCAAATTTGTTCCCCCATTAAGGAAGCTTTCTTACCCAGTTGTCTCTTGGATTTTTTTTTTTACAGCCTGAGAAAGCAACTGAACCTACTTCTTCATTGGTTCCATTCCTTCAGAAATTTGCTGAGCCAAGAAATAAAAAACCATCTGTAAGCAAAGGCAACACTTACTACCTTTCCTGTTTTGAATAAGTATTTTACTTTACCTGTTGGTTTCTTCTACAATTGCCTCACATTATACATGTACTCACTGAAAGGTTGAAAATTGACTGACTGCATTTTTAACCTCCTAAGGTCCTGAAACTGGAGCTAAAGGAGATCAGAGATCAGCAAGACCTTTTATTTCGGTTTATGAACTTCCTGAAGCAGGAAGGGGCAGTCCACGTGCTGCAGTTCTGCCTGACCGTAGGTAAGATTGCACATGTGTGCTGACATACTTTTGATGATCTTTAAAAACTCAAAGCATTTGCACTTTGAAATGGTTATTCAATCTCAGAACTAGGCAGCACTGTTGAGCAGGAGATTGCCTTTCAGGGTCTGTGTTCACATACTTCAGCGTGTCCTGATTCTTGAATGCTAATCTTGGCAATGTTCATGTCAGCGTGAACTTTAGGTCTTAATCATATTTCTCTTTCTTGATGAAGTTTGGACATTTTACAGTAGAATATTCTGGTAAGAAAAAATTTCAGGCCACTGATACAATGTACAGCTGCCTTTCTTTAATATGTGGTTACTAATTTGTTACTAAAATTAGCTGTTCATAATGAAAAGCTTCTTGTGTTCTTTTTACTTTAAAATCCTCATTTCTATAAAGAACATAACAGGAACATTAAAGATGTTGAACCCTTCTATTCAGTAACCTGTACCACAGTGATGTTTGAAAAGCTTTCTGCTTTCCAGTGATAAGGTTTTCTGTGAAGTTTCTGTAAGTCAGTTTATTCCATATGTTATTTGTCAACTAACAGTAAATTACTGACTTACCCAAATAATGTTCTTTGGTTTTAGTAAATAAGTATTTCTGTGTTGCATAGGAAATAATGGGTGCTTCTCATATCCCAAGTCTGTACATACCTAAGGAAGATGTGAAATTAAATTAGACAGACTTCATTATAAAATACTGAAGAATCAATTAATCATTAGATAAGAGAAAAATACATAATCCTTGTGCCTGCAGCTTTTTGTGTGCTCATAATCCTTCCAAACATGTTGACTTTTTGTCAGGAAAACTTGCCAAAAACCAACAGTGATTACCTTGTCAGTGCGGGTGGTACCTGCTGGGGGTACTAGAGCTGCTTCCTCTTGCAGGAACAGTATTCAAACTGTGGCTATTGGTTGTGATAATTCTTTTTTCTGGGTAAACATCAGTGTTTTCTTCCTTCTGATCTTACCTTACATTCTCATAGGTGGCAAGTCTGTATATTAGCTTATAAAATAAAGAATGAGATTTAGATGTCTGAAGTTACGCTGCCCCAATCTGTCTACTCTAGATGGTTCTTCACTTGATAGAAATATTTTTATTAGAAGCACTTACTGAGGAGAATCAAGCCCAGAAAAGCCCAGGAGGGTCTTGGTAGACTTTCTCTGAATAAGTTTGTCTATTGAAAAATCAATAAAACCTTACCTTACTTGCCCTTCTTTCTGTCCAGTAGTCAGGCTATTAACAGGATGGCCCAATGTATCAAGTAGCATTGCACAAAAATTGTTCTGCATAGAATTTTTATTTTGGCCAAGGAAATTCATTCTCAGGTTAGTCTGATACTAAAGGTATTACTGGAAGTATTATGATGAGTTGGGTCTTGGGAATGAAATAACAGGAGAATGGGCAGATGACTTTGTATAAAGGGCTGTTGGGGCTCTGTGTGTGTCCAGCATGAATGGGAAATCGTGCTAAAAGAAAACTACAATTTACACTTTGGTATTTTAGGAAGAAAAAATTAAGTCTTCTGATTAATTCTTCTGCCAGGAACAGCTTCATGGGCTTATCTTTGCTGTGATAAGGAATAAATATTTTTAATTGCAGTATACTTCTAGTAATGATTTTATTAACAAGTAACAGTTATAGTTAATAAGAAGGGGGCTACCTTATTAACTGGGATTTTGATATCTCTTCGGTTCCTATTAATTTTAAAGATGTACAAATTACTGTATCTGCTGGAAAATGAGTTGATCTTATGGGTTGCTTCAAGGTGCTGTTTGTCAGCCAGGTGGATCAACAAATTCATGTTCTTTACTTTACTTCTCAGAGGAGTTCAATGACCGAATTTTGCGACCAGAACTCTCAGATACTGAGAAGATGTCTCTTCATGAGGAAGTACAGAAAATTTACAAAACTTACTGTTTGGATGAAAGCATTGACAAAATTAGATTTGACCCTTTTATCGTGGAAGAGATTCAACGAAGTAAGTGTGACTTTGAAAGGAATAATTTACACTGAAATTTAAACAGCATTCTGTAATAAATTGAATGGTTAATTAATCTAAATATGATCTTTATTTTTGTCATAGTTTTAGAAATTGTTATCCCCTTTCTATACTGTGCTTATGCCTTGTTTTGTCAATTTATTTCTGGTTTTTGCCAGACTTGCAGTACTTGCAAAGTGATCACAAACTCAGACCAGAAAAAAAAAAAATCAAACTTTGTGATTACTGTTTTTTTTGTAGTTGCTGAAGGCCCATACATGGATGTTGTGAAACTTCAAACTATGAGGTGTCTTTTTGAAGCTTACGAGCATGTTCTTTCTCTTCTGGAGAACGTTTTTACTCCCATGTTCTGTCACAGTGACGAGGTAAGTGTGAAAGGTTTGAGGAGTGGTCTTAAGGCGAGATTGTATTTATTTTTTTAGGATACCCTATTTACACCACTCAGGTGCAGGTGGATCTGGAAACTGTGTCTCCATTTTCTGCTTTAGTTATCATGCCAGATCTGGGACCAGTCTCAGCAGGATAAATGAATTTATCCTGGTTTAACATAACACCAACAGAATAAAAAATGTCTTTAATTTTTGATGTAACAATTTATATCACTGCTATTACAAATCCTCTCCACTCCTTCTTTTATGATTTCAAATTTGGCATAAAAGTAATGTGTAGAACACTTCTAAGTATCTCTTTATTTACTTTAAAAAATATAATACCTAAAGCAAGATACAAAGTTTGTATTTAGATGCCTTAAGGTTATGTGTTCCAGCAGCTGAAATTCAAGTGTCTGTTTTCATTCAAAACAATTCACTAGACATCAAAGATTGTTTCATGATTGGGTTCTGAATGAAAATTTAAAAAACAAAACAACAACAGCAACAACAAAACCCACAAAAAACCCCACACTGGGCTGATAACTAAAGCCTCCTCATAAGAAACCCTTTAAACACGGGTGAGTCTGAATTCTTGTCCCTTTTAGCGTTTGTGTGTGTGAATCAGGCTGAATGTTCAGTGTCTTGCATTTATTTGAGGCCAGATATATTGACTTGTTCAGAAAATGGATTATGCTTAATGAAATATTTCTTTAAAATGGTATTGATGGTAGTTTTTCCCAGAATATCTGTAATGCTCTATATGCTTGCTTTTTAACAAGGAGGAGATATGGTGCTGAATTGTAGTTTTATTTCTGTTTTTTTGTTTGTTTGTTTTTTAATCCCAAGACTATGTGAAGTAAAATAACTTGTCCTGGGAGCATAGACTGTAAATTTGGTCTGTCCTTTTCCAGGTGAATATTTTAATTGCTAGGTTATTGTCAGCTTGCCTTGTACTTCTGTTCTCATTTCCTGAATTCTGCCATGTCACTGCATAGTATCCATTATCTCCTTAATCCAGTGCTTTCTTTCATATCTTACTTGTCTGTTGTAGTACTTCAGACACCTTTTGAGAGGAGCAGAGTCACCAACACGCAATTCAAAGTTTAACAGGTGGGTATGGTAGAATATTCATAAGGTGTATTTTTTCTTTGTTTTTTTAGTTAAAAGCATCAAAATATTAAACCACAGGAATTTTGCTACTGCCTGATTCTAATTTGACTGTTTTTTTTTTTAATTGACAAATTACATATTGGAAGAGCAAGCAATTTTATACAAGATGTCTCTTAGCTTTTTAAGTGTTTTATATTAAAGAATTTAAAATGTGGTTTCAACCTCAACATTTGAGAAGGATGAAGGGAAAAATAAAAGTACGGTGAGAATAAGATAACATGGAAATAAACTAGTGGTTTAATTGACTGTATTTATACATTTATATATATATTTATATTATATATATTTATATGTATATATTTATATATATACACATGTATATATACATTTCTGTTGGTGCAAAGCTGGGTCGTCTTGGATTTCAGGTCTTACAGGGATGCATTCAGTGTATCCTGTGTCTGACCAACCTGGTCATGCAGTGGGAGTTTCCTTAGGACAAAGAGGATTTGCCATTTCTCCTAGCTCAAATGTGTTTTCTGTCCCCCAGCTCTCTCCATTCATTGCAGGAATGTAGTAGTGTCAGAAGAGTAGTTTCTCACTTTCAGCTGTATACTTACAGACAACCTGCAGGCTCCTTAGGGCCTGTGAAGAAGAGCAGCATCTTCTGTGGTATGAATGGCTGATCTTCCTCTCTGGGGATGTGTTGAATAAGCTTGAGGTCTCATCATTTCTTGTCTTTCATTTTATGCTGGATGGCTCAGTTATAGATCAGCCCAACTGAATTGCTCTCATGGTCTAGCCAAAGAAGGAAAACTTCAGTGTGACAGTATTTTTATCTGGATTGGCTTTTTTTCTTAGTATGAAAGAAGATCCATGGTACTCTATAAAATGTTAGTGTTTATCATCTTAGGTTACTCTTCTAAGGTGTTTATTTAACTTTTGCTTTCATTAGAGATCCATCTAGCAGCAGCCCTCTTGATTTGCAGCCCACTGTGAGGTGTATGATCGTGAGATCCCTTTCTCCTCTGCTAATGTTCTTCAAAAACTACATGTTTTTTCTCCTTAATATATTCTCCATCGGTGGCATCTGTTGTATAGTCTTTATAGTTCTGGTAGATACAGGACTTGAGCGTTGGTGTTGTGCTTTCTTAGATTGATACTGACAAGCTTTTGTTTCTTAGCAAAGAGGCATGGAAGGCAGCTAGACCAAACTCTATTTCTCCTCTCCATGATACTCCACTAGGAATGGCGACTGTAAAACATGCTCCAGCTTCTGCTGAAAATGGCCACAGGGTTGCATCTGGACCTTTAAATCTACTTTTCTGGTATCTTTTCCAAAATCATTCATGTCAGGAGTTGAAAGTATCCTGTCATACACTTCTTAAATCTAGTTAAAGTATGAAAACATTTAGGTCAACTCCTTAGTGCTCTGCTTTCCAAAATAGAAAGGGTAAAGTTAACAGGCAGTTACAGTTACCTGGAGTTTTTGAAATGCATCTCTGGCTGCAAAAAAAGCAGATTTTGCCTGGGGACTGTTCCAGCGTGTTCCCCTGGAGTATGCATCTCCAAACAGCATCCACAGCACTACAGACAATGTAGCAGGTTTATGTTTTAGAGGAATTGGAGTGCCCTGAGTGTATAGGCTGGTTTATGGTACGAGATACTGTGTGTTCCTGAAGTGTTGTCTCAGTGATTATTTCCATTAAACAGAGATCTAGTCTGAGGACTTCTCTGCAAGTGGTTTGCTTCTTGCTTTGGAGTTGCCCTCTGCAGAATCTGGTACAGACTGTCACAGCCAAGGAAAAAATAAAAACAAAACAAACAAACAAAAAAGTTTTGTTATGGAATTATTCCAGATGTTATCCATATGTACATATGTTATTCTGCCTTCTCTTCCCTATTCTAGCATTAGCTCCAGTTGAGAGAAATTGCATGCAAAGAGATGAGTTTTGGTTTCCATATCTTTGATGCTTTGCTAGGAGAACTGTGTGTATTGCAGAGTTACTGCTGGTTAAAAAGTCAGATCAAGCAGTAGATATGAAATCCCAGTGGAATGTATATGTGGGTAATGTGTTGATAGATTTCATTTATTGTAAGACAAAATTATAGAGCAATTTCTAGACAATACAAGTAGGGGAGGTAGGAAGAAGTGACTAAGTGATTATCAGAGTGTCATTTCTGGTTTGAATCACTTCTTTGAACTGTACAAAATCATAGCTTTTTGTGTACAGATAGGGCAAATACTGTGCTATGAAAACTGCCAGGATAATAGATGAGAAGTCCCAAGTATTTATGTTGTGTAAAGTCACACTGAGGATATTCTGGTAACAACCATAGCTAGTTACCAAGTTAACAGTTTAACTCCATAACTGCTATTTTCCACCTGATGTTTAATGTGTGTGGCCGTTGCAAACTGATATTTTAAGTTCCAATTCTGGTGACTTAATTTTGAGTATGTGGAAGAGAGGACAAGAATTCCCTCTCTTAGATGTATATATTTATAATACGTTGCTATGTTACTTAAAGGTGTTCTGTGATGGAAGTCCAACAAAAAAAGAAAAGCCATTATGTGACATCAATTCCCAGATTTCTGGATAGCTGTGTGTCTGCCTTGATAATCTACACACTGTGACCACACATAGAAATAGACACATCCTGACTTCTCATCATTGGGATAGCAATAAAATGAAAACATTTTTCAAGTGAAGGACCAAGAAGAAAATATATTAACAACTCTGGGGTGTGGCTAGGAGTAAAACTCACAGAACTAAGTCTGCAGTCAGTTGTGTGCCTTGTAATGATTTGTCACCATCAGTTCCGATTTATTAGCTTATGTTTCTGGTTTCACAGTTAACATGACTAAAGATAGTTAGAATCAGTTCCTCTTGTAAAACAGAATCGAAGATTTTCTTATTTTGGTCCCATATCAGTATGACCAGAATCCAGTAGCTCCACTGAATTGAAATAATGTGTGGTGACTGTGTTTATGGTTAATCCATTTAAACATTTTGGTTAGAATTACAGAACTGGTGGCTGAGATATTGGTTCCATGTACCACATTATGTAGAATGACAGTTCTTAAAACCTGTGAAACAAACAAACAAATACTTTTTAATAGTGGTTTTTACTATATCTAATACAGGAGGGTAGGAGGTGGTGTTATTACGTAAAATAAATCCACAACCTTTTCTTTATATTGGCCAAATAAACTAGGTTCCTACATGACTTCTGAACATAGGTTATGGACAAAGTTAGCTGCCTGTTTGGCACTACAGGTAACTTTAAGAATGAAAGTTTTTCTCCATAAATTGGTACCTGCTTGTGCTGGGTGTCAGTGAAGACCTGAATAATTCAGTAACAGGTTTTCAGTACAAAGACCGAGATTGTGATGATGAAATGTGCAGGTACTGTTTGTTCACATTTCACTCTCAGGATTTTCGGTCAGGAACTCCTAATTTTACCAAAGTTTTTATTATTCTGTAGTGATGGTCAAAACCTATTCGTTTTTGGGGAGGATATGTCTGTCAAATTTGGTGGAGCATTTTTTTGTGTTTTGTTGTTGTTGTTGTCGGTTTGCTGAGGTTTTTTTACATTATTTTCTCCTGGGCTGTGAGGTAATTTGTATGCCTGTTGTTGCAGAAGTAGCCTGAGTTTGGATGACTTGCGGTAAGTCAATCTAACACTCTCAATGTCGTGCCTTGGTTACGCTGCATCTCCCATGACTGCAACACACAGCCTTTATAACAGCGATTAACTGTCCATTTTAGTTGTATAAATGTGAATGTCACATCTGGACTTTCTCCCCACAGTGAGCTTTACTCCTCATGACCTCTGCACAAGTGTTTAGAAATTGCTTAATTACTAATTTCACAAGTTTGCAAAATACTAATATTGTTTGCTCTTGATGTTTCGTCTGATGTTATTAGTTTTTAAATATACTTCTGTAACTTGAAGCTTTTATTTTGTCCTGTGACTGCTAGCTTCTCTGGAATTTCCTTTGCTCCATGTCACATTTCCAGATCCAGATAAGATGTTATCCACTTAACTGCTTGGTTTATCTTGCACAGCTGTGCCCAGGATGATCGTTGTCCAACACGACAAATAAAACCATTTTATTAATATTTTCAAGCACTCAAAACCAGCAGTTCCCCAAATGAGTTTTCTCTGCAGCTTTTCTTGTGACTGTTGTGGGTTAGTTTACAACGTAGGCTATTTTTTCATATTTCTCTCTAGGTAGTCTGTGGTCACTCATTATGCCTTAATAGCTGTTTAGTGGTTTGTTTTCTGATTGTTCATGCCTCTTTAAATGCACGATAATCCAAACCCAGAAACCAATTTTTTAGTGATGGGCTTTTCCTTAGGATTTGTCAGAGCATCATTATTTCATGTTACTAATACCATTGTTGAGTCTTGAGGGAACGTTATCGGCTTCATTTTATAGGTTAGAAATCAAGATTTACAGATTATTTTTATCTTTTATATATTGTGTCAGTGTATTGAGTTATAACTTGCAAGAACACCAAGCACTAAGAAGTACTTAAGTGATAAGTGCAGTTCATTGATTTTTTTAAGTGCAGCTCTATGTGCATTTCTCCTAACTGGGGCAGGGGTTTTAGTCAGCCTAAAGTAAATGATACTGACTTCACATGCATGTAAGTACCTAGTTTGTCTGATACAAACAACTTGTCTGGGGGTGCTTGACTGCAGAGGTTCACAGTAGCACTCTTCAGCTGCACAGCCCTGGCTGATCACTTGTGAAGATCTGTTCAAGGCACGGAATGAGGCAGGGATCCTGTGGGAAAATTACTTTGCAACCGTCCGTGGTTAAAGAATGCTGCAGTGCACAGGGGCACTAATGCAACATTTGATCTCCAATTCCCAGCTATAAAGTGAATGACAATTGTAATTTTTTAATGTTATGCGTGTGTGACTTATGGAATTCCAACCTGTTGTGGTCACATCATTCATTGGAAATGTTGGAACCTGTAGACTCTCTGCTCAGGACGCTGCCAAGAAATCAACTGTAGAATGACAGTCTAATAATGCTGTTATGTGGATCAGCACTAGAGGGAGTGGGATACTTTTCCCAATGAGTTTTGTCTATGTATTTGTTGGCAGTAGCAGAGTTGACAGGTCTTGAGAGCCTTGATCTCTATTCTAAATGGGACACCTCCTCTCCTCTTTCTTCCCCTATGCCTTGAACATGACCATATTGTATTCCCATATCTTCCCTTCCACCTAACCTCAAAATTTCTACTTAACCAGTGAATCCATTTGCTTTTCATCCTGATACCTTTTTTTGGATTATTTTTTTTCTTGATCAATATCCTCAAAAGATTGATTATCCTGTTGTCTGGCTGTCTGTCTCTGCTAACATCCCCAGATGTTTTCCATGCTCATCTAATCTGGTTTGTGCTCTGTGTGCTTGCAAGGGGTTTTGCCAAACCAGTCCTGCGTTCTCTCCATGTGTTGTCTACCATGTCTCTGTGTACCCTTTTATTCACCAGTGTTTGTTCTGAATTTGTGTCTCTTCCTGCAAAGAGATGCTATCCTAATTTGTCATTTTATACCTGTTCCAGCTTAATGAGTACTCTGTATTCATTAGGCATGATCTTTGAGCTCAGCATTGGAGCAGCAAGGGGTTGTTCCTAGCTGTCAGGTTGAGTCCTAGCTGCGTATACCTCAGTACTGTAGTTACAGGCAAAGCTGTTCTCTGCTTTCAGCTGAAGCATGATCAGTGTGGGAAAGAACTTACCTGAGTCTGGAGTACTCTTACAAAATCTCTGGACTTGTGCACATTAATGTGTTTGCTCAAAATCTTGAGAGCTGCAAAAGTTTTCACAGAAACATTGACAACTTATGTAAGAGTCAAGCCAGATGTCCAAGGTACTACTCTTCTAGAAAAGCTGGCTAGTTTTGTCTGAATAACCTTTGTATTTTGGTAGCCCAGTGATTCAGCTCTTTAACAAGATTCAGGTAGGTACCCAATGTGGAAAAGTTCAGTTTGGCAGAGTAGCACGTAGAATAAGTTGTTTAAAACTTGAGTCATGTTGTTCAAACATAGATTTAGACTACAAACAGCCAAGCAACCTTTTTGGTTAGCAGAGATAAGTAAGATAGATGGTGCCTGTCTGCTTTGGAGCTGATAATAATATGAGATAGACAAAGCAGAAGATCTGGAAAAACAGTGGATTATTTATGCAATTTTAGCAATGTACACAGTCTGGGTAAAATTATAAACAGGAAGATCATTAGTAACACATGCATGCTTGTTTTGAGGCAGCAGTTTGTGTTTTCTGTGGGAGATGAAGATGCTTTACCTGCAGGTCTCTGCTGCTCTGTTGGTGCTACTGTTCAGCAGTTAATAATTTTTTGCTTTAAAAGAAAAAGAAATACTTTGGGTAGTTTTTTGGTCCTCTACTAATTGTGGTTATGATCTCAGTAATCTGTAATGTTATTTTGAGTCACTGATTCTGCAGTTCACTGCATTGATTTTTAACTTGCCTGCCAACTGCTTTTATTGAATCACCGTAAGTAACCTTAGGCTGGTTCCATATTCAACAGAAACATTTTTCTTTCCAGTATTACTAGCATTTCTATGTAGGATGTAATCTTCAGTGTCAGATCTTTTATTGTAAGAGAGTAAAAATGCTATAAAACCTGTTCTCTCAATAAGGAGTGCTCTTCCTGCTCAGTGATCTTTCTTCTTTTCATACCTTGTTGATTTTTGGGTACTTTGTCATAAGTGGCAAGACTTTTAGACATGTTCCTCTTTCAGCCAGAATGGCTCTTCAAGCCAAGATTCTTCAGTTGCATCTGTTTTCTCTCATGCTCAGTCTTGCTCCTTGCACATTCCTTTTGTCTGTCCCTAATGCATAAAAGTTGAGACCTATCTTGAATCACACATGCTTGTAAAATTCTGAGATGTTAATGTTAAAAAATGCGTCTAACTACACCATTTGCAGTACTTGGCAAGAGTGGATAAATATTTAAATATGAGTACATGGAAAAGGACCTAGAGTTGGTGACCCTCTTGGTATGTATGCCTGTAGCAATAGGACAGTTTCTGTTGCCAAAACAAAATGGTTTTGCATAGTTAATTGTTTATTCTAGGTCCTGCATTACTGAGATACTGTTGTAAGAGTGTTAATGTTTGCTTATGGTTAAGCATATGGGAATCTAGTATCTCTTACAAGTGTAGTCAAGAAATTTTGTTGATTGATCAGAGAATAAATGTGCCATAAATTAATTTCAATTTAAGTGGAATTGTAAATGTATTGGATACTTGTTTATTGAGTTGTTTATTTTATCTCCAAATTATGTGCAATGACCTACTGTGAGCTGCCATGTAGTAATATGCCTTGTGTTGTGAACTCTGGCTTCTGTAATCCTAGGACCACACAGAAGAGAGGAGAATCATTTGGAATCAGCAAAATAGGCAACAAAATAAAAGGTGTATTCAAGAGTTCTGCAATGGAAGGAGCTATGTTGCCCAACTATAACTTAAATGGAGGAGAAGATGACTTTGTGAGTCAAGATGACTTTTGTTTGTCTTTAAATCTTTGGGGTTTGTTTCTGTGGGTTTGGTTTGTTTCAGTTAGTTGTGGGGGGTTTTGTGGGGCTTGGTTTGGTTTTTTTCTTGTTTGAAAAGAGTAAGTTTCTTCCTTTTCTGCTGTCATACTTCACAGCAGGGGTTCCATGTGCTGGCTTCTGATTAAGTTGTCTTGTTTTCCCTGTATTAGTTCACAAACCAAGGCCACATCCCCAGTTAGTGGTTACAGCAATTAATGGAGCCAGTGGTAGAGGTAGTGCATGGAACATTGGTATGTGAAGCACAGTTGGGGGACAAATGGAAAATATTAAAAAGGGAAGAGGAGGAAATTAGAAGCTATTGGTAGTCATGGATTTTTTACAGTGTGTCTGCCAATTCAACCTTTTGTACACATTCCTTGCAAAGAGAGTATTTAAGCCTTTAGTACCCAGATAAACTGCTAGCTCATTTTCCACAGCGTGAAGACAGAAGTGTAATTAATATGAGTCACCTTGTCCAGAACTTCTTTCAGAACATCAGAAGGACTCAGCAACTTCAAATTAGGTTTTTTGTGTTTCGTTGGTTGCTTTTTTTCTTTAAGAGGACTAAAAAAAGGCAATTTTCTGTAGAGGCTAAGCTTTGATAGAAGTCATGTCATTAAGGAGGCACAACTGTTGGACAGTTAAGTTCTTGTTGTTAACTTATCTCTTTTTGAGGCAAGATTCTGCTGAAAATGGGTTCATTTTGCAGCACTGCTGTCATAGATTATGCCAGCCAAAGGGCCTGGAGGTAAAATTTCCCTGTAGTAGAGAAATTAGAAGTATAACTGAAACAGTGGAGAAGGAACGTGTTTCTGTGCCAGAGCACAAGAAGTTACTTGTGAGAAGTTGCTGAATTCAGTGAGAGGTACAGACAACACAGTAATTCTTACTAGGCAAGGTTTTCAGATGGACAGAGTGCTTTTAGTTTTGGCAAGAATGGAAATTTTTAAGTGCACAGTTGTCTCAGATCTCTTCAATAATAAAGTCTCTTCACTTGGTAATTGCTGTTGGGAAGAAAAAATAGGAAAACACTGACCTGTTGTAAGTTTACTGTGTGTCCAAACAGCTGGACAGAGCTGTGACTTCATTTGATGAGTGATTGCTGAACATACACTGTTCAACACTATTTAATGTCACAGTGCTGGGGTGTCATTTCTTAAGGGTCAGAGGAAGAGCACTTTGGGACAAGAAAAACGTGGTTCAGGAAATGACAATGTAATTGTAAGATGGTGGCAGTGCAGTATACAGACTTAGCAACTTTTTAATTAGCTTCTAAATAGAGGGTATGGGAATTATTCCTCCTACACAGATCTTGTTTAGATATTTATGTAATTGGCGTTAATGTAAGCTTTGTGGATTCAAAGTTAGTGTAAGGTAGATAATGGCAGTGAAGTGGGGGTCTCTGCATTGTGACAGAAACCAACAACCTGACAACCCTGTTGTGGTTCAGAGAGCACCTGTCCTATTTATTCCATGCCTTGATGTAACTTTGTCCTGCCGTTTGTGAATCCTAATTGTTCATTCCAAGCTGGGGTTATTTTCGTTTACTTTGTAAAAGAGCAGAGCCTGTGATTTACCTCTCAAATTGTCAACCACCTTAGCTGAGCATGGTCTGCAGAGCAGCAGCTTAGACTGCTCTTTGTGTTTTGAAAAAAAGAGATTCAGTCAGTGGATCTACTGATTCATTTTGGAAGACAACGGTCCATGCTGTAAACAGTTGGAGGATCATTTCGGGACTATGCAAAGGCAAAAAAACCAGCTGAACGATGATTGCTCACATGTGTGTTGAACCATTTATGTTTCAGCTGTGGTTGCTTTGTGATCATGCAAATACTGTAGCAGAGACATGGCCAAAATTATTTCAGGGATGTTGAATTACTGCCTTAGTGCATTAATTAGATTATCCCAATATAGGCAAAACTTGATAAGACACCTAGGCTTGTCCTTTGAGGGGAGTTTTGCTTTAATTTATGAAGCTAAGGGAAAATAATTTGAGAGTGGGATTAATTCTTTTCAGTTTGCTCTAGTTTCATGTGTTGTAAATTCATATTTATTTTTTTTTATTTAAACTTTTAGCAGGTGGCAGTAGTCAAATCTCTGTGTGAGACTTACTAAAATAGTGTATTTTTGTAATGTCACTTAACTCTAGCCTATCTCAACATAATTAGATCTGTGAATTGTGCTGGGTGCTGATCGCTGCTGTGGCAGGCACAGGCTAGAGGCAGGATGATGTGCTTGAGAGTAGTTCCTTGCCAGGCAGCTCATGCCTCCCTGCAGGATTGCAGTGTTTTAGAAGCCCTTGGAGGCTGGCAGCAGGCAAGCAATTTCAGTTTTATAAGGAAACAGGACTGCTCTTTTTTAATCTACCTGCCTTCCCTTGTGAAAATACAAGGACTTCTTTCTGTGGCGCCTCATTAGCGAGGGCTTATCTCCTCACAGATTACACATTCTGCTTTTCTTTGTCACCTATTTGAGTCCAAGGCCAGCCCTACACTCGCTTCTCACAGGTGCTGCCTCCTCATTTGTGAAAATACTTTTCATTCCTTTGGGTAACTTTTTAATTCTTCACTTTTTTGCTGTGGTGAAGATGAGAATCAAGTTAAACATTCTTCGGAGAAATAATTATCTTTCTGATGCTGAAACTGGAGCTAATGGGATGGTGCCTTTGCTTAAAATAGCTCTGGGTTGCAGGAATAAAGCAATACCAGTCCTGACTGGGTTGCACCTTAGAGCAAGTCAGGTTCATGTGTCCACGACGTATTCTGCTGCACTGTGGGTGGGAAACCTGCTGGCTTGGTGCATGGTTAGCTTCTGTCTCCTCTGGTGTTTAGATGGTTGCTTGGCCTGACCTAGTAAGCTCAGGTCTTTGGTTTGGTTCCTAGTATTCTGGAAGATGCGATGCAGGCAATTCTGCTGGACCCAAGCTGGTCCCTGAAGGATTCAGTCTTGTGTCTAAGGCATTCTTCCAGCTGTCTCCTTGTAGTAGTTGTATTCCCTCTCTTTTGTGTCTTCCCTGAAGTGTCAGATATGGAAATTGATAGTGCATTAAAAATTGGAAGCTCTCACTAAAAGTTGCAAACTTCATATTAATTTGCAGTGGATCTAAAAATAAAAATTAATATGCATGAAAACTTCATTAACGAAATGGATTTTTTGTTCTTGTAGTAGTTAGTGACATAAAGACTCAGTTTGTTTCATTATTATATGTAAGCTTTGCGAAGTAGACTGAATAATTTAAAATAATTTCAAATAGAACTGTAGATCTTGATGTTTGAATCTTTACAGATTGAAGAAGGTGTTATGGTGATGGAAGATGACTCTCCTGAGGAGGCTGTTAGTACCCCAAATACACCCCGCAACCTTGCTGCATGGAAAATTAGCATCCCATATGTAGATTTCTTTGATGATCCCTCCTCAGAAAGAAAAGACAGAAAAGAGAGAATTCCTGTGTTCTGCATTGATGTAGAGAGAAATGATAGAAGGGCAGGTAAGCAATAGTGTGGATAATCAAAACATAATTTAGAAGTGAACTAAAAATATTATAGTATGCTGTGTTCTGATGGCTGTTGTGGTGTATTTGCATACGTGTTTTTCTGATTTTGAAATAATGACTTGAAAATTCTGAGGAAATGTGTTTGAGAGCTAAATGATCACATTTAGTATTTGCAAGGCAAGAACTGACTCCTCAGCACAAATCAGTTCCTTTCATGCCAAAGTTTGAGACTTGCCAAAAATACCCATCCCACTATTCATATTAATAAACACTTGGCATATTTTTCTTTCACCCACTCTGAACTTTGGAACTGAACAATAAATAACTTCTTACATAACTTTAAAACACTGTTCCCAGGAAATGAACATGTTTTGTGCCTTAGGAACCATCCTTGCTTGCAGATAGTTTATCAGTATCTGGACAGCAATGCATTCATACTGAGTGGGGAAAGTAGCATCATCCTGGGGCTGCATAGAGTTGTGTTAGCAAAACTAATACTTCCACTGTAAGGGTCAGTGGTATCTTCCAGAAGGAGGAATGATCAGGATTGAAGCTGATAGTGCAGAGGACTGTATACCATAAGAACTATTTCTGTGAATCATTTTGTTAGAAGTTTTAAACCAGAAGATAGTCAGCCCTAATACACTTTGGAGTTATGCAGTGCTCCATTGTTTAAATGTTAGGGATCTCCTAAATGTGATGGTAATTTCTGTGCTAGTACAATAGCTGTCTGCCAAGTGTGCATTTTAATTTAACACTTAAATTCGTTGGCTGGGTTGTTGTTTTGTTACTACAGTATGGGGGACTAGTATTGAGGTTTTTCCTATAATCCAGTATATGTTTGCTGTTGCTTCATTTGTCTCTCAAGTGGCATAAAACCTAGTTTATTTTTGTAATTGTATTTTTTTTTTCCCCAGTTGGGCATGAACCTGAACACTGGTCTGTCTACAGGAGGTATCTTGAATTTTATGTGCTTGAGTCAAAGCTAACAGAGTTTCATGGTATGTTCTCCATCATCTGGAAAGCCACTTTCCCACTGCTGTGATTGTCATTCAGTGCTGAGCTGAATTTTAAAATAATGAAATCAATGTTTGCTGCATTACAAGAATAATTTAATGTCCTTGATATCTATATTAGGTACATTTCCTGATGCTCAGCTCCCCTCAAAGAGAATAATTGGTCCCAAGAACTACGAGTTCTTAAAATCCAAGAGAGAGGAGTTTCAGGAATATCTGCAGGTATCAGACAAACTTTTGGAGCAAAGAATATTCTACAACTAATGATATAAGCCTAATAAAAGAATATATGCTGGTCTTTTGTTTCCAAGTAATTTGAGTTATAGAAAGGGTTCAAATGGGCAAATAAATCTTGTTAAATTTATGTGGCTGAAAACAGAAATCTTTTGCAAATGACAATGTTAATATGCTCCTTCAATATATTTTTGCTGTAGATAAACTAATTTTTTAAAGATTAGTTTTAAACTACTTACACTTCTTTCTTCTGTCTCAAAGAAACTTCTGCAACACCCTGAGCTAAGTAACAGCCAGCTTTTAGCTGACTTCCTGTCCCCTAATGGAGGAGAGACTCAGTTTCTTGATAAAATGTTGCCTGATGTGAATCTTGGTACGTAATATGCTAGTTGTTTATGCTGACAAATAGTAGTACTGTAGCTACTGTGATTGAGTGGTAGCAGTAATGAATAAATAACTCTTGTGTAAGGACATGGATGTGGGCAATAAGAACTCTGCTCCTTCACAACCTTTAAAATTAGAGCTTAGCAAGCAAGATGCGCTGATACTTTTTCTTTGAAGACTAAGGAGATTCTGAGTTTATGAAAATAAGTGTCTAAGTGGTTGCTTTTGAATCTTGGTGTCAACAAGCATTGGGATAACAAATTTCATAGTTCAGGAATGCACAGTATTGTCATGAGTTAAATCTGCACAAGTCAGTCATTGTTTACATGTCTGATGGTATAAACAATTTCTTATTATAAAGTATGTTTGGGTGTTGATTAAAATATTTATGTCAATCTGAAAACTGCAATATTTACTATTTCTGGTAAATCTAGAGATCAAGCTAGATGTCTTTTAACGTGAGATAATAGAATTTGAGTCAGTGGTGTGTGTGATAGAGGCAGGCTAAATGGAAATTGAGAAGTTGTTAAACTCTTGCTGTATAATGTAATAATTGATAATAAATCTAGAAAGTTGACTGCAGTATGACTTTACAGCTTGGCTGCAATATAGCTGTCTCAGGATAGTGGGGCTGAGCTGGTAAGGTCAACCTCATGGCCATTCTGTCTTCATGTATTGTAGCACTTGCCCTGGCACCAGGCATGGTCCAGGAACGTCATGTCTGGCCACTGCATTTCTGCTTCTCCTCCTCATAGTGTGAACCTGCTGAGGTGGCCATTCTCTGATGGTGCATTTACTAAGTTGTTGAAGGAGATTTTTGCTGTCGTCCTCCAGTTAAAGGGTTTTGTTTTGTTAGAACCCTCTTAGAACCAACTGTGTCTTGCTTAACAAAGTTTATAGTTATGGTGTTTACTGTAGTGTATCTCATGTACGAGACTGTTTCACTTCCATAAACATCCTTTAATGAGCCTTGGCATTTTAGTAGGGATTTTCTGAGAATGAGTGGTTTTATTATCATTTTATCATTGTACATACTTTTTGATGTAAGATCCAAATTTCCAAATTTAATTACATGTAGATAAGACAGATATTACTGTAAATGTAGTGCTTAAAAGAGAACTAATGCTAGACACTTTCCTTCTTCAGCATTCAGAGTTACTGTGCTGTGTCCTGATAGCCTTAACAGGACAGCAGAGCTGATTTTTAAGACCACAGCTGAAGCCTGTCCAATCTGTAAAACTTCACCAGTATTTTCAAGACTGGATCCTTCTAGAATCTCTCCAAATTAGTCAATCTTCTCAGGGAAAGAAGAGAGCATCAATTTCTGTCATTTATTTTTATGGTAAATGTTTATGAAGGATGAAGAATTTAAATACAGAAAACTGTGCCTGTACTGCTGTCCTACAGTACTGCTATTATTTATGTTTGAGCCTCTAGAAAAGTTTTAAAGGCAGATTGAGAGCACTTTGGGTTTTTTTTAAAGAAGTATTCAGATAATAATTTTAAGTATCTTTTCTCAAAGAGTACTAAGCATGAAGGTACAAATGGGTACATGGAAGACTTTCTTTGAATAGTTTTTTGTGCTACATTTAAAAAAAAACAACACACAACCAGATTTAAAAACTTGTATTTTTAAATACTAGGCAATGAGTACATAAAATGTAGAAGAGCAAAATATTTTGAAAATCAGGAAGTGATAATGGAAAGTTTTTGTGTTTTTTTTCTAATTACAGGTAAAATTATAAAATCTGTTCCAGGAAAGCTGATGAAAGAGGTGAGTCTTCCAGGTTGCCAACATTTTCACTTCAGTAACTGATTTTACATGCTTACTAACTTACAGGCTAGTAAATAATTTGTTTGGAAACTCACCGTTTTGTTTTTCTTTCTATAGTTATCCAAGTGACAGGTCACTCATTATCTTATTTCAGAAAGGTCAGCATTTGGAGCCATTCATTATGAATTTTATCAACTCCTGTGAATCTCCCAAGCCTAAACCAAGTCGTCCTGAACTTACCATTTTGAGTCCCACTTCTGAGAACAATAAGAAGGTACAGTAAGTCATCTTCTTTCCCCACTTCATAGGAGTGGAGAAAACTGACCATGCTCTGAAAATGCAAAGAATAAACAGAAAAAAACCCACAAATACAACATTAGCTATTTTGTGTAAACTCTTCACACAAGAGGGAGTGTAGTAGTGCAGAGAGCTTTGTTGTCTTCTGTCTTGTAAATATCTTAGTCTGAATGACTTGTGGGGTTTTTTTGTTCTGGCCTTTTTTTCTCGTGAATTCTTACGGGATTTGGAGATGAGGATACAGAGCAGAGAGCCTGCGAAGTACAGAGAGAAGAGAAGGGCAAGCAAAGGTGTCAAATGAGGAATGTTTTAATACTGTAAGGGAGCTTCCTTTTCAAAGTGAAGAGCTTTGAGTGTTTGATGAAAGTGTTGTGTGTGATGAAAACTGTCAAGCTGCTGACACGTGTTTATCTGTCTTTAAAATGCTGGTATACAGTTCATTGGTGTCTGGGCATGCATAACAGGTTAACTACGTATGTATAGTTTTTCTCTCTAACATTGTCACAGTTAAAGCACTTCCAGTTTTAACCTTTTACTTCACTATAGGATAAGATAGTTTCTTAATTTGTAGCTAGAGCCTGGTAAAACTTGAAAGGTTTCAGTTAGCTTCAGGAGCTTTGAAAAGACACTGGTCTTCCTATTTCTGTGTTAGACTGCTTTAGAGTATTCATGTATTTGTAGAATTTACAGAAAAGTATTGTTTCTGGACCAGGATTTCAGAGACCCAAGCTCAATGTTGCAGCATTGATAGAATTAGAGAGAAACTATTTAATGTGCATACCCTGTGCCATGTGAGAGGTTCTAAAAGAAAACTCGCTACTGCTGTCTTGTTTTCTTTGGAAAGAGGATTTGAAACTGGAATACATAAGCTGGGACACTTAATTTTGCAAAGTGATAAATTGGAAATGTATGATAGTCTAAAGAACAATGCATAACATGAGGGAACAGGGGAAAAAGGTGGTTGTTTTTTTTTACCCCCCTCTCTAGAGCAAAAACTAAAAGGTAGTAAATGAAAATGGTAGGAACCATGTTCAAAACAAAAAACATCCATTTATGGTTCTTTTTGGTGATAAGCTGTTGAAAAGGTTGACCTTTTGATTGCCTTCACTATGGATATTTTTATAGAGTTATGACAGAATTTGCAGCCACAAACTTTTGCACTGATTAAGTACAATGGCAGTTAAATCTATTTATTTATATTTCGACTCCTAAATCTGAAGTCTCAATAACTACAGCCAATATTGTAGTGTTAACTTACATGTGTACTCACAAAACATCCTTCATTCAAGTCCTTTCTTACCTTGAACACTCTTTCCAAGGTTGAGATATTTTGCTATTGCTGTCTATTCAGAGGGGTTTAAAAGTATCATCAGTTTTAAAAATCAGATGTAAAGTTTTTGGGTTGTGCTAGAAACAGTACATACATAAATACTTATGAAACAGCTGACAGCACACTACAGCATAGTATAAACAATCAGTTAATTTTTTTACTGTGATCTGTCAAGAGCTAATAAAGTTAGTAGTTTTAATACATTTATCATACTTTAAGTGTTTGGGCAACAAGCTTTGCATTCAAAATCATTCATGTGAAGGAAGACAGGGTTCTTTCTGTAGTTTGCTTGAAAAGGCTTTATTAAGGGATCAATATTAATTCTTTAAACTGATGTTCAAAACCATTTTGGATTTTAAAATGTTAGAAAAAGACAATGCAGCATTACTCAACTGAAATACAAGCTCCTTCTCTGAGGTGTCAGTATGTTATTCTCATAAAAGAACACGTGTACAGAAATTCTGGCTCCGAAATGAGGTTTTCCCAGTTCTTTTCAACCATGGTGATCCCAGGAAAGCAAAGAGCTGGCTGCACTTTGGCTTTCATTTTGGAATACTGAAGTTTCCTTAAACAGAAGGTATATCTTTACCACCTTCTGTTTTCTAATGTAATTTTCAGCAGTAGTGTTGTGAGGGAAACCTCTGTATCACCACTGACTAACTGTCCAGGTGTGCACTCCACTGGAGATACAAGTTTGTAGAGGCCACGTCTAAGTTGTGCTCAAATTTCTTGTTACCCTGTAGAGGAGCTTTTGTCATGAGATATAAGTTTCTTTGCAGAGAGCAAAAAAGACAAAGCTAGCCCCAGCTCTCCACTCCTTCACACTATCTGTTGTGAGAGTGAGTTCGCTGTTTTTCTAAGCAGTTTTATTTTAATTAGCTGTTTTATGAATGAGTAATGGATTCTACCCTGTATTTTAGATTTTCTTTTCTCTTTGCCAAAATAAATCTGGTTTGTTTTGGGAAGCCATTTGCTGTAAATGGATGGAACACTTCGTATATCTCCTGCAGAGCTATTATTTAATCATGGTCACTCAAGACACTTTGCCCTGGGGGGTGCTGCAGGACACTTCTGTGGTCAGATACTCGGTACGTGTTTGCTCAAACTGTACTACTGATTTTGCCCAGAGGCATGTATGCATAAAGAATTAATATGCTGACTGCTTCCCCACTAATATCCCATCCATCAGTTTATCCAGAACACACCCACTTAGTCACACTATTAACTGTAATTACTGGAGATCTGAAATCCCAGACATGCTGTGTTATGACCTCTACTGAGGTCTTCCCAGGCACATTGTGAAATTTTTCCCTCTTGCTGATTTGTTGGGGGGCTTGAGCCTTCTGTGCTAGACTTTTTTCTCAAGTCAGCCCACTCTTGGGAAGAGCTTTGTGTCAAGTGCCAGGATGCTGTGCCAATTACATTTTATCACTTCTTGGATTTGATTTGTAAGCAACACTGATTTAATCTGTCAGATGAAACCATGTTAGTTCAGATCAGTGATGCTTTTTGGAAGCAAATCTCCTCATGTGCTCTGCACATCACATTTTCTCTTGTAATAGGGAGTTGTCTTAGAACTCATTATGTGAATTTATTTCAGATTAAGCTAAACTGGAAAATGTTGGCTAGGAATGCAGGCACCAAGGGTGTTCAGTCCAAAGGCCAGATGAAAGGTAGACTGAGGTAACACCCTCTCTACCCCACCTGAATATATGTGGCATAGACTTCAGTTGTTCAGTTCTGAAGGGTCACTTCTGTTGTCCCATGTCATATCCGAAGATAAAAGCACTGTGCAGTAGCCTGGCACCCTGGAGGTGAATGCTCAATGTCTGTACCAGGATTGAGAGAGGGCTACATGTGAGGAGATCTGGCAGGCAGCCAAAGAGATGGAAGATTGGCATTTTTTGGCTGTGAAAAGAGCATGTTATCTCATAGCGAGAAAGTTCTTCAACACAGAATTTTTTGATAAGTGCCAGAGTCCATTTCCAGCTCATGCTTGTATTGCCACCATGTTCTTATATACCTTATCTGACACAGAGCTGTTTCTTCTAGTATCAACGTGTTGGAATCTGCTGAGAGTACAAAACTTGTTCCCTGCTGCTTGTACTGCCAACTCTGTTGCCATTAATAGGGTACACCCAGGCTACCTCTTCATCAGCAGGCTGAATAAGAAAAGCCTGAAGGTCTGTCAGGGCAGGTGAAGGCTTGAGTTCAATCAGAAACGTGCCTGCTTCTCTGAAAGATTTCCTGCATGCTTCTTCATTTTGAATATTGCTGGCGTGTGTGTGTGTATGTTTTAAGTGTTGGTGGAAAGGCTTCTGGGTACAAGTGCAGCATGGACATGGGTAGACAACCCTAGTAGCAACTTACCTGTGTTTCTAATTCTGAAGGTCTGTATGCACCTCAGTCATCTTCTGAACGTACTTTTGCAAGACTTGCAAGGTCAAGACTTCTCAGCTGATGCAGACTTTGCAAAACATGCCTATGAAGGCATTGTTCCTCTGACTTGAGATGACCTGCCAACAGCAATAAATACTGCTTTTGGAACACCAACTTTTCAATATACTGCTGATGGGATATCAGACACTACATACATTATTTCTTACTGTTTTGGTATAGTCATCTGTACTTTGCAAATGAGCAGGAAAAACGGTGCAGAGGTTAATGTTTCTGGCGGTGAATGTTGTTCAGAATCGTGGTATTATTTCTACAAACTTCACACCTATGCTGGAATGTGTGGGTGTGTATTTGCATATGCACTCACTGACTGTTCAGTAACCTTTTCTATTATGCAGTTCATGTAGGCATTCATGCTTATTTTGCTAGCTTTTCCCATCAAGGTACAATAGGTAGCCTATTGTACATGGAATTACTGTCATCTTTTTCTGAATACAGGCCTTTCACCTTTCACTTGCTTCAGGTGCTTGACTTCCATTATTAACCAGTACCAATCTGTGGAATTTCCTTATTGAAAGCCTTTTAAGAATATTTTGTGGTTATAATCACAATTACCGTTCAGTGTTGAAGATACGGATAATGATAGTGTTGGAGTTTGTCTTGCCTGTCTTTTTTTTTTGCCTAATTATAACAGTGAGCATTATATTAAATTCTTTACTGTGAGGGTAACAGAGCACTGGAACAGGCTGCCTAGAGAGGTTGTGGAGTCTCCTTTTCTGGAGACTTTCAGAACCCACCTGGACACGTTCCTGTGTGATGTGCTCTGGGTGATCCTGCTCTGGCAGGGGGGTTGGACTAGATGATCATCAGAGGTCCCTTCCAACCCCAACTGCTCTGTAATTACATCTCAAATACTAACATCTGCAGAAATGTTTAAAAGCAAAATCCTGTGCTTACCTGAATTGGGAATGTAATCTCAACTTTTGTATTAGCTGTCCAGTTGTAGGGTTTTGACTCGTCTTCCCTCTGAGCCAAAATCCTGTGAAGTGCAAAACACTTTGTGCAGTGCCATTTCATGTTACGGCTGCTGCATCCTTCAGGTGTGCATTGCTTGTGACTCTAGAATAGACACTTGCACTTTAATAGTGCTAAGTATATACTTAATAAAAATTGCTAGTTAATTAATTATTAATTATTAATTTTTGCATACAGTGATTTGCTTTTGCTTTGTGAAATGCTATGACTAAGCTTTCAAAGCTTGACAATGGTGAAGGAGCCATTATATTTAAGGTGCAAGACAGGTTATCCAAGTGCAGAGGTACATCAAACATTCAAAAGATACTGCTTGGTTTGGAGTGAAAGTTAAAATGGCTTTTGGAAGTCAAAAAGCTTTGCCCTAGACAGCCTTCATGCTTGATTTTTATATTTTTTTATAGATCACCTATTAGACTGTTGTTAATGATTTAGTTTGGCTTCTGCACACTCCTCTGAACCTATATCTGTGTTGCACAATGGCCTGCTTTGAGTTGGCTCAGAACATATCACCTCTGTCAGGTCGTGAGGTGTATCTAAAAAATGAATGAGGCTCTTATTTAAGTTACAATAATTAAACTAAGATTTTTCCCAGTATTGAGGAGGATAGAGACTTCAGTTTATACAGGGGTTTTTATACAACATACCAGAAATGCTTTCATACAGTAGGCATGAATAATTATGTGTTCTTTTTAGGTTTGGTACTTCCCTGGATACCAGTCATCATCCACCAGTGCATTAACCATATTTGCTCTTTCATGTAATTTATCTAATGACTTGGCGTTGTTTAGTTGGAGTGAACTTTGTGAAGATAATGCCAGCAATTCAGCACTTCACAAAAGAGAGGGCCTGAAGAAGCTCAAGTCAAAACCTGAGTCTTGTCAGATTTCCTGGTGTAGTTTTTCCTAAGGGTTCAGAGTGTTCAGCTTAGAGGCTGACATGATCCCACGTCTGTTTTGATTTGGATGTTTTCTGGCCTTGTTTATTTCAGGGATAATTACTCTACAGAAAATGAACCATATACAAGCAAATTACTTCCCACTCCTTGGAACTATTTTCAAATTGGAAATGATACAGAAAAATGTGTCAGTAGCCATCATCTCAACCTAGGCAACACTAATTATGTTGCATTTACTTCTAGTTCTGGGGTATTTTTAGAAGCTTGGCATGAACTTTTGAACTTTCTTTTCATAAACAGAGCATTTTGTTTGAATTTTTTTTTTTTATCTTTAGGTCAACAGTTTTGGGGATAAGATAATTTTAAATAAACTGTTAGCAGTGATTGCTAGGGATTGTCACATGTGGAGAACCTCAGAATTCAGAGAACTCTTTCTTTCCAGCTGCTGGAGCCCACAGACTTGGCAGGGGGGAGGAGTACTGCCATGGGAGTATGAGATTCCTTATGGGATGCAGGGAAGAGCCCCTAGTGATTTTACAAGTATTATCATAGTATCTTGGGGAAGAACAAAAGCCAAGGAAATTGAGGGATTATGGTGATGGTGGGGAACATAGAGAAATAGAAGGACAAAAGATAAAATGAGAAATAGGATAAATGGAAATTAACCCAAACTTGCAGAGATTCATTAAGTTTTGACTGTAAATAATAATGCTGGTAGGGAAAAAGGGAATTTTTAATGTAAAAAGTTGGATATTTTGTCCAGAAACCGTGGTATTTATTTAATAGTGGAAGCCAACAGGAAATCGTAGGAACACCTGGATGTCATAAGGCTCCTTTGTGATTTAAGGCTGACAAACTCTGGATCCTTTGTGCCCCTCAAGTGACAAAACAGGGTGCACTGAAGGAATCAAAGCCTGTAAGTCTAGATACGTGAAAATATCAGGAGAAAAAAGGGCTCCCAATCACCCTACTGAATCCAGGTGCTTTGGTTGTCAGGTATCTTGGCAACATATACCACCAACTTTATTTCCTCCCCATTTAGTAAGTGAAGAGGTTTAAAAAACCCAACTGATTAGTTCTTTGAAAGCTCTAGAACAGAGCTATTTCTAATAATAATTTAAAAAAACAACACAAAGTAACCACACCACAAAAAAACCCAACAAAACCAATCCCAAACAAAACAAAAAACCAGCCCAAAGAACTGATGGCTATTCTTTTGCCTTTGAATGCAGTATTTTCAGTCTTAATTTTCTATTTTTAGCTTTTCAATGATTTATTCAAGAATAATGCAAACCGGTCTGAGAATACAGAAAGACGACAAAATCAGAACTACTTCATGGAAGTGATGACTGTAGAAGGAGTCTATGACTACTTAATGTATGTTGGTAAGAAGTGATTTCTCTTAATTATTCTTATACTTCATGCAAAATACAGGGTTTTGGTTCTTTGGTAAGAAATATATAAAATTCTGTTGCAGTAATCGTATATAATTCAGCACGTGCAAGCTTAACAATGTACAACTTGGGAACACAGTCATCCTTTAAAAGACTTTATTACTGTGCTAAAATGTAATAATTTATCATTCATTATTGCTCAGTTGTTTTGTTTTATCTCTTTCTTTCTGTGTATCAGATTATGAGCTTATTGGAGTACGTCCCTTCCCTTTTCTCAGCTGTGCCTGCGCTGCTTGTACACCCTGGGAAGTAATTAATAAAAACAGTTAAAGGAAGTATTTGATAAGTAGTCTGGAAAAGAGCTGTTTTTCAGCATTTGCACTAGGATAACTAAATAATGCTTCCTCGTTTGCAATCTTTTACTTACTTATTTTTTCTTTTTTATAAGTGACTCTTTTATCAACATTATTAGGATGTTATAAATGTGTGTCACTGTAACTTTGCAGGTAGGGTAGTTTTCCGCATTCCTGACTGGCTGCACCACCTCTTGATGGGAGGGAGAATTCTCTTCAAAAATACCTTGGAACTTTACACTGACTATTACTTGCATTATAAGTTAGAACAGCTATTTCAGGAGCACCGGCTGGTTTCTCTGATAACACTGCTGAGAGGTTAGTAGAAATTACATCTTTGATGTGAAAATACTGCTTTGGTTTGGCATTTCAAATCCCTTCTGTTTAGTTTCCAAGTACTAAACTTTGTAGTGCTTGACGAAAGCTAATAGAGTCTTAAAAATCAAGTGGGCCTATAAAAAAGATTCCATAAGCTTGTTGCAGAAAGACCCTGACTCAGATATGTTGTCTGTCCCTGATGGTTACAGAAAAAAGTATTATATGTATGGTAATTGGCTGAGGTGTGCGAAGAACCTGAAAACCAGAATAAAGGTGGTTTAATGTATCAGGGTGTGAATATTTCATGCAGTCTTTAAATTCCTTTTCACTTGTGTGCTACATCACAGTCCTTTATTTCTAATTTTTTTTTGTTCCCATTGTTGTGGTGGGCCTTTGAGGGGGCTTTAGTGTTCTTGGCCTTCACATAAGGGAAGGGAAGAGAGGTTAAAAAAAAATAAAATGTAGATGACCCCATAACTGTAGAGAAGTATTATCTGACTACAGACTGATCTACACAACATGTCTGGCCAAAGCTCTGGAATCAAGAGAGCTCTGGCCTTATCAGCCAAAAAGAAAGCTTGTGAAGGAGAAAAAAGGAAAGGAGTAAATCTTTCAGTGCATTAATCCAAAACTGAATGCCTAATATTTCTGATGCACAACAGTTCTTGTTTTTTCATGCACAGGTTAAGTCTGAAATTTTTGACAGTTCCAGAGAGTGTTTTAGCAGAAGGTATAAATACTGCTTATGGTTTTGAAAGTATAAGGGAGATTGTAAGTAAGGAGATCATAACTAACCTAAAGTAGAATTGATTCAAACCTAGACGTTAATGCTTTAAACATTTTTTCAAAATGGAAGCAAATGGGCAAAGGATTGTCCTCCACACAAGTGGGGTATTCTAGATTAGATCAGGCTAGTGTAAGCAAAGGACTGTCACCTAGCAAAGCTAGAATTCCCTTCCAGTCAAGATCATACAGAAAAGATGCTCAGCTTCAAAGCCATACTGCAAAACCCGTTGCAGATGCTGCCAGGGATGCAGATGCTGCCAGGGATGCAGATGCTGCCAGGGGTGCAGGGCAGCCTAAGAGGCTTTTTTCTTTCCGTCATGCAGATGCTGTGTTCTGTGAGAACACCGAGCCGCGCGCGCTGCAGGATAAACAGAAGAGAGCGAAGCAGACTTTTGAAGAGATGATGAGATACATTCCAGGTTGTGTAGTTCATAACTCTCTCTCTCTATGGCTGGGGTTAATGGTTCAAGCAGATACATAACTCATACACAGTCACGTTAGCTTTCCAAGTCAAATAATACTTACGCTGCTGAGATGTGAGTTGACTGGAATGCTGCTACTAGGTGTAAAAACCCAGGAGTTCAGTTGGATGACTTCGGTGTTGCTGGCTAAGGTAATAGCATAGTGATTAATAAAGACATGGTGGAAATAAAGAGCTTTACAAGAGTACTTAATACCATGGTTTCTTCATTGTTAGACTGCTCCTATGTTTTGCATTTTATCCAGATGGCATCTGGGTTAAAAAAGGCACACCCTGAAGCCAAAAGATAAATATAATCTCTCTTTACACTATTATCAACTAAGGGGGGGGGGGGGTGTGTCCATTTGCTAGGTTATTCAAAAGTAATAAAAAAAATTCAGCTTGTGGTTATTAGGACAATATATTGGTTTTATTAAAAGTGTAGTAATTATCTAGGTGTACAGCCCCAAAGGAAAATGAGGAACCAAAGAAGTGTTTGTTCTTCCATTTACCACTTTAGATGGATAGATTTTTTAACTTTTTTCTTTAAATTAAACTTTTTTTAAATTACTGAAGTTCTATAACTGTATTGTCTAGCTGTTTTGCAGTGCTTCCTAATGACTTGTGTATTTCTTCTTGGTATCTGGTCTAGATTTGATAGGCAAATGCATTGGGGAAGAGGCCAAATATGAAGGCATCAGGCTTCTGTTTGATGGAATGCAGCAACCAGTGCTCAACAAACAGGTAACTTGCAACACATGAGAAACTTGCCTTTTGGCACAGGATTTCCTGAAAGGAACATATGGCTATAGCAGAGGAGTGAGCTCTAATTCAGAGTTAAAAATAAAAAGCAGTAGTGTTGCCTTGGAGTGTTCTTAATTTTCCTTATTTTCTTTTAGTTAACTTATGTTCTGCTGGACATTGGGGTTCAAGAACTCTTTCCAGAGCTGACTAAGGTATGTGCTTAACTCTGTTCATAAGCTGCAGAATTCTTCAAGCTGCTACTGAGTCTCACTGGTGCATTTTTGCTGTTGTTCTCTTGTAATACTAATGTGACATTTTCTGGAAAACTATATTCTATTAATGTGTTAAAATTGAAATCTGGATTATTTACATTTTTTGTTAATTACCTCTTTCTAACTCAGTTTAGGCCTGTCTGTCTAGCATACAGCAAGTCTGAGCTGCCTTTAAATAGAATTGGACAGAGCAATTAGCAGGAGGGATCTCTGTGCCTTTTCAATTGATTATCACCACTCTGTTTTATGCATTTCCTGACTTAGGAAAGCAAATTTCTACATGCAGAGGTCAGGTTGAGCTTCAGCTATTTTTTTTTTGAGAATACTTGGCAGGAAGGTTTCTTACCTCTGGTTAACTGCAATGTGAACCCCCACTACCCAGATAAAGGAGAAAGCACCCACACAACACAAAATACTGTATAAATGAGTATTGTTAGGTTTGTGATCCATCTGATGTTTGTACTTATGAATATAAACCCTTCACAAAGTTTTACATAGTAAGTTTGCAGCTTGGTTTTCATGGTGAGCAGGTGATGTTAGTTAATGAGATACAAACACACACAACACCCCCATACTTACAATTTACGTGTTGGTTGCACGAGCCCTGTGTCCAAGAGCTCTGGAGTGTCTGCAGTGGTTTGTTTTGCATGATGAACAGAAACAAGTGAGATTTCAGAACAAGCTAGGGCAACTTCCATTTTTTTTCAGTGAAATGAGGCCAGCTGAGCAAGTCTAACCTTCTCTGTGCACCAGCTTTGTAGCTGGCCTCCTCATGTCAGTGTTCAGACAGTTACGAACAAAACACCTGAACAGGCCCAAAGAGTGGTGGTCAGTGGATTGAAGTCTAGTTGGATATGGTAGCTAGGAGGGTATCTCAGGGGTTAATTGTGTGTCCAGTCCCCTCTTAACATCTTCATAATGATCTGGGTGATGGGTTGGAGTGTGAGGCTGCTGGTGACACAAAACTGGAAGAACTGGCTGATGCACCAGAGGGTCCTGCTGCCATCCCAGGGGGATGTTGTTGGCAGACTGAAGAAAATGGGCTGACAGGTACCTTATGAAATTCAGCAAAGGGAAATCCAAAGTCCTGCTCCTGGGGAGGAACAACCTAGTTGGGGGCTGCCCAGCTGTAAAGCAGCTTGGCAGAAAACGACCTAGAGGGCACAAAGTGGAACATGAGCCCTTGCAGCAAAGGCAGCAGATGGTATTCTGGGCTGCATTGCACAAGTGTGCATCTCAGCTCAGCACATCTGGAGTGCTGTGTCCTGTTCTGGGCTCTCCAGTACAGGAGAGACATAAACATACAGGAGAGAATCCAGCAAAGGGCCACAAAGATGATAAAGGGACTGAAGCATCTTTTTTATGAGGAGAGGCAGAGAGAGCTGGGACTGTTCAGCCTGGAGAAGAGGAGGCTCAGGGGGATCTCATCAGTGTGTACAAATATCTAGAGAATTATAAGATGTAAAGAAGACAGTGCCAGACTCTTCAGTGGTGCCCAGTGACAGGACCAGAGGCAATGGGCACAAACCAAAACACAGGCAATCCCTTTGAATATCAGGAAACATTTTTTCACTGTGAGAGGGTGACCAAGCACTGGGACAGGTTGCCCAGGGAGGTTGTGGGGTCATTATCCTTGGACATACTCAATAGCTACCTGAGCATGGTCTTGGGCAACTGGCTGTTGGTCACCCTGCTTGAGCAGGGTGGTTGGACCAGATGACCTCCAGAGATCCCTTCCAGCATCAGCCAGTCTGTGATTCCCTAACAGTGTGTATATTTACTAGGATGTTTTTTATTATTATTTGAAAACAAATCAATAAAAGATTGTTTAATTTAGATTTGGATTAAGGTTTTTACAACTTCTGAATCCATTCTTTCATTCCTGTAACTGCTCTGTGGAGTATCAGAAAACCACCTGCTGAGGGACCTCTAATACTTTGGTCCTAGTGAAACAGCAGAGTTGAGGCTTGGGCTCCTCCATCTTCTGTTGTTGAAGCTGATGGGAACAGAGTGAGGGAATTTGCTGGCCCAGATTTCAGTAGAGGAAAGGAAGAGAAAATACTCCAACCAGGAACTTCAGCTATTTTCCTATTTTGGATGTAGTGAGAGCAGTACAGAACAAAGTGCTGCTTCTGTGATGTTTGACAGTGGGACTTGGTCATGAGAGGACTGTGATGGACTGAGTGAGGCAGCCAAGGGATCACTCAGAGAAGGGAAATGCAGGATGGGGAGGGTATGGGCAGAGGGCAGGGCTTTTCATCTGGAGCCCTAAAAAAAAGGTAAAATATAAATTCCCCAAAATGACTGCAAACTGACTGTGAAGCCACTTGGGAAGATAATTGTTTCTTCCAAACAATTTTAACAGGGAAGTTTAAAAGTAATGTCTGGTTCTTAGTAAGTTATCAGTTATACTGGGTGGAGGGGGAAGTCACTCCAGGGGCTGTCCTGTCAGTTTCACAGAGACTGGCCCTTGTTGAGTTGCTTGACACCAAATTGTGTTGTAGTTACAGTGAAGAACAGATAAATATTTCAGGTTGGTCAGCATTTAAAGAGAAACCTGAGCAACTTGCAGGGGTTTTTTTGAGCATTGCTTTGGCAAGGGGAACAGCAATGGGAGAAGTGGGAAAAGTTTTGTTACTGGGGATGTTGATCTGCTTCCCACTCTTGAGATCTGGTTTCTTGGAGGTATTCCCTGCTACACATGCCAGTGTGAATATGTACTCCATCACACCAGATATGCAGTGTTCAATGGCAGCATGCACAAGTGAACAAGTTCTAAGGATAAGAGCTGAAAAATACTTGAGTGCAGGCAGTCCCTGGGAAGTCTTGTCAGACAGGATATAAATAAAAGGGACAGCTGAAACAGGAGAAGCATTCCTAGCAGAGGAAGGAAAGCAATCCAGTTGAAAAAATATCGAGCCAGTGTAGTTTCAAGAGCAGAAAATTGCTGTCTTCAGAAAAGTGTATTTAGCAGTTAGCAATGAGGGAGGCAAGAACTTCCAGAGAATGAAGAAAATACCTATTTTGAGAAATAGCATTAAAACCTTGGACGGAGTAGCCTTCTGTTCACTTAACTCTAGCTTCGAGCAGAGTTTTACTTGTTTCCCAATGCCATTAGTCACTGCAGCTCAGGTCAGTCATTTGTATGTAAATATGTCTTTTTCTACTTTAATAAAGTCCAGTTTTCTCTCCATGACTGTTTGGCAGGGTCCAAAGGATGCCAGTGCTGTGTCTGGTTGGATGTGAATGCAGGGACCTTGCTGGACACCCCGTAGAAACATCTGCTGTGCGTTGTTGGAATGGACATGTGACATTTTAACCCCGCATTGTACATTTTCTTGTAAATAACATAAACATTAAGTTCTGAAAAAATCTCTTTATTCAATAAAGATAATGAAAATTTAATACCAATTACAAGTAAATAATATATCTGTACTTTTTATTTAAAATCTGCTTTAGCTGCTATCAGTAAAAGTCTCTTAATTCCCTAGAATCTCTGTGTATGAAATTACAGGATGACATAAAAGAAGATGGCTGGGAGACCAGCCAACATATACTTTGCTAAAAGAGCAACTGCTGTTGTCTTCCTTCAAGGATATGTAGAAAAAATTGTTTGGAAGAAGTTGCAGAATGCTCCCATGAAGTTTCTGTTTTAACAAATTTTACTATTGAAAAAAAAAAACAGTATTAGATGATTGAATCCACTGCATACAAATACTCTCAGAACTATCATGGCCTTCATGGTTTCCATGAGCATGGAAAATCATGTGTATGATTTAGTTTATTTAACATCTGACCTTCTGATCTAAAGCACTCTTAAAATAATAATGGGTGTGAAAAGTGGTTTTTACTTTTACCATAATCTTTATTTTTCTGCAGTTTCTTATCTAGGTGTACGAGGGTTTTTTCTGATACCCTCTTTACAGGCTTGGAAAAGAGCATGAGTCTGTTCACAGTATTTTCTAAAAATTTTATCAGTACAAAAATGCATGGAAGTTCTTTTTCCTGTAAAAGTTTTTTGGCCCAGCCTTTGTAAAAGAGACATTAAAAGGGACTTTCATACCAGGATTTAGAACAGGTTTTACTCACAGAACAATACAGGGGTATTTTCAGTTTTTCCTTTAAGAAAACACCCATTTTCTCCTTTTACAAACAAACCAATTTAATGCAGTGTTGGTGTTCTTTGTCAATACAATTTGCATTACTTATTTCTGTTACTTTTGCATCCCTTTTCCTCCCATTTGTCAAAAGAAGGACAAGTGTTCCTTCTCTCTGGGAATGCCAAAGGAGTTGTTACAACTCATCAAAAGTTGGTGTGCAGGTACAACTCAGTCTGTAAGTGCATCACTGTTACTGGTTTATGTTGATTTGGGGAAGACCATGCTGTAAATTAGTAACTTTAGGGGCTGGTATTGACAAATCATCAATGCCATGTTTTAACTAATAGTGTGTTGAGGTCAGTTGTTTGTTTCCCTGTTCTAACACAACTTACTAAACACGGTTGTATAGTCCAGATCTTTAAATGCACAACCCTTGAATTTATGTGGAAACTAATGAGGCCATGAAATTTAAGCATAGTGGTTGTTCAGTCTTAATGCACCTTCTCCTTAAAATCTGCAGGTGCAGTGGATTTAAGAGGTGAGTAGCTGGGGTCTGAAAACAAGCATAAAAACAAGGAGCTTTGTTCAAAACACTAAGAATCAGTTCAATATAGCAGTAAACAACTTGGGAACATGTTGATGTCAAAATTCCAAAGGTGAACAATCTTAGAAAAAGAATCATCTTTTGCTCATTTATAAGCAATCACTTCTTGATAGTGTGTCAGAAGTGTACTTAACATGTCCTCACATTTCTGATTTTACACTCCTTAGCCTGTCTCCTAGAATGGTGTATTTTTTAAACAGACTTCACATAGAAGTGACAGGCTTTTGAGTTATGGTCATAGTTATGATAAAGACAGATTATGCTGGAAAAAGTCCCATTACTGGGCAACTTCCAAAGGTTGCCATAGTGTTGCAGAAGTCTCCAACATCCTTTCTGAACGTGGCTGATACACAGTAATGGTCAAGAGTCCTGTGCTTTGGTCTTTGGAGAAAGGGGTAAAATTGAGCATATTTGTATGAACTATAATCATAGACTGTGTTCTCACTCTAGATACAGTCCCTAAACTGGTCATATTAAATAGGGAAGTATATATCCTCAATTTGTTAAAGTTGATAAAAATAAAATCAAGCTTTCATGGCCCTTTATTAATGGGAAACATAAGTGAGATGCTGCATCTTCAAAAGTAAAATGGAAAACTTTCCTTAATTGCATAAAAATGGACCTCATGCTTTTAATAACACTGAGGTTAATCCAGCTTTTTCAGGAGTAGGTATGATAAATATGATTGGACGCAGGGTTATTAGATTTAAAGCTTTGACTCTGCGTGGAGATCAAATCAAGGTATATACACCTATAACGAATCAATTTCTAGAAGCTTGTTTACACTTCTGGAAATCAGATTCCCATTCAAATCACTAAAGCAGCGAAAAGAATTTGACAAGTTAAAAATATCCCATTAGTATCCACTGCTACTTTGCTTCTTGCAACATCCAGCTGAATTGTGGGTTATGCAAGTTTGTACCTGCTGATTCAACCTCAGGGAAGTTATGAATTCTGCCCACTCCTTCTGGCCTGTGTGCTTCAGTGGTTCTACCAGATTAAAGACAGTTGCTTGTTGCTTTGCATGCTGTTGACATGCAGAAACCTAAATGCTCATTCATCTTTAGTGTAAGAAAAGAGGACAGTTCTCTTTTCCCTTTGCCAGAAGCATCTCTCCTCCTGTCTTCCTCCAAACAAAAACATAATGGAGCAAAAAATCAAGTATACAAGAATGTTACAGCGAGCAATACAGAAATCAGGGTAAGACTTCCTTCAACAAGACTTCCAGAAGAAAACTTTATTCGACCTTCCACAGCAGGGTAAATCCTCTTCATTCTCTGGAGGTAACGGGAAACAACCTCAACATCAGGTTCACCTGAACAAACAAAGAAACCAAGATAGTGTTCTCTGCAGCAACCAAGCTCTCAAGCAAAACTTAAGATAACTGTCTAAAACTGCACTTTCAGATCAAGTCTTAAAGCAACCTGGTTTTTATGGTTTGTCATTCTGGCTTGGAGCATGCTGTCAAGTCACTGTAGGGGTGTGAAGAGTCGTTTCTTGTGCACAGATAAAACACCTGTGGTGGTTTGTAGCCTGAAACTGGTAGCAACTCGTTGGAAAAAAAAAAGAAGAAAAAAAGAGTTCTCTTTGCATTGTCTTGCAAGCAAACAAAAAAAGCATCTTTCTGTTGCATTGGTAACTTCCAGTCAGATTTAGGCAGGTTGAGATGGTCCTATAGATTTGATAAAGTATCACTTGAGCCTTTCAAATTTACCTTACCTTTCTTAGGAAGAATTTCTAGTCTGTGCTCTGCTGCCACATCCATGATGTGGATTTTCTACAGTGGAAGACCCCCTTGAGTCAGTGCAGCCAACGATGTCCTATGAGCCCTGTCTGATCCAAGCTCTTAAAATCCTTAAGTGTGACACCTCCACCTTAAAAGTAATTAGTTTTGCTCCTCTGCTATACTGGACTACTAGAACCTTTCGAGATGTTCCCTTTCATTACTCCTAATTATTTTTCTCCACGTGAATTTATTTCTACATAAACAGATATGGTATGAAAACTACAGCCCATGCCTGTCACCCCCAATGTATAAGCTGTATGCTGAGTTTGATTGAGAACAGCCATCCCACTTGGGAGAATCAATTTTAAATTGAAACACCTTGTAGAACCAGAAGAATAGTCTGTAGTGAAGGTCCAAAAGGAAAGCAAGCTTTCACCATCTGAGATTAGAATATATGAAATTACAGTTCTGCAAGTTGTAGATAGGCTCCTAGAAGATCCTTTTTTTGGGTGTGTTTTGTTTTGTTCTTTTAATCAGCACTACACCCTTTTTGTTTTCAGAAATAATTTAAAACTCAAATACTTTTTCAAGTTTCCCTTGGACCTAAAAGATGTAGGAATGCTGAATTTCTGTCAGTTTGCAGCTGCTACTTCAGAGGATCCCAAGGCAGCATTAGAACACCCTTCCTTTGTAGGCACCCTGCTGCTGCTGCTTCTGTTGCTGCTCCTGCCTGCACCCCCTTCTGCACCTCCTGCTGCTGCTTCTGTTGCTGCTCCTGCTGCCTACAGAACTCGTGAGCATCCCGCTGCTCGTGAGGGGCAGGCTAATTCCTGCAGTGCAAGCTGGCATCTCTCCCCTCGCCTTTTGTGCTGCTCACCTGAGCTGCACAGCCTTCGGTGGCAGAGCTGATGATTCTGTGTTTGCAAATACTGCCATATAGTAGAATTTTGAGGTCTAAAGAAAATGGCACCTTTCTTGGTGATGCTGTGTTTAGTAGTAAGTGCAAGGCAGTACACAAAACACGCTCTCTATAATGTGCTTTCTGCTTTTTTTCTGATTTATCATGACACCAGAACTGTTCTCAGAGCAGTGCTGAATTGACAAGGTCTAGTTTCTCTTTGAAACCTCTGTGATTTAACTGAAAAATAATATAATGGCTGGCTACAACCAAGACCGGTAGTCCAGAGCAGTCAGATCAGAGGCAAATTTGATCTAGCCAGTAAAATCAAGAAGTCCAAGACATGTACTATAAAAAGATCTTTTAACTTTAGAAATTGTTTGTCTGCAACCCTGTTGGAGCCCATCCTTACCTTTACTGTAGCCCAGATTTTTGTCTTTCAGCATATGATAGCCATCTCCTCCAAATAACATGTAGGATGGAAGAGTCACATTGTATATTTCATCCATCTTGAGTGGGAAGTAGGCTGGGACTCGGCAGGCTGTGCAAAGCCCTTCTAAGCTAACCACTCTGCTTCCTGGGGCTCTGGAGAGGTCATAGACCACATGGATGCCTGTGAAAATACACATTTAATTGCCACTTTCTGCAGCGCCTATAGAACATACAGGGCTAGAAGCAGCATCCTCCACCATTTCCAATGGATTCTTTATGTTAGCTTGTGTCACTGAAAGGTGATACTGTGCTGAGTGATACCACTTAATACCTTATGTTTTTTTCCCCAATTTCTTTGCTTTTATCCAAAATTCATGAAATTAGAGAATTGCTGAAGTACTGTCCCACCTCAGTTACTTATCTGATCGTCTGTTCTCATCACTATTCCACAGAAGGAAATTACTAGTCACGGGATTAGGAAGGTAAAAACAGCTTCCCTTATTTCTGCAGTCACACGCTTTCTCATTCCCCTGCCTTCTTGGCAGAAATGACTTCTTTTAAAACCAGCCACCCTATCTTAGCAGCTAGGATGGAAAATAAGTACTGTCCTGAAAAAAAGAAGGCTGGGCTAGGCAGAACACTGTGGTTTCTGCTCACTGCAGAAGGAACATTTCCAGTTGTGCACTGTCCTCAGCCACAGCCTGGGGAGACTTAGACCCCCAGCTGTTCTGCTAAGGACTTGCTGAGCAGGAAGCCACTACAGCTCGTCCAAAGCACACAGCCTCTTTCAACCTTGATGCTCTCCCTGCTCTGGATCTTCTGTCCTGAACCCTTTCCAGAGTCACCATTTTTTTTTCCTGTGCAAAGGCACTGAAAAGGGCTGCTGCTGCTTTGCCTTACCCAAGAACCTGGTAAGTTACCAGTGAATCGTGCCCTTGGCACGTGGGGGGGTTCTAGATCACATGGCAGGGTAGTGCCCCCATCACCAGGCTACACAGGAGAGGCATGGAGGGGGAAAAAAATCCCTCAAGCCCCTGCCCTAGAAGCTTAGTGTTTTTGCTAAATAAACAGCAAGATGTGCACTGCATCACAATCACACCAGGAATAAAAGTGACTGTAGCCTGGGTACACACCTGGGTAAATGTATGGGGAGCTGCAATTCAAGAAATATGTATGTTTTCAGTATTAAACTGTTCATCCCTACAAGTTTTTGAAATTCAGTGGAGCAATTCCACAGCCTACTTGGGCTAGCTCTAGAACCATCAGCAATCATTAGACAACAGCACAAAATGATTCTGATAAACTGAAATTTGGCAATAACTGGCAGAGATGTCCAATTCAGGATTTCAGGTTAGGCTGCCAGTGAAGAACTGAAAGCTGGAGTTTGCTGCAACTATTACTGTGTTCCAGCGATCCTCAATTATATCTTCCTGTAGTTAACTGAAGCATTAAACTGCTGCTGTTATGGGTTACTGAGCCAGCTGGGAATCCTGTCCCTGCTGAAGGGAACAGCAGTGGCCCGTGAGCTGCAGCAGCTCAGTGAAACATACCGTGTCGGTTTGCTGGCAGGTGTGAGGCACAGGGCCAGGATCTACAACCAACTTGCTTTCCATTCTTAAAGAGGTTTCCAGGTGTAATACACACACGGCCAACAGAAGGGAGGGCTGGCTTGGAAAACTAAGAAGGGGAAGGAAGAAAACATACCTCCAACTTGCAGCAGCTCTCCGCTTCCTCGCCCGTATCTGTGCACGCTGTGCTCGAAAGCTTCTTTCAGAGTGGAGCCTTTAAGCCTTACCAGATCAAAACGACCTCCAAATGGCAAAACAGACAGCAGATCTTCCAAAGTAATGCTACCTGGAGGAACAAGCCTTTGTTTATCATATTTTTATTTTTTTTTAAGGTTACAATAATGTTTTAGGATCATTTAGCAGCATATGTTTGACCAGGAATGTGGTAAATACAACTGGAGACAATGAGGGCCAGTAGAGGTGAGGATCACATATATTGTCCCAATCAAAGAACCTGCATCTTTATCATCCAGCAAGTATCGAGACCAATAAATCTGAATTTGATGTAACTGCATGTATTGCTATTCAAATAATTCTACTAAAAGAGATTACCACCACCAACCTGGATGAAGAAAACCAGATATTCTTACAAAGGTAAATTTTCCAATTTCTTAAGACTTACTCATGTAGACAGAAAGATTTAGCTAAAATTAAAAAGCTGTTTACATTTTTTGTTTCTGTGATACCAGGAAAATAAGTACTGTAAGACCTTAACATGCAGAAAACCCAAAATTGACTTATTCTACAGCAGGCTACAAAGGGCTCCAAGTGACCATACCCTATGACCCTCTGCAGCAGGAGGTGAAGAAACAGCCTTAACAGGCTGTACATTAATAAGATCCCTTCTCAGTCTTTTCTCTCTCTAAACAGCCCCAGGTCTCTCAGCCTCTCCTCATAAGGCAGGTGTTCCAGTCCCTTAATCATCCTCATAGCCTCTGTTGGGCTCTCTCAAGTAAATCCCTGTCCCTCTTGAACCGGGGAGCCCAGAACTGGACAATACTCCAAGTGAGGTCTCACCAGGGCATAGTAGAGGAGGAGGAGAATCTCCCTTGACTGCTGGACATACTCCTAATTCACCCTAGGATTCCACTGGCCTTCTTGGCCACAAGGGCACACTGCTGTCCCATGGATAAGTTGTCATTCAGCTTGCAGTTTTACATACCCTTACTGCTCTGTTCATCAATGGCAGATCGTATCCCACCTCCATTCAGGATGCACATTGAAACATGGTTCCATGACTTGTCATACGGATGTCCAATATTCTCATAAAGCTACCAAAGCAAAATGTTGAAATTGATTTTTAATCTTCACTTAGTCCAGACTCTGGAAATTTATACCAAATACAATCTGAGACTGAAGAGAGGAAAGTTTTACATCTTCTTTGACATCACTTTCAGCCCCACTGTAAAATACTGCATTATTAAAAAAGAAACATAATCACAGCAAAACAAATTAAAATACACATTCTAGGAGTTTTCTTAAGTATTTGCCTTTGTCTGTAATGAACTCCTGAACTCCCCATAGTCTGTGTGTGGATGTCATAACCAGGGGAGGCCAGCTGAAGAAAGCATGATTTTTCAATGGCACTAACTGTGATAAATACAAATTATTTGAGCATATTTTGAGAACTGGGAAATGAAGAGGACCTTAAATATAGCTGTACATGTAGGGGAATATGTAAATTAATCTATCTCTTGTTGAACGTTGCAGGTAATTCAGAATTTTCAGCTTCTCCAAGATTGTTATTTTTGTATTTGGAATGGTTTCGGCAAACTAGAATGATGCAACAGAGTGGAGGAACAGGAAGCAGGCAAACTAGATCAGACCCAAAAGTCTACTCTGCATAGCATCATGTCTCCAACAGTGGTAAAACTCTGGCAAAATTCAAGGATGAGGTAATAGTTGCTTGAGGCATCCTAAGTAGTAAAGAAAATGGAGACCAGGGATTTACTCAGTTGTGTGAGAATAAGCCTACAGTGTTAATCCTCAGAAATAACTGAGTAGAACAGGAAAAAGCTGAGAAAAGAAACAAGGATAATGGAAGGGATGCACTGGTCTCTGTACAGGAATGACTATGATTATGCCTGCTCAGGCTCACAGAGACAGCAATATGGGAAGGACATGACATAAGTCTATAAAATAAAGAGCATATGGAGGCTGGGCAGGAATTGGTGTGTTTTCTCATTCCAAGAATGACTAAAAACTACAAAAGATTCCGAGAGGGGTGACAAGGATGGCTGAAGACACAGAAAAGTTTCTGAACGTAGACTGATGATGCAGACTGTGTGACCTGGTAACGAGACAACAGAAGGAAAATGTTTGAGAAGGCCATAAAATCATGAGTGGCTTGAAGAGGGTGGATAGGAACCAAGTGTTCCTTGCCCTCCAGCAGGCATCCAGCCAGTGGGCAGGAGGCTGCACACAGACAAAAGAGGTCTCTGCAGGATGTGCAGGGCAGTGGTAGAACACCCTGCCACTGGTTGTTGTGAAGGCTGAAGGCAATCAAAGGGAGATGGGGCAAGTTCAGGGAAGAGAATTCCAGTAGGAGCTAGTAAATACCAAGGCACTACTTCTGGCTTGGGAAGTCCCTGAGCTGCAAGCTGCTGGGAGATGGGGGCAGATCTGAGCACAGTGTCTCTACAGTCGTGTCCATTCTTCCTTCACTGCTGGTCACCCTTGGAGACAAGATGCTGGGATGGATGATCCTGTTGACTCTTCTAGTTTGGCCACTTCTCTGCTGCACCCCCATGCTGTGTTTGTGGCCTCTGGCTTGTTGGTGCTTGAATGTTTTGTGGCTCCAGCTTAGTGATCAAAGATGTTCTCTATGTCCAGACCCATGAGATATTCTTATATTTGTATTTCATAGTTAATGAATAGATCTTCTCCTGTTTGCTGATTTCAGTCTGAACTATACCCCTGATTTACTAATTTGCCTGCAACCAATAACAGGATTACAAAGCTGTAATTCCTCACAGAAAACTCCGGTTCTACACTTGCTGACCTCCAGTCCTCAGCACAGAGGCAGTTTAAAATCAGAGCTCACACACTGAGGTTAGCAACTTCACAGCCATTTCTCATTTAAGTTCTTTACAGTCCTTTGTAAAATGCCACCTGGGTCTGTCAACCTTTTTTTCTGAGATTTTGTGCTACTATTGGGAGAAGAAACACGGAACTAAATGGACTGTTTTGACCCCATACCATTGTTCAATCAATCTCTCATATTTTTTAGTCTCTGGATTTCCCAGGACAGTTCTAAATATTAATACCTATGGTAGAGAAAGGTCTGGTTTTTACCCTCATATCCCTGAATGGATGGCACTAGAGAGGAAAGCAAGTGTAGAACAGGTAAATGCAAAGACCATGCATGAAGAGCAATCCATGTATCTGCTGATGACTGCAGATGGTTGTCTAGAGACTCTGATTTAACTAACGTAGAATTTGACCCTCCAAGACAAAATACATGTAAGATTGAAGATCTGAGTTCTGAAAGATTTCAAAATTACTTTATGTTTAAAAAGCACCAAAGCATTTGATCACATTTTTCAAATAAAAGTATAAAGAAGTCTAGCAGGAAAGAAAAAGCAAGGCACTGCAGTTTTAGTAGAACTGTAAGCAAATTCTCAAATCTGAAGCTAATTTGGAAGTTAGCCCATGTACTAAGAATTATTTTAAGGATTTCAACAAAAGCAATCACGTGGCCTCAATGAACAGCTTTGGGGAAATATCTAAATGAAAATCATTATTATTAATTGGCTTCTGCCTTTGCAGCAGTGCTGCAGGACATTTATGGCAATGCTCATTTTCTGGAAACTTTCATGGTAGTGAACATTTTCCCCTGGAGCACCCAAAGGAAATGGTGCTGCTGTGGGAGAGTAAAACACTCAAAACCAGCTAGTGTAAAACATGACAGTGACTTCTGACACCTTTGGGTGTGATGTGACTGTTAAAGCCCAGTACCTGTCAGGATGCAGCAAGGGTCAGCAGCTCCCCCTGGGCTGGGGCCCTCAGCACTTTTACCTCTTCTGGTCCTGGCTCTTTGTGTGGCCTTTCCCCTTCCTTTGCTTCAGCTGGCACCTTCTGGGCTCTTTGGCGGGACAATTCAGATCAGTAACTTGGCAGAAAACTACACAGATTTTGGTGGCTGGTTTTTTTTCCTGGGTTAGTGCATTAAAAAAGGGTGACAGCAGAGCCTGGTAATGTTGGGCACCTGCTGTGAGCGGGGATCAGCAGCAGGGCAGGAGAGGGGTGGAGGGGCTGAGCTCTCCCCCCAGCTTGAGGAACAGGCTTAGATCAGACTTCCACGTCTCTTAAAACTGCAGCCTCAGGGCCAGCAGCAAACAAGCCATTTTCCAAATGAGGATCTACACAAAGAATAAACTGCTCCTTCCTCTAAAGGAAGATTAATTATAGTGTTGCTGCTGCCAGATCTTTCTAGGGACACACTAGATGTTACTGTGTTGGAAAGCAGCACAGAGCCCGTGTGCTGATCATTTGGAGCCTAAGAGCATTTCATCTGATAGCTCTGGAGTAACACTCAGATGTGATTGCCACCCGCAGTGGCAACATCTTACCACAGCATCACAAAGGAAATTCCCCATGTTACATTCTCGGAAGCGACACGTTTGGGTTGTACCATCTAGGTAAACACTAGTTTGTCCAATCTCTGTAGAATAATTCCCCAGGTTTTTCCTCCATTTTTCCACTTCTTCTTTAATGTGCACATCTATAAAGTAGTATAAAAGTGTAAAATAAGCATTGCACATTTGTCATATTAGTGACACTAAAGTGAATACAAAGCTTAGGAAAAAAACCCCTGCTCTTCATCATACTAAAATGTTACATGTTCCCTAAAGACTCTTCACATAACACCCACACTCACTTCAAACTAAGCCTGTAAGTGGGGCAGGCAGGACAGGATAAACAAGTGAACAAGCTATTCCTGTGCTCCAGCAAGGCTACCTCCTCCATAACACTTAAAAATAGTTTTGGTTAGTCCTGTTCTAACCTCTGAGGATGGGCTCTGCAGCTACCCTGACAGGTGAGAGAGGTTTCAACATATAAGTGAGCTTGGTCTTTACTTGACATCCCTTTTTTTCTTTTTCTTTTTTTTTTCCTAATTATACCTTCCTCCCCTTTAATGTTGTGCTAAAAGGAATACTAGCTCAAATATCAATGTCAAGTAAAAACTCTTTATAGAAATTAATTCTCTATGCACATCTGTCTGCCAGGTGCAAATGTAATTCTTCAAGAAAAAAACCAGATACAAGGATACTTGTACATACAGACAGGTAACATCACAACTGTTTTATATCAGCTATTAGTTTTAAGCAATTTGCCATGTAACTGTCAGCAACAGCAACATTTATAAAATGAGTGCACCTGTGTATCTGCATTTTCACTTCTAATGACATCTGAGAGAGAATGTAAAGTCTCTTTACATCATTTCATTACAGTAATGAATAACACAGTAAATAAGAATATAATCTCTAAAGGATTCATTTTATAAATTCTCTGGTAGAAGCTAGGAAGTCTTGTAAAAGCTCCTAACTTTATACAGCAAACACTGGACAAGAACCAAAGCCTCGAGAAGCAGCCCCAGGTGACTACAGAGCTGACCAGAAGCAGGTAACACTGCTCAGACAGTTACAAACAGAAAGCAACAGAGAGACCCTCCTCCCCCCAGTTCTTTAAATGTTTCAGAGCTGAAACACTGAACACACTCAGCATTGAAAACAAGAAGTCGTGGGGTTTGTATGTTACATTTGCACATTGCCAGAGTATTCCAGTTGGGTTTTTTTCTGGAACATTTCCACTTTCCTACACTGCCCTGAACTCTGTTCTGAAGAACCCAGCCTCTGGCAAATCAGTGTAAAGTAGTGCTCATAAATTTGTAAATCATAATTACAGGGGCTCTGCCAAAAGGTAAGGTAATATATGGCCCGAGTTCCTACAGAAGGGCTTTCAGTGATTTTAAACACACAAAAACATACACTGAACTTGTGAAAATTCAAAGACCACTGCCCAGAAAGAGAAACCGAGGCAAAGGGGTACAACTGTAACACTGCCTGACCCTACCCAGAAGAGAACTGCAAGCTCAGGAAGCAAGCTGAATTATTCTGTGATCTGGTCTGTGAATTTAACATAACAACACTTAAATTGCAGCAGTGCTGCAGGCAAATTCAAGCGCCTAGCCCACGTACCTTCAGGAACACTGCTGTCCAGCAGAATGGGGTTTCCAACTGCTTCAACTACATTTCCTTTCTTGTCAAATGTAACATTTAAGTAACCCAGATACTTTCCATAAGCATAAGCTTGTACAACTGGCACCTTCCTTCCATCATCTGAGTCAACCATGAATGGATATGGGCCAGCTGGCACCTCAGTGGAGGGTGGGGTGCCTGCACGAAGAAAGCATGTAAAGCTGGTCTTCAGCTCATGTAACCTCCAAGGAATTATTAGAATGACATTTTTGTTTCTCAGCCTTAGAACAACCAAGTAGGACATTAAGCAGAAATGACAATGAACGTACTGGATGACAAGCACACATTTGGTTCTTCAGTTACGTTATTTCATAAGAGACAATGCTCTTTTCAGGACACAAGCTCTAATAACTGCCTGAGTGTTTTTTAAGTTGTGACAGCACACTCCTCCATGACATCATGTCACAATAGTAACAAAGGAATTTTTCATTCTAACTATTTCAATCTAAACCTCTCGGTAACGCACACATACCAGCCTCTGGCTAAGAATTTTGTTAAGCCTTCACACTACATGATTCTGCACTGGGCAGAAAATGAGACTATTAGTAAAACATACATTTCTTTATATGAAAAAGTCTAAACTTCTTTTATTGATAATATGCAGTCAGAATAACAGGCAGTTATGTGAATTTGTGCACACACTCAGCTGATTTGTTTTTCACTACCCCAAACTTAGCCTCCGAAATTTCAGACGGGCTGCAAACCCTCTGCAAAAGCAAACTTCATTAGCATTAGAGTTATGTGGCCATGGCTTTAACACTTACCAACCTGCAAAGATTGAAGGGTGATTAAATGCAGGACTTGGAAACAGATTAAAGCCAGGCATTTACAGAGAGAAAAGATCTCAGCTCAATTGGCACAAGCCAGCACAGGATTTAGAAACCATGCAGGGGAGGGAAGCAGCAACAAAAACTAGGCAGCGCAGCTCTTGTCTCAAGGGTGCCAGCCTTCTCCTGTCTCCTTGACAATATTATCTGAGCAGCAGCCCTCCCCCCATGATTCCCATCAGTATTTCTACCCCATGGTCAGCAAAGACCAAGGCTGAGCAGCTCTGAGCAGCACCACGTGCTGTGTGGTGGCCCCACTGTAGAGCCCCTCCAGACCTCCCTCCCATCCCAAAGCCGGCAGCGCTTCCCACCCCTGTGTTGTGAGAGCTGGGGTGCTGGTGGGGTGGGGGCATGAGGAGTGGGCACAGAGGACACGGATCCAGAGGAAAGCAGTCTCTTTACTTCCACTGCTCAGAGAACAACCGGTTTCCTTCCATTTACAGTTGTTTATGTAATATGAAATCCTGGGATAAGCAGCATGACACACGTTCCTCCTACAATTCAAACACGATCCATATTTACCTCTAATCCTCCTTCTCCTGCAGGGAGAATGGCTGTTACAAACTACAAGCAGAACCACATTTACCAGAGAACTAGTTTTGCCACTTTCAGCCTGACAGTTGCTTTCTTGGTGGTACCTCTTCACTATTCAATAGTTATTTTGGGAAGAATTCAATAAATCCTGGAGCTAATACGAACCTTGTAGCACTAACACGTGTAGCTTTGGCTTTTTTGAAACAGAAAAAGGTTTTGATCCTTTGCCCTTGTGCAGTCCTCCAATGAACAGAGCATTAGCAAGAAGTTACACTTTCTGACCATCATTTTAGTTTAGATCAGCTGCACACTGTTAAGTGCTTGTTCAGCACCATATTAATTTTTTGCTTTCTGAAGAAATACTTTATCATACGGATAATTTCTTGCAGGATGAATTATCACTATGACATTATTTTGTTGCAAGATAGATGTGCTCCTTCTGAAAAGAATTTTCACTTGTTCTTATCCCCAAAGATATTAAATTAATATATGCCTATTTTAACTTAATAAGTGGATATATATTTTTTGGTGCATCTCCCCCAGATACTTTTTTTTTTGTTCTTCTCACCTCACCAGTTAATGAAGTGAGACAAATTTGTTTCATCAACAGTATGGTACTTGGAAAAGGGATCAGAACCCACTCCCACCTCAGGTCTTTACTCTGAAGGCTGCAGAGTCCCCTCCTGTGTGTTCTCTCTGGCCTTGGGAATCTTGAACAGCTCCAAGTGGGAAGATGAAGCAGCTTGAACTAGTCTAGGCCAACAGTAGGGTACTCTCCGGGATGACAAGAGAGGTGCATGTGAACTCCTTCAGATCTAGACAGCATATGAGCTTAGATATCTCAGCTCCTGGAGCTCTGCAGATCATGACTCCCAAAGGTAAACAGTGGCACCCCTATGGGACACACCCAGTAAGGCATTCTGACTACTTTGGCTACCACTTTGAGGCACAAACTCTCTACAGGTATCGACCAACAAGCCTGTGCAAAAGAATCTGGATTCCACCACGTAAACCCATGACAAATGCACACTTGGAACACTGCATGCATCCTTGGTGTTCCCATATTAAAAATAACCCAGTAAAACTGCTGAAAAATGCCACCAGTGGGCAGGAGGCTGCACACAGGCAAAAGAGCAAGGTCTCTGCAGATGTGCAGGGCAGTGGTAGAACACCCTGCCACTGGCTGTTGTGAAGACTGAAGGCAATCAAAGGGAGATGGGGCCAGTTCAGGGGAGAGAATTCCAGTGGAAGGTAGTAAATACCAGGATACCACTTCTGGCTTGGGAAGTCCATAGGCTGCAAGCTGCTGGGAGATGGGGGCAGATTTGAGTACAATGTCTCAACAGGCTTGTCCACTGTTCCTTCACCATCCTCCCTTGATCACTTCTGAAGACAAGATAATGGGATGGACAGTCCTGTTGACTGTTCCAGTTTGGCCACTTCTCTGCTGCACCCCCACGCTGTGTTTGTGGCCTCTGGCTTGTGGGTAGGTGTGAAAACACTTTGTGGCTCCAGCTTAGTGATCAAAGTTATTCCCCAAGGCCAAATTCAAGAGATAATCCAAACTGCTTAATGTGTAACTGTAGCATGCCATTGTTTCTCTTTAACAAGTGGGACAGTAAAACTTGAGAGAAAAAAGGCATGAGAAAGTGAGAGGGGATGAGTGGAGGGAGGAGAGGACGAAATAGGCAGTGGAAAGTGGGCAAGTTCCTATGGTACATGGTGCTACCCCTGTGACTAGGACACAAGGGGAATTTAACTGAAAATTACATTAAGTTCCTGGTGTAGTCTCAACCAGTTAATTAAGTTTCTGCTAAATTTAACAAACTATCTTTGATGGCTTCAAAAATCCCAGCCTTTTGTTCACGTGTGTCCTTACACACTGGCACAGGGAAGGCAGCAGCACTGGAGAAGCTTTTGCCTGCAGCAGCATTGCTGCAGAAGAAATCAGGTCAACAATGTTTAACTCTGGAATTATGTCACCTCTAAGGAAAAAGAGGAATAAAGTCAGAGATTAAAAGAAAGACTGAAAAAGACAGAGGAAACTTGGGAAAAGTTTTTTAATGGCAAGGCTAATGGAGACCTATGAATACAGAATCAGTTTCTGTGGAAAATCAACATTGGTTTCACTTCTATAGTCTTATATGACTGACTTTGCTTAAGTCACATACCAGTTTAATTGCAAATACCTTATTTACTCCATTATATGCGTCAGCTTGAAAGAGGTACAATATGGTTGGCAGTAATTTGCCCATATTACTACCTTTGCTCCTCTGTCCCACTTTGCCACCTTGAACATTCACAGCATTAAGGAACTTCTCAGTGAGTTAGGGCACTTCTTGCTCAATGACTGTTTTACATTAGTTTCTTCCACAGAAGTTACAGACAGGTACTGGCTATGACTCTAGCCCAGTACAGCCAGCAGCAAACCTTATTTGTGGAACTTCTGGAGTTTAAAGAGAAACAGCTTCAGCTTTGCTTTAGAAGCAACATTTTTGTAAGAAGTAAAATACCTGTATAGAGAAATGTGTTTGTATGTCCTCCAATTACAACATCCACTCCTTTCACTTTTTGGGCAATATTTTTGTCCACAGTAAAACCAGAATGTCCTAGGGCAATTATTTTGTTTACTCCCATAGCAGCAAGTTTATTCACTTCTACTTGCAATGCTTCAATTTCATCTTCAAAGATTACATCATCTCCTAAAAAAAAAAAAAAAAAAAAAAAAAAAAAAAACATGAATGTATTTGCAAAGTCCCTTAAATAGTGTTTTTTCTTTTTCTTAAAAAAAAGTAATTGATATCAGATTCTACTTTATGTAATTAATGGAACTTTGAATGTCACTGGTTTCAATGCCCTTTGTTGGCTCAAGCTCATGATGTGGTCTGATGTTCTCCAGTCTCTCAGGAGCACCTTTAAGCATCTGTGTGCTTACCCTAGTGCAGCATTCCTGCACTGAGCTACATGCAGTTGCCTATACTAAACAAGTTGTAACTCCACAAAAATAAAAAAAATCCAGCGATACCAGCTGTGGAGTGAAAAATGGAATGGCTTTTATTACTTAACTAGAGACAGGAAACTAAATAGATCAGTAAGTGACTAGAAAATCTCGTATTCTACTATAAAGCTTTTTTTCCTGCCCAAATTATATTTCTTTGAGACCTTCCACCTTCTCTCAAGTTAAATCTCTTTTTTTACTCCACACTCATCTCGTTCTTCCCCCTATCCCTCCATCCCCAAAGCTTTAAACAGCAGCTTCTTCAAAGTCCTGCACTGAACTCTGAATTGCCTTTTTACACACATTATCTCACCGACTGTGAGCTACTCTCAGTAATACCAAAACAATCCAGCACACAACTGAGCTACCATCCTGAAATGAGAACATAAGAACGACAAGAACGGAAAGGAGAAACCTTCTCCAGAGCACAATGTTAGGAAAGTCCCCACCTTTCTGCAAGGTTTCTGTGTTCACTGAAATTATTCTAGCATGACAAACAGTTACAAGAGCACTACATAAACATGCACTTTTATCCTGAGCACAGTGCATTGGATTGCACAAAAGGACTTCCTACGTAAGAGGCTAATTTCTTTGATGAACCTTTAAGAACAGAGTTTAAGAACAGAGACAACAAACTGCTATCCTAAACTTTCTGGTGAAGACAACCAAGTAAAAATCAGGCCCATTTCCCCTCTACCTCATTCCTCTCCTTCCTTCAGAATTTTGTCATCAAACAATTTTGAATTATACCTTTAAGTCAAAAGATTTACATTATTTCATAACAAAGGCAGGAGTGAAACGAATCCACAATTCAGAGCAAAACGTCTCAGGAAATGAAGAGGAAGCTGCTACAATGGGAGAGATAAAAGAGGGTTACACAAATTGGTTCAGCACCACACCCATTGAATAGTCTGGTTACTGCCAGAGGGAATCTCTGTTTTAGACAGTGCAGAGCGAATTGTGCAGCACATCCCCACATTTTCTTCCTGTGGACCTCTTCTTAGAATCAAAGAGTCATAAGTTAATTGAGGTTGGAAGGGACCTCTGGGGACCATCTAGTCCAAAACCCACTCAAAGCAGGAACTCAAAGCCAGATGAAGATGCTCAGGATCTTGTCCAAACAAGCTGAAATTCCACAAACCCTCTGGTCAACCTGTTTCACGGCTTAATTGCTCTTACCATAACAAATGTTCTCCTTACATCCCACTATAATTTCCTGTGGTACTTTTTGAGCCCATTGTTTCTTGTCCTTTCTCTGTGCCCCTCTGGGAAGAGTCTGTCCCTGTATTCTCTATAAACCCCGTTAAGACAGTGGAAGACTGCACTTGGTTCACTCTTAGCCTTCCTTCTCCAGGCAGAATGAACCCACTGGCTCCAGCCCCTTTTTGTACATCCTTGTGCTTGACAGAAACTGGGCTTGATGCAGAGCTACTGGAAAGAGTGGAAATCCCAGCAAGGCTGGCTCAGCAGAAGCCCACCACGTGTTCATCTCACCCACCTATGAACCAGCTACAATGGCCATGCACGCACAGCGTGAGCAGCAGTTCTGTAAGGAGAGCTGGGCTCTCTAAAGAAAGAGCAGGAGCGAGCTGCTGGCTAGCTGTGCTAGCACACACTTGCCTGCAGGCCAGCTTCTCCCGTGGCACACAGCCAGGTGGCCCTTGGTAACCAAGCTCTCCCCATCAGCACCAGCTCTGCTACCTCTCTACAGCCTACAATGCAGCATACATGAAAGACCCATTACTATTAATCTTGAACCCACCTTAAAACAAACAAACCTACCTGCATACTGAGAGGGAGAACAAGGCCTGTGTGTCCATCTCTCTCTCTCCCAGGACTGTTACAGAAGGGCACAGGCAGCCACGGGTGCTGGGGGGGCAGTGGCACAACAAACCCACCCACCTCGCCCCCAGAAAGGGGTTCCTGCCTGGGGGCTGCAGGACCTTCTGGCACCCCTCTCCATGACCTAGACATGGCATCTCTCACCACTTTCTATCCTCGTCATCCTCAGCACCAGATCTAATCAAGCTGAAATGGGCCAGCAGGTCCAGGAGTCATACAGCAGGCGACTAAGAGCAATTACCCAGTGCAGAAACCAGGCAAACAGCAACACGCTGCCTAGCACTCAACTCTGCATTTTTTCAGAACAATCTGAATTGAAATAAAGTGCTTATTTAGGAGTTAGTTATTGCTAGTGGCTTTACTTCACTTCTCTTTCAAGGCATTAAACTGATATGGCATTCTCTTCTCTTTTTAGATGGGGTTGGGTTTCAGATAAAACATCCAACTGTGCTATAAATGAACAAGGAAAAAGAACTGGCTGCATGTTAAAAATATTATGCAAGCTAGCCAGAATGAAGTGGAATAAATGGAATTTTAAATTCCAATTTAGAAAACTCTGCCAAGTTGATAGTTTTAGTAAACATTTTGCTACCCATAGGGTTACAGAGTAAGCAGCTTTAGGATTTCACCTTACGCAAAAAAAAGACAGTGGGAAAAAGGAGATATGTTATTTCACAGCACCAAAAGTTTATGTAGCACCTCTCAGGAGAGATAAAAACCCTAATGATGTTGTGGCCTTTACAATATCATTGCAGAACTCAAGCCAAGCAAGCTCATACCATCAAAGACTAGAAAGATGGTCTTGGGATTATCAGTGCAAAACACATACATAGACAATTCTGTCTGTGTGCCAAGGTAGGAACAACTCTTGGAGGATGTTTAAAAAAAATCAATAAAAACTTGTGTGCATTCAGCTGAGGAACACAGCAACACAGAGAACTTCAGAAAAATTGGCTGTAATCTATAAATTGTGCTAGGCGTTCCCCATCCCTATGGCTTCCAAACAGTAACATTAACAGTACCTTCAACAGGGATTAATTGTTCCTTCACAGTGGAAACACTGAGATTTAAAGACTTGATACTCTGTTAAAATACGTTGAGAGCTGTTTTAAGCAGACAACAAAAAGTTCAAGTTGTAATTTCATAACTGGGTGGAAGGTATTGGGATATATCAACAGAAGAAATCAAGCTCACAAAAGAGGTCACTGAAAGTAGTCATGCAGGAATTCACATGTTTCAGCATTTTCAAGCTTCCTGTTTGCTTCAAGAACGGCCTAAAAGTGTTCAGCATGCCAAAGCAACTGCTGCAGGGTCTGGGAAAACTGAATCATCTGGAAGATGTGTGTAGAGATAAGCAAGGTGCTGAATTTAAAATTCACAAAGTAACTTATTAATTGAATTATGGAAGTAGCTTGACAATTATTTTGCCACCAAACCACCTCTGCCATGACCTTACCAGTCTGAAGGATTGCTAGGTCATGGGATGATATATAGTCACTGAGCTATATTAACATACCTTGAATCCACATTTTCAAACCTTCCAAGTGCTGAGAAGGCAAAGCAGAAAATTAGAAAAACTCTGATGACTATAAAAGCTGCTGTCAGAATTTGCCTTGCTTGTTGCTTAATTACACTGTGGGATATACTTAGCCTAGAGCTGCTTCAGCTCCATCTATGGAGCTAACAAGCCTTCCCTTCACACACTGTTTTTTTCTAGTTGTAGTCTCTGTTATGCTGTCTCAGTGTATCAAGGCATTCAATATTATGTCTGGATATTATTGGAAATGTATTTAAATGCCTCAAAGAGTCATTCCAGCACTATCTGGATTTTCCTCTAGTATATTTATTTGTAAGAAAGTTAATTTGATGACCTTATCACACCAACACAGTAATTTGGAAGAAGAGCTGAGATCTATTTTATTAACCCTTAATGAAAAACAATATCCTCTGTCTGTCCATTTTCCAAACTTACTGTGATGTCAGATGCCACCTGCCCTCATGCCCTCAAGCACAGGTGAAATTCTATTGCCTACCCTGAATACAGATCAATTTTCACTGAGGGAAAGAAAAAAAAAAAAAAGAAAGAACTCCAAAACCAAACCACTGTGAAATAGAAGTGATACAGAAGTCTATTCTGAGTCAGATGTCCACTTCCCAATAGTTTAAAACATCCAGTATAGGAATTACACAGCACAGAAGGAAAAGCACAGTTTTATATTCTAATACTTCCTATATTCCTTTTCTCAAGAAAGCTATGCAATACTTTATTACTTAGCAACTGAAAGAGAAGCAGTATGAAGTCCTTTTCAATGTCTTAAATCATCCAGGGGTGGATGGTTTAGGGGCATCCCTACTGAAAAAATCAAGGAAGAAAGTCTGATCTTGTCAGAGGGTGGCTGAACTTCAAGCAGGCAGTGACTCAGATCTCCTACAGCTGATTTAAATGTGTTTCTCATTCTGACAGACCGACCAAAGACCATTTTACTAAAAAAAAAACCAACCAAACTCAACAAACCAAAACCCCTGAAATGTTGGAAAAATAGTCAGAAATTTAGAAGTCTTTGTCCTCATTAATTCTAATTTTACTCATGAATGAAGCAATTGTGGTAAAAGCTGAATGGGTGTTCCTTCTGGAGCCTAATTTCTGGAAATATTTGAGAAGCTAAAAACATCTTAGGCAACTTCTGGTTCAAAAACACATGTGAAGCTCTCTTTGCTTTTACTAGGGGCTTGAGCATGGAGGCATCCAAGAACAAAATTTCAACACACAGAGAAATATATTGGTTTGAACACATTTCACTCTAAAGACAAGCTGTATTAATGTTTTAACTTTTGTTTAAATTGATAAATAACAATATAATAGAATATAAATTTAAAACCCTAAACAACAATAAAAACCTCCACAGCTCTCCTGCAATCTTACTGACCTTGTTATATTCTTAGATCATTCAGTGATGTTAAATAACTCAGGTCTGTAAGAAAATGGCTTTTAATATTAACCAATCTCCTCCAGTTTAAAAATCAGGCTGTTAAAAAGTTGCATAATGCAAATAAAGACTGATGAAACAACAAACTTCTTACTTTTCAGATGAAAAAAATCATCTTTAGATTCAAACAAGTGGGCGAGTAATAAAAGTAGCAAAGGATATTGTTACTATATAAGACTTACATACTAAAAATATATAAAACTTATATAGTAAAGAAAACATACCTGGCTGTGAAAGAAAAGAAGTTTCCTTTGTAGTGTAGCCAACAATTCCTACTGCTTCAGAGTCAAAATGCACTATTTTAAAAGGTTTCACATATTTCATCATTTCATTTCCTAATGGGGTTTTCCCTTTGATGTTTGCACTCAGGATTGTAAAATTAGCATTTTTAAGAAGAGGATCCAATAATCCACTCACACCTTCATCAAACTCATGGTTCCCCAAAGCCTGTGGAAAGCAAAAAGAAAATATAACAGCCTACTTCCACTATTCAGTCTATGCAGTGAAGCAAAAGTTCTACTTATAGAAACGTGGTAATAGGATCACTAGGTACATGTAACTTGGTACAAGTTCTCAGGTGGCAACCAGAGCAGAGCATGAAAGGGGTGCTAAAACCGGTGGGTCAACTCCTCCAGACAAAGCGTGCCCATAGTTTCATTCTGGAGATTAAGTGAGGGAAGTCACATTCATATCTAAAAAGACTTATATACCTCTCTGCTCTACTTACAGAAACAACCGCCATGTGTTTGTTCCAACTTTTATTCCCCAAACAGATTATATTAACCCTGACCACGCTCTGACCCAAGCAGGACTCTGAAGCCACTTCAGTGCACAAGCTCAGGATTTCAACCGACTGATTGGCAGTGTCCCTCTTTTGGTGCAGACAAAGACTCCCAGTTCCTCTTATCCCTACAGGTCAATGGCCCTGTGGAAAAACCAGGATACCAGCAGTAATTTGCATTGGCCACCAAGGGCTCCTGCTGACACTAGGAACACTTACACCCCAGGGAAGGAGCAAAATCCTTTGCATGCTGCTGCAGCACCTCTCCAGGAGAGCCAAGAACTAACTAAGAAAATCCTGAGTTGGGAAGACACAACGCACTCCAACTACATTCCATTTGTAACTGTATTCTAACTGCAATCTAACTGGCTGCAAAGCCAAAAAAAATACTAAGGAATAACACTCTAAGGAAACTAATTTTGATGCTGACTGATGTTCTGAAAAGATGTTCATGGACTCGTAGAGCATCTCAGAATGGTAACAAGCTATTTCTTTTTGGCTGATGTGTATGTCTTCTGTTCCTCCAAAACATGCAATTAAACCCCCTCGCCCCCAAAGAAAAAGGCTGCAAACAAAGTAAGAATTTGAATTGGATGTAACTGCCATTAGCTTCTTGTGGAAAAAAAAAAAAAAAAAAAGAAAAAAGAAATAAAAGAACCAACCACTTATGAAACCTTGTTTCTCTTGGCTTTGTATCCTGCATTTGGATTACTTCATGTCCATTAGGATACAAGCTTTGATCAAAACTTTTCCCATGGTGTGGGAAAAGGTGTGGTCTCTTGTTCATTAGAAAGCACTGGTGGCTAATAATACAGTTTTATTTTTTTATGTAGTTCCTCTTCTGGGAAGGAGGATGCAGACCATTTTGGGCTCCTGTATTCTATCTAACTATACTTGGGCTCAGAGCTTCTAGGACTCTATACCTGTGCAATATCCCTTCACCAAATCTGAATCCATTGGCCAACACAAGGGTAAGTCAGAGGAGGAATAAACAGAAATATTCAGGTAAATAACATGTGATCATATAATCCTCCTTTTCACATGAAACCAGGCGAAAAAAGATTTCAAAATCAGGATACAAATTAAGAGAAGCATGCAACTTAGAAGTCAAACTGGAAGACTTTCATCACCTTTCCAATTACTGCATTTGAAGTACTTAACTTGGTGTTAATTACACCGAGAAGCAAGGCTAGGGTCAAGAAAATTTGGAAGGCAATACCTAGCTAAACAGGAGAAAACAGGCTTGGGGTGGTAACAGGCATAAATTAGAAAAGGATAAACCTAAAAAAAGGCAATTTTTTTCCCATTTGTGGAACGAACCTTTAAAGCTGCCAGGCTGCCCTAAACCCTCCTATGGCTCCTGCCCCAATCCTGCAACAACTTCTATGACTCATGTTCCCTCCTTCATCCTGTTTGTAATCCTACTCCTGTATCTAACTTCTAATCATTCCCATAATCCGCACCTTTTCTGTTAGGGCTGTGACTTCTCAAATTTTTCTTAAAAGAAGCACTAGCTCGCTGTTCTGCAGTGTGGCTTGTAACTTGGTCCCCTCCTGACACCATCCCCACTGTCCATGGACAGAAGAACCGAAACAGGTGCTGAGGTGCTGCCCAACACTTGGCATCAGTCCTCAGGCTCTTTGGTAGCAGAGAAAGGTTCTGAAGTCTCTGTAGTTTCTCAGTGTATCCTGTCCCCTTCTATCCACTGACAGTATTCAAATTACAATATGCAGCAAGTCCAGAGAGCACGTGGCTGACTACTTCACTTAAGGCATTAGCATCCAGTACAAACCTTTGGCTATCCAGTATGGTGTGGAGTTATTTTTTAATCTTATTCTGATGAAAAAGCTCATGGGATCTCCTAAACAGTCAACAGATGGTTCCTATGTAAAGTGAGTTTTATCAGCACTAGTGGAAAACTGCTGATTTTGTCTGAAAGAATTTCTTCTTGTGATATGATCAGGAACTGTACAAGCTCCCAGCCTGCCCATGAACCAGCCAAACCAGCAAAAGCAAGGCTGTGAAAGGGCAGCCAGCCACAAGCTTTGGGAAGAAAGGCAGGAAAAACCACCTCAAGCTACTTCTGCGCTGCAGAACCCCAAAGTGCTCCCCAGCTCTTGGTGAGTATGAGTCTTGAATGCACACACCCCTCCTCATCGCCTTCGGGAGGAAAAACCCTGTTACTGTTAGAAACCCTTTTGCTGTTAGTTTTATGATTAGGAAACTGTTCATACGCCACGTGAAAAGGGAGCAGCATCCTTCACAGAGCTCTGCCTGGTACGAAGTGTCTTTAGCCTGGAAGAGCACACTTGGGTATCTCTTTCACCTCCATCGCTGTTCTGAGGCAGAGGGAAGAAACGGGCAAAGCCATTTTTACCTGGGAAAGGAAAGTGCAGTCCTTTCCAAAGAAAGCAGAAAAGATAAGGACAGAGGATGTGATATGCTCAGATTTCCCCCTCAAGCTGTCAATTGGGATGAAACAAATATGCAGTCACTCCCAAATACAACTTCAATCTCTCTCCTCCTTTCCAGGGTTGTATGCAAGCAAAACAAGCCACTGCCATTCTTCATACATTAATAGGCTATGGCCTGGAGACAAAAAGATTTAAGGACATGGACTGACATCCCCCAATCTCAGCCTCAAATTATTCTATCTCCTTTTAGCACTGAGACAAGCAAAAGAGACAGTAAGGGGGTGGGACGGGCACCATCTCAGAGAGCTCTTAAGAGTCCCGGGTAACTCGCACACAGACCCTTACACCCCATCGTGACCACAGCTCTGGTGGGACTGCACATGACCAGGGTGGGACTGATGAAAAGTAAACATCCTCAGCCTTCCAAACAGCACTGCCAACATGTGCCATCTGTCCCTTCCCACAGGGCAGGGTTAAGCCCTCGGCCGCCAGCCAGGCCCCCTGCCCGCCTTTCGCGGGCCCCACTCCCATGCTTCTGCTGACCCCTCTTGCAACAGAGCCCATCCAGCCGCCCTGCCTGTCCTGAGCCCCAGCCTCTCCCAAGGGGAGCTCTTCCCTTGCATCACTGTCGCTTCCTCCGTGTAGCTCTGGCATCACCTCCCGGTTTCTGGCTGCCCGCGGGCTCCCGACTCCCACTCGGGGTCCCCCGCTTCTCCTTGCGCACCTCCCGGCCAAGCTGCAGCGTGACCTGCAGCCTTTCCCCGACGCAACGCCCCGCACCCAAGGAAGCAGCGATGCAAAAAACGGGGAGATAAGGGAGGAACCGACGCCCCAGCACCCGAGGAAGGGGGGAAGCCCCCACCGCGCCGCTCGCCGCCCCCCGGCCCGCTTTACCATGGCATCGTAGCGCAGGAGGTTCATGAAGTGGGCGGCCTCCCGGCCCTTGAAGCGGGAGAACCACAGCGTGCCCTGGAACTGGTCCCCGGCGTCCAGCAGCAGCAGGTTGCGGTGCGCGGCCCGCTCCGCCGCCACCCGCGCTGCCCTCCGCGCCACGCCGCCGAAGCAGCCCGCCGCCTGCTCCTCCGCGCCCGCGCAGCTCCGCGTCCCCGCGCCCCGCGCCTCCACCCGCCCGTGCACGTCGTTGGTGTGCAGCAGGGTCAGGCGCAGCTCCGCCGCCGCGCACAGCACCGCCGCCGCGCACAGCACCGCCGCCGCGCCCGGCCGCGGCCCGCCCCAGCGCCCCGCCATGCCGCGGGAGCTCCGCGCCGCTCCGCGGGACCGCTCGGCAGCGGGAGAAGGGGGTGGCTGCGCGGGGGCGGGAGGGGAGGAGGGAGGCGGCGGGGCGGGCGGGGGGCGAGCCGCGGGGGATACCAGGGGGATTCCACCCGCCCTGCAAAAAGGCGTGGGAAGCCGCAGGTGCTCCGCGTCTGCTGAGCGTGTGCGGGGCCTCGGGGCGGCCGCTTGGCCCTCAGGGCTCGCCCGTCCCCCCGCGCTGCCCCGCGCCCACCGGCATCCCAGCCCCGGCCGCGCCCGTCAGCGCAGCACAGGTGCTGCCGGGCTGGGGGCCAGGTGAGATGGGAATCCAGTCAGCAGCGCAAGGACAAACTCCAGCGCTTACAGGAAGCCTTGGTGAATGTTTAGTGTGCTGAAAGGAGCTCCCAAACCTTCACGTGCAAACGTTCGCTGCAAGGGTTCCGCTCAACCTCTCGCCTCCTCTTTCTCCAGCGATGCTGAAGGGCTCAAAGGCTGCTGTTTCAGCCCTAAAAAGAGTTACGCTACTTTAAGAGTTGATTTAATTATAGCTCCAGCGTTTTCAGTGCAGATCCATGAATTGCTTTCAAGACTTCCCTTCCGCAGTTCAATGCTAGGCTTTTAGCTGCGGTTTGGCGTGCCCAGGCCGAGAGGAAAATGCGCAAATGCCTTAAATAAACAGCTCGTTAAGGGACGGCTGGGGTGAGCCCCGCTTTGGTGCATCAAACTGGCTGCTGGCACCACCCGCTCCTTTAAGTCGTGAATCCACCGGGTGGGTCCATGTCTTCTGGCATTCCTGAATGAGGGAATTACCTGGAGAAAGGCAGTTTCCAAAGTTAGTTTTTGACGCGCTGTGGCTTCCATGTGCTTTCTTGCGACCTTTGGACAATCACACATTGTAAGCAGGGACTGGTTGGTGGATTTCATTTTGGTTTGGTTTGGTTTTTTTTATTTAAAAACAAACAAAAACACCCAACCCCCCAAAAAAAAACACCAAACAACAACCAAACAAAAAAAACCCACAAAAAACCAAACCAAACAAAAAACCAGAAGCTTCCCCACTGTGTAGGGAAGTGACAGTCTCTTGTAGCCTTTCAGAGGCTGTACGAGTTGCTGTCTCCTTTTTGCCGGGTGATGTCATGCCCTGGTTTCCTGGATACCCAAAGTCCGCGGGATGGAATCTGAACTCATTTGGTCTGTTTATTTCCTCAGATGGCTGCAAAGGGAATGAACCTGTATTTTCCTCCGTGGTGGCCATGCTCCACTGTCCCTGTGCTCCCGTATGAGACTTGAATTAAAACAGCTGTGGGGTATCTTCTCATTCCTACCCCATCCCAGGGGAAAGCCTAATGGCAGAAGCTGTGCTAGCAAATCTGGAGTTGTGCTTCCTCTCCTCCTTTTCAGATCCCCTTTAGCTGTGCTTGCCCCTCCACTGGCCTGTTGCTGGCAGCCTGGCTGGGACTCTCTTCAAAGCCAAGACACATTTAGGTGTTTACAAGTAGGTAGGTGCCTTGTGTGCTCCAATTTGTGTAGGTTTTCTTTGTGGCCAATGGAAATCTTGTCAGGACAGTCACTAGCCCTTGGAGAGTGATCCTGTCACCCTAAAGTAGACGTGCCAGCTGGGATTCGTCAGCTAAACAAAGGTTTTGGTGCTGTTTGGTGGTCTCCACATCTCCCTCCAGAAAGTCAGATCTTCTGTCATATCTTCCCATCTCATGTAGCTGTCTTGGGTGTCTGGATGTCTCTTTTTGGGCAACTGTCTCATGCCGTGGCTGTTCTACTGGTTGCTCCTCGAGGTGTGTTCCCTGTACTGACTAGATCTCCACTGACTTAACAGAATCATAGAATGATTTTGGTTGGAAAAAACTTTCAAGATCAAGTCCAGCTGTTAGCCTAGCACTGCCAAGTCCACCACAAAACTAAGTCCCTAAGCGCCACATGTGTTTTAAAGACCTCTGGGGATGGTGACTACTTCCCTAGGCAGCTTTTTCCAGTGCCTGACAACCCTTTTGATGAAGGAATTTTTCCGAATGTCCAGTGTAAGCCTCCCCTGACACAGTTTGAGGCCATTTTCTCTTGTTCTTGTAACTTGGACGAAAAAAACAATACCCACCTGGCTACAACCTGTTTTCAGGTAGTTGTAGAGAGTGATAAGGTTTCCTCCTTTTATCCAGACTAAACAACCCCAGTTCCCTCAGCTGCTTCTGCTACGACTTGTGCTCTAGAGCCTTCACCAACTTTGTTGCCCTTCTTTGGACACTCTCCAGCACCTCAATGTCTTTGTTGTAGTGATAGGCCCAAAACTGAACAGAGTATTCAAGGTGCAGCCTCACCAGTGCTGAGAGGGGACAATCACTGCCCTATTCCTGCTGGCCACACTATTTCTGATACAAGCTAGGATGCTGTTGGCCTTCTTGGCCAACTGGGCCCACTGCTGGCTCATATTCTGCTGGCTCATATTCTGCTGGCTGTCGATCAACACCCCCATGAGTTTTAACAGCTCGTCATGTGTAGAAAGTAAACACTAGACCTGAGTGCAGTCACACCCACTTCATCCTGATCCAGTTGCCCTGCTCTGAACCTGCTAGACAAATAGTAAAGCCAGTGTTACCAAGTGGCCCAAATCTGCTAGGAAGTCAGCTGTGTCAGAAACAAAGACACCTCTGGCCAGTCGCTCTGGTTCTGGATGGTCAAACTTGCATGCCTATGTGCACCAAACACCATTTATTTCATTGGTATCTGTCTGGCCCTTTCTTTTTTCCTCATCAATCACTGTCCCCAGCCACACCATTTCTAAACAGATGCCAGGTCTGCCCACTGCAGCTCTGTGCAAACACAGACACACAGCAAAACCCCAAAGGAAGCAGAATGTACTTACTTGCCTACAAAATATTGTCTTTGGCTTGTACAGCGCAGCGCAACCACTCAACAGTCATGCTTTAGTCTGGTCCAGGAAAGTGTATCAGAAACAGCCTAAGCTGTCCTGAAAAGACACTGCACCTTATGTATCACGCATGGACAGTGGAGTGCTCATGGGGAGGCCACACTGCCTCTTGTGCCTGATGGCCTTGGCTGTTCATGATGTCTCCCTTGTCAAGCTTCTCATTCTTATTCTGCAAAGATCTCAGGCAACATTCATGTAGGTGGTTATCAGACATTTTAATAGGCATCTTTTTGCTGTGGGAAGAGCTCTTTGATGCTGCTGCCTTTATCCTGGGTAGTAGCTTCCTGGATATTGATTAAGGCAAGAAGAGGGAGACCAGCCTTGTGCTGGTCTACTGGCCTATTCCAGAACCATGCTGGGATGTCCAGAGCAGGGATATCTGAGCCAAGGGATGTGCTACTAAACCAGGAAGTTCACTAGATATACCCATCCACCTTATCCTCTTGCTGCCTCTCCAGCTTTCCACTGATGTTTTAAAGAAAAGTGTAACATCATGAAAACGCACTGTAGTACACCTGAGGCTGCTAAAACTGAAGCTAGAGAAGACAAACAAGCACAAGAAAGTGTGTGTCTACCAAGTATATGAGAGAGAGGGCTAGAGAGGAAAAATGTGCTTCTTGTGCAACTGTTAGCTGACTCCTCCTTCTCCCCTCCAGCTCCACTGAAAGGAGTAATTAAACCAAGATGTCACTGGCACATCCTCTGAATAGTGGAGATAGGTCTTTGTATTCAGCACTGGTATATGTCTCAGGAAAGCTCTTCCAGAGCTTCTTTAATAATTTTCAAAGCTCTTACACAAGGCTGGTTCTGACATGGGCTGAAGTGTTGGGCAAGGTTGGGCAAGAGTGAGTTCCACAGCCAGTGAGCAGTACCTTGAGAAAGCATGGATAATACCTCTCCTTCATTGTGGTTTCCCTCTAGGAAGTGGGTTGCTTTGTATTGTTCCTTTAGGCCACTCAGCAGAGCTGTATGGGCAACGAGCTCTTGGTCTTACTCCAGAAGCTAGCATGAAACAAAGGATAATGAATTCGTCTTGACTTTTTGGGTTAAAGGTTACTTAGAAGTAATTTCTGGACCTTCTGCAGAGGGTTTCCAGTAAAAAGGCTTTTTTTGTCACTGTATTTCATGGCCCAGCAGCTCACATCAGGTATTGCAACATACTTGGTTTCAAAATACTCTAGAACGGACCAAGAATGGGGCAGTCACTTGCACTGGATGTCTTCAAGAGGAACTCATGACACTGAGGCCAAAGGAGTCCTCTCTTCAGGAGCTGGCTCTGAGATGACTAAGAGCTGCCACAGACTGGCAGCCAGCTGACTAAACATCCCACAAGGCTGGAGTTTCTCAGGCTCTACCACAAACATTCCAGGGTGGTCTGGCTCAGCAATCAACTGACAAATAGTGGTTCCCGGCATTTCTCTGCTTGGAGGTGTTACAGGAATAATCAGACTTCCCTCCTGGCCCTCTACACAGAAAGAGGTTTTCTCTGCTATCCTTCTAGTGGTATAACTGAGAGAGTCTCGAGGTCAGCCCTTTCTTACCCAAGAGTGAGAATCCAAAGACAATGAACTGTCTCAGCAGACTTCAGAAGACTGCCAGTGTCATAAACAACATCACTGGCCTCTCAAACAGCTCATCACCTCCACGCATGACTTCATTTTGCCCCAAGCCACATAATCTCTAAGACATGCTGTCATTGCTTTTCCAGGGCTGCACAAGACGTATTTTGTCCTCAGGTGCACTCCCACCATTGTGGCAGTGAGCTCTTAGGTCTGACTTAGAAGACAGAGGGATGCCCTGTGTTGTTTCTTCCCTCAGTAAATTCTTTGGATATCATTCTCATTTCCATCCTGGTGGAGTGGGGATCCTCCTCTCTTGTGTTTCTCTCCTGTGTCTTACAAGTACAAATTTTCACTGTAATTCTTAGTCCAAACAGACTCAGTCCCTTTTGATACAACTGTATTTCTTTCTTTTCTTGTTATCACCAATTGTTGTTAGACTCGTGCAATTAACTGAAGGACTATCTACTGCTTTACCTCTGGAATAGTGATTTTACTTTAATAGCATCAAAAGGTGAAGTACTTTGCTCTTGTTGAGAATAATTTACTAATGACTCTGCATGTGAGTGAAGGGATAAGGAAAAGGAGAGTGGCCCATAAATTTTTTGGAGGTGCTTTATACATAGGTTTCTTCAGCAGTATGGCTAGTCAGAAGCATGCAAAAAACCCTCTCTAGAAAAAAGGCTTCTTCCTTCCCACAGTAGAGTACAGTTGGAGTGGGAAGAGGCCAATGACTAATCCAATGACTAATACCATCTCTACCAGCTGGTAAGGAACAGTCATTACTTCTTCCCTTAGAATGGAACAGCAGTCTCATGTGGTAGTCTGAACCACATGCTGCTGCTGAAAGCAAATCTAACTTCCTCAATCTCTGTTCCCATTCCCATGGTGCCTGCATGCCGTGGTTCACCCTAGACAAAGTGCATTTCACCAATATTGCTTAGACCTCCTGGATGCAGTGCTGAGATCCAGCCATGTATTTTTGGCATATAGTGTGTCATTTCTACTTGACTGGAAACCATTATGATACTGGTAGTATGAGTATTTATTAACTGTTCTACAGAAGTGCTTGGATTTTAAGGCAAGAAGTGTCTCAGATGTTAGGTGTTACTTTGACAGGACATAAAAAAGAGCTTTTAGGCCAGAGTTTACAGTCAAGATTGTCAGTACATGGAGCAGGCTGTTAAACAGATAATTGGGTAGGGAAAAGTATCAGATGGAAAAAAGGGTCCAGGAAAGATAATGTAGAAATCTAAAATAAAACCATTTTTTAGATCAAAGTTGGATTTTACTTATACATTTTTTCTTGGTTCAGAAAATACAGTTTAGAAATCAAATTCATAGACTAGCTAGGTCTCTTTTTGCCTGACCTGTTAAATTGGATACTTGTATATTTGCACCTGCCATTCATGAAGTATGTTGTTTGTCACTAACCATGTGAATATCATGGTATGTTTTAAGCTATGATGCTGTGAGGGACCAGCCCTCCGGACCTACTTTGGGAAATGGTATCGAAACCCCGTTGTAGCCCCTGCTCATGTGCATCCCAAAAGGCCTTCCTGGGAGGATGGAGGCTGCAGTAATGGCCTGCATATGGCCTCGGGACTGCATAGATGAGATGACAAAGACTGAGATAACGACAATGATCGAGGGGCGGAGGGGGCAGGTCCACTCCAGCTGCTCACACATGTATGGCTCCATCACACATACTCGTTGTGAAATCAAGATTCTAGGCCTATAAAATAGGGGGCTGCAGTGGTGGGCTTGGGGAGTTTCATCTACACTGACCATGGACACCGACCCCCCCTCCCGTTGGCTGGACCAACAACACTGGATTCAGGACCGGTGATTTTCCTGTCGTCTTTATCTCTCTCTCTCTTTATCCCTCTCTTTCTGCCCCCCCCCATTCCTCTCACCTTTTCCTTCTCATCCTCTTTTCCTTATTTAATATATATATGCAGGTGGTTTTGTTTAGGTTGCTCAATATTAACTCCTACTAGTGTAATAAATGTGTTAGTTGTTATAAACAGGCCTTGTGTGTCGCTGCACCTTAATCTGATCAAGGGGTGTTGGACGGTCGAGCTTTTACTCGGACCGTCACACATTTACTCTCTCTGGGAAAAGACCAGGTCTGAGAGAAGGATTTGGGGCCCAGCCACACCTGAGCTCCTCTCTGAAGGAAGTCTAGAAAGCAAGGGGGTTCAGTCCTCATCTCCCTGGGCTGCCCCGTCTGAGTTGTGACACGTACAGGACTGGATCCAGCCACCCCTGACTCCGCTATTGCAGCAGGAATTTAGAAAGCAAGGGGGTCCAGTTCTAACCTTCCTGGGTTATTAAATCCGGGCCATGTCAGATGCAAAATACCTGGCTCTTAAATACACTTCCCTGTGAGGAAACAGCTAACAAGTAGCAAACATGAAGAGACAGGCATCCTACCTGTCATGGGCACCTACTTTAGAATAAAACCTCAACTGAGGGAAGCAAGTCTAGATGAGTGAAATTAGATCAGATTAATCCCATGTGCATACAGGATGTACACATACCTTTCAACATACGTATGCAATCTTATGCACCCATAACGTGGATCATAGTGGGCTATAAAATTAAGATGAAGATGTAAAATAATCTTAAAAGACAGGAAATCTCACAACCAACATTGGCCATAAGATCTAGTTTGACTTCACTGTGCCTATGTATTATGATTGGGGTTTAATTATGCTATCATAAAATATGCATTTCACTTGGGCTCTGATTCTTGTACTGTGCAGGATGGATTATGGAGCCCTCGTTGCTTCACCGCAGTGTTACAGAATGCTACTCAATTTCCAGACCACCCCTCTTGGATAATGTAGTCATCTCATCACTGTTTTACGAATCAGGGATTTACAATGCACAGAAATGACAATTAAAAGTGTCAACCTTCCCCTGCCTCAGTCTTCTGAGACACGGCTTTTCAGAGGGCTTAGGTGGATTTAGTCCTTTTCTCAAGCAAGGCTGTAGCTTTTGGTAGTCCTACACACTGCAGACCACTGACCCTCACATCAAGCACCAGTTGACATGATCATGGCTTAGAAAACAGAAGTCAGTAGTGACTAGCAAATGTCTCACTAAGTGAATTCCCAAATGTCACGGTGAGCCTATGAAGGTGAAAAGGTGCTGAAGAACACTTCACAGCTTGTCCAGTGACTCTAACCATGACACCATCCTTCTTATGTAAACACCTGACTTCTGTCTTATGTCCTTTGTACTTCTGCAACAAATGAGAGGGGAAAGAACCTTCTTCACTGTATAAACCTGATCATCCCCAAACAAGCTTTTTCCATAGAGAATGAAACAGAATTCCAGTGGAGAAACTGCAGTTGGCTGTGTACTTCAAGACCCCACCATAATGCCTTTTCATGGGTAAAAACAATTTTCACGATGGCATTGCCTGATTTTTCTAGATTTGATTCTGTGACCTTAACAAGGTTTTTAAAGTAATTTTGTCTGAAAAGTCTTAGGGTTTTTAAAAAAGCAAATAAGAAAAAAACAAACCCGGAAGTCCTATCATGTGGCAGCATATTATTATCTCCATAGTACCACAGTTGGTTTGGAACCTCTGAATTCACAGTACAGACCTCTTCCTGCTGACTCCTGCCAAAATGATAGTGATAGGATGTTTTCATTCTTCGTGGTGCAATATTGAACTAGATCAGACATGGGGTTTCACAGAGACTTGCAGAAGCAGAACAGTGTCACGTACACATCCCAAGGCCTCTGTAGAGAGATGGGCTTTATTGGTGATAAGAACACCCTTTCTTGCTTTTCCTTCCCTCTTTGATCCCTCCTGTTTTGTCTCTTCCAGCATGTTTTTTTTCCCTATCTCTGGCTCCATGTACTGATCTCACTCTCTTTGCCTTTCATTTCATTCTCTGCTCTGTCAGTTCTGTGAGTTCATTAGATTTCAATGTCCTGCCCTACCACCAGGCTACCAGTCAACTCATTATTTCTTTGGCTAACCCTCCACTCCTCCCCGTGTGTCCAGCTCGGACCTTTGCAGGTCCCACTTCCAATTCCAGTCTCAGATTCCTTCTACTTTCCATCCCCAAAATATTTATATTGAAATATACAGTCAATCACTGAAGAGCATCTATGTATTATTCCAAATGTGTAAATGGAAAGGTATCATTCTTTTTCTGGGAGATCTGCTTATTTGCATCTGACACCTATTACTGAATCAGAAGGCAAACGGCGCACAGCTGGTGTGCTCATGCACTGTTCGTCTAGGAGGATGCTGCACTCTGCTGGATGTGGCTAGTTCCATCACTTACATTTTTTAGGATCCCCTTCCCTATTTTCCTACAATTTGTTTGCATTCAGCACTTTTCATTACACGTATAGTTTTAGCATAAATAATTTCTACTTTGCAGCATTGGTTTTCATGAAAGCTGACTGACATCCCTCTTTCTGACTTGGCTTCCATTATACTGAAATCCTGAGATACAAGAAAATTAGAGGAAGAAAAAAAAGATGAAGGAGTCAAAATGCATCTGACTATCCAGGTGTTTCCTTTGTGTTCGCCAGACCTCAGTTTTGCAAGTGCCATGAGGTCTCCATAGTCCAAGCCCCTTTGACCAAACATCCCAACTGTGATAGGCTCCAGGCATCTTTCTGTAGCTCTTCCTCCTTAGAAGCGCCGCTGAGGAAAAGTCTGCATGAAATTTGCAAACAATCAAGGACTCAACCGGTCTAATTAAAACAGAATGTACTAAGAATGTACAGGAAAACCGGAGTGGACCAAAAGGACTTGTCTAAGTAACTAACTCAGTTTACTCAGCAACTGTCAGGCCAGGGAGGTACATCTTGTATTCATTACAAAGGAAGCAGTATCTTACTTGTCCTCCGCTCCTATCCTCGGGCAGCTGTCAGCAAGACAATCTCTTCCTTCCTTTCTTTTCTGATCCTCTTACTACGGTGTCTCAGAGACACAGCCTCCAGTGTCCAACTTTTCTTGTCCCTACTGCTCCCACAAACACGGTTCCTTTATAGCCTGTGACCACTTTTGATGTTCAAGTTGTGACACGTGTCATTACCTTGCAACACGGGCTGGTCGCAGTTATATTTCATCAATGAAATGTCTGCACCATCTGGGATAAGAGTCTCTCTTCTCTCTACAGTGGTTAACACCTTCTAACATGACCCTCATCCCTGCCCCCTCCAGCTAACTCTGGAGTTATATTTCCCAATTTCCTTTCTCAGAACTTGGCATTTCAAAAGCCTCTTTGATCTTGCCATCACCTCGGCATGCCTGAAGGGTAAAGATGTGTAGACCGTGGTTAGCATGTCAGTCTCCCCTCATTCAAGGTGTTGGACTGGCTAGGTCGATTTGTCCATAAAGCAACAAGACTGGTATTTTCGTACCGTTTTATTATTGATCCTTCTCCTCCATAGCACTGATGAATTATTATCAAATTAAAGTTCATCCATCCCAGTGGCTAGAGATTTTATTACCTTTTGGTCCACAGAATTCTGTTTCTGGATTGTGTTTAATTCTGTGTTTCTCATATCTAATCTGTTTGATTCCTGTTTGACCGGAATTGTCAGCAAAGGAAAAGAACATTCTGTCAGTGAAATGATAAGCAATACAAAAGCAAAATACTGCATTTCTGCCTCCTTATTTATGGCAGAGACAGGGATGCAGGATCTGCAAGGCCTCACCTATGAGGAACAAGTCAAATCAAACTTTGGATTAAAAAATTAAACTATATGTCCACACAGGAATGGTTCATACTACTTGGCTGGCAATACCAAGGTGTTATTAATTTTACTCCTGCAGCCTTATGCAGCAACAAAAGGCAGTGTTTTATTCTACATAAGCTCAAGATGATTTAAAGCTATAAAGATTTCATTATAGAACATCCTAAAAAAATCTGTAACTCTCTTTCCCTGGCTCCAGCTCTGATATTTACTTTCTGGTGTTGCACAAAACACAAGCACTTCCCAATCCCCAAAGGCCATGCACACAGGAAGGACCCAGTAGGCCTCTGCCCTGTTGTTTTGCACACTCATAAACCAGCTGCTGTTTTTGAGCTATGCCTGTACAGTTGATCATGTCTGCTAGGAGCCTCCTCTTAGAAAATTATAAGTATTTCTCCTTAGCTCATCCCTTTCACCATCCATCTCACATTTTGCAAACAGTTTTATTAAGCAGCCTGGTGCTTATTCTGCCTGTTGAGATGCTACCACCATAGCTACACGCTAACAGTAGGTATTGCCCACTGATAACTGGCAGGTACTAGAGACATGGGGATTTCAGAAAAGAAATGTTCTCTCTTGGTACTTGTGATGCCAAATACTGTCGGTGACATTGTTGTTCCATTAGGCAACAACACTGACTTTTGGAAAAAAAATGCAATGCTAAAAGGATTGGTTCCCATTAATGTCCTGACTGAAATGTGTGTTAGAAAGATGGTAGGAGTTACCAGCATAACCTGTTTCACATTTTAAATGGAATTTTTTTAATTTTCTTTTTTTTTTTCCTAAAAAAGCTGTTGGAGCTAGTCCAGAGGAGGGCCAAGAAGATGATCAGAGGGCTGCAGCACCTCTTGTGTGAAGACAGGCTGAGACAGTTGGTGTTGTTCAGCCTGAAGAAGAGAAGGCTCCGGGGAGACATTATAGCACCTTCCAGTACCTGAAAGGGCTACTGGAAAGAGCTGGGGAGGGACTTTTTATAAGGGCACGGAGTGATAGGACAAGGGGGGAATGGTTGCAAATTGGAAGAGGGTAAATTTAGGTTAGGTAGTAGGAAGAAATTCTTCACTGTCAGGGTGGTGAAGCACTGGCACAGGTTGCCCAGGGAGGCTGTGGATGCTGTATCCCTGGAAGTGTTCAAGGCCAGGTTGGATGGGGTTTGGAGCAATGTGGTCTAGTGGGAGCTGGCCCTGCCCATGGCAGGGTAGCTGGACCTTAAAGGTGATCTTTAAGGTCCCTTCCAACCCAAACCATTCTATGATTATGATTCCAAACTGGTGGAAGCCTTGGGATGGGATGAGAGGTGGGGGCGTTAGCGTGAAACTTCTTCAGGCGGCACAGGCCAACTGGAGGGACGTGGGCAGCGGAGAGGAAAGAGCAGTAGGTTTCCCTCCTCTGTGGCTAGCTGGGAAATTGCTGCTCCTTCTCTTGCGGGGCTGGTTCCGGGGCTGAAGCTGCCACTGGGCAGAGCCAGACCCCGAGGCAGGCAGTGGTGAGAGTCCCTTCCCTCCTCAGCTCCACGGAGGTGGCTGAATCACCTCTAAAAGATGCACAGATGTGGTGCTCAGGTTCATGGTTTAAGCACCGGGCTTGGTAGAGTTAGGTGAATGGTTGGTAGAGTTAGGTTATGCTTGGACTCGTTCATCTTAAAGGTCTTTTCCAACCAGAATGGTTCTGTGGGTTTGTGGCTCCTGCATGGCCTTAGCAGGGCCCGTGGCACCTCCCACCCTCGCCCTGGAGCCCCCCGGGTGCTGAGCACCCCGGGATGGAGAAACCCTCAGGGGCAAGAGGATTGTGTAGTTTTTCCTTGGCAAATCTGACAGAAGGAGCTTCTGTCCCCACAGGAGCAGCTGTGAGGAGCGAGGGGCATGGCAGGACTGTGGGGCAGCTGGGCCAGGCTCAGGCACAGAGCTGGGGAGGGGGACCCCCAAGAAGCAGGGGGAGTTCCCAGCAGCCTGCCCTGATGTGAAGGGGCTTAGCCAGGCTGGCAAGTCTCACAGGATGGACAGAGATCACTTGAAACGGATATTGCTGAGGAGATGCCTCATACTCCCCGTCAGCATCCAGCTAATCCCAGTCCAGGTCTCAACCAAAGGTAATCCCAGGTGGAAAAGGGACACTCCAATCATAATTTTCAAGCATTGCCGTACTTAAAAATATTTAGAGTTCTGCAATAGATGCAAAACCAGAGGGAAAGCTGGCATGGAAAATGCTTGCTGCTCGTGTCTTTCATCCGAGGCTGTTATCTTTCATCATCAGAGAGAAAATCTAAAAATGACATTTGGTTTAGATTACAAAAATAACAACAAGATAAAGTAGCCGTGAGAGAGCAGAGCTTGTTTGGCTCTTTCCTAAAAGAGTGCAACAGACCTAGGAACAAAATGTCTGCTGCCTTTGCACATCAGCAGCAGCAATGGAAAAGTAAGGAAAATGCACACAGCTCTCTGCTCTCCATCTGTATCACTTGATGCCATCCATCCTCCTTTGCAAATCTAAGGAATTGGGTTTTGCACTTAAACTTGAGGTTGTTTGCATTTGTAACTTATTAAACTGTGCAATTCTTCCTATTTTGCCTGACTATTTTTAAGACTCTTCAGACCTTCAGTTTAATATTCACTTTAAAGTACAGTTGATGAATATTTTAAGGGTTTGGATATTGCAAATGGAGTGTGTGGTTGATACCACTTCAGAGGGATTTTGTCTCACCAAAGCTGTTAGCTCCAGTCCTGCTGCTCCATCACTTGAAGGGGGACACTTAAATATGTTATGTAGTGGGCATAGTGGTTATCTTCACTAAGAGTTCCAAGTCTGTGACTGTCTTCCTAATCTGTTTTGAAGGAAAAGTTGATATTCTAGGTGATAAAATTATAACTAACCCTGAGATGCTGAATACCTGAAGGGCAGGTAAAGTCACAGGTGAGGGGAAAAAAAGAATTTATTTCCTTTTTTCTTACAGTTGTGTTGTAGATGTGATATTCTAAGTGAGGCAAAGTTTGTAGAGAGAGTTAACATGCTTTATAAAGTTAGCTTATACAGCTGGAAAAAGACATAGTTCTTCAGAGAGCTTTCCAGTTTTATCCTGCTCTTGGACATTCAGCTGAATATCTGGATTTCCAGGTGCCTGAATTTGTCAGAGCCTTTCAAGGCCTTTCTCAGAGCCTATTTTAGCAATCCTCTAGTTTATGCCTGAAATTTCCTTCAACTTAATTCTTTTCAAACTAGTTGTATGCACGAGCCGTTATCTGATTGCATCCCTCGCATGTGTGTGCACCTGTAAATATCAATAGAAGTAACTGAAATGGAAAGACAAATGTGCAAAAACCCCCAGCATTTCCAACAAAACAAGATCAGCCATAGAAACATTTAAGCATACAGAAGACCATAAATACACAGTTCAGGAACTGAGAAGGTTTTGTATTGCGCATACAACTTCGGATGCGCCGCTTTTCAGTCAGCTCTTACTTCCCGGTAATAGATACTAACCATCAGAGGGCACTCCTGGTCCTGTAAAGAAACAATGTGGTTTGCTAGAACAGCGCTGAACAGTCAGACTTTCCTAATCTGGAAACATGCTTTACATGATTTATATCCCATTGGCATCTGGATTATGAGTCAACAGATGATAAAGTCAGATATTTATGACACCTCCATTTACCACCCTTTACAGCACAGTGCTAAATACTGTATAACTGATGCACTTGATTTAAAAGTCACTTGCAGCATAGTAGTTCTAGTGATTTCTAGTTCTGTGTCATTTCTTCACAATTTAATATAGTGCTTAGCTCAGGCTGTGAAGGAAGTTTGCTAAAATAAATGATTAACAATAGGGTCTGTGTTTCTTTAGCAGTGTCCTTAGCGTCTATATAGGAGCCTTAGTCTGGGTCAAGATGCTGGGCTTGCTGTAGAATAGTATGTTCTTACTAACACTGATCTAGGAGTAGCTCATGTGGCTGTAGGTGAGAGGAGAGGCAGTCAGATAGGTCAGGAGTGTGTTTAGCAGAGAAGTGTATTAAGGTAAGCCTTAATACTTCCTTTCATATGGTCTTACACCCCTGTGAATTTTGCCTTATATGTCCTTTTGTAGGAGTGTCTTTTTTTTTCCTCTGAGAAACATTCCTAAAGCAGGCTTTTTTTTTTTTTTTTTTTTTTTTTCTGGTGTGCTTCCATCCCATGTTGGAAAGGGAGCACCTTTTTCCTCCTCACAAAACCAGAAACTTGAAAACAGGGCAATTTCTGAGTTTATAACAGAACACTCACAAAAGCAACAAATCAACTACCAAAACTTTTTTTTTTCTTTTTTTTTTTTTTCCCCCTCCCTTGAGGAGCTTTGTGTGTTGTTTACTAAAGTTTTACAAGCCCCAGTGACAGCCCCTGACTCTAAGACAGGCATGGAAAGTGGGAGGAACCTGTCATGCCTTTTCCTCAGCCCCACAGCACATTAGCATGTTTATTCCTTCAGAACAGACAACTTCATGCAGGTGGTTATACACGCTCTCCTTCTAACAGTGCCAAGACTGCCTAGAAGGATATGTAGTACATAGGAGTGTCTCCAAGTGGTGGGAGCCACAGGCACTGATTACATGTATGATCCAAGATCTCAGGGGTAGGGCTCTAGTTTGCTCTGGGCTCTGTATTTGTCCCAGTGTTCTTATCTGCATTTTATCTGCCACTGATGCTGCTGCTTGAACCCAGCAAAAGATTTCTGTTTGAATGGGTCCTGTTGCATTTTTTTGGGGGGAGGAAGGAAATGTTTTGACTGTGTGTCCGGAGATCTGCTCTGCCATTCAGTTTAGCTCCAGTACTCTGCTCTTCAATGTCCTTCTGGTTTCAACAGTATTGAAATTGCACCAAGTTACTGATGGTACAAACTGGGTTGACATCTAGCTTGACTGAAAATCCCAAATCCCAGCCCAAATCAATGGGTCTCCAGAAAAGCTCTGGAGATAATTTGCTGGCTTTTGCCACTGCCATTCCGTGTCAGCTGATGGCTGGAAAACTAACATACATAGGGAGCTTTGAGAGATAGTTTTAAAGTTGCCTGGAGTGCAACAGGGAAAGTTGTCTCCTCCATATTTTCATAATAGGCCTATTAAATTAGACTTTTCTGGAATTTGTCTGTATGCTAAGGCAATGGGCAAATAACACAAAAGGATTCTGATTACTCATTACTGTATCTCATATAGAAGACAGAAATACTCTATATGAGAGTAAGGCTGGGTTTTTATAACTAAAACTGTCTTGTTTCCTGTATATAACTTGCTGTTGAGTACTTGGGGTTTTAGGAAGTATTGCTGTTGAGTCATCTCTCTGTTTACAGTGTGGATTCAGAAATGCTTTTAACTAAGCAAATTTATCCAGAACTTTTCTGTAGCTTGTTAAAATGTCTTCACTGATAGCAAAGAATATGAAAACAAAGTCTGGGTTGGGAGGACTGAATGGAGGACATGCCAAAGGTTGATTTCTCTACAGCAGGTCAAGTGTTTCCAAGCTGGGAACTAGAAACATTTTTAATGGCCTGGCACACTCAAGGGAAGCTGCCTGAGGAGAGGGTGAGTATGTGTGTGTGTGTACACTGTGCTCCCAAAGGTTTACTGGAAGCTTATAAGCACAGATAGCCCCAGGGCTGGGTGAGTTTTTGGCTGGATTAAGGATGCATGATGGCTAAGGTGAGCAGAGCCAAGCAATTGTCACTTGTTGGCAAGAAGAGGAGGCTGAGGGGTGACCTCATCAATGTTTACAAATATGTAAGGGGTGAGTGTCAGGGAGATGGAGTTAGGCTCTTCTCAGTGATGACCAGTGATAGGACAAGGGGTAATGGGTGTAAATTGGAGCATAGGAGGTTCAAGGTGAATATCCGAAAAAATTTTTTTACTGTAAGAGTGACAGAGCACTGGAACAGGCTGCCCAGAGAGGTTGTGGAGTCTCCTTCACTGGAGACATTCAAAACCCGCCTGGACGCCTTCCTGTGTGATGTACTCTAGGTGACCCTGCTCTGGCAGGGGGGGTTGGACTAGATGATCTTTCGAGGTCCCTTCCAACCCCTAGGATTCTATGATTCTATGATTCTATGATTCTATGATTCTATGGTTGGCAGGACACTTGGACTCTTCACTTCAGGCTGTGGTCAGATACCTAAATCCCATCTCAGTCCCTCTGCTTATCCTGTGGGGGCAGCTAGGCAGCTCTGATGGCTTCTGGAGAGCAATCCAGAGAGTCTAAACAAGATACAAGCATGCAGATGCCTAAAGAAACAGGGGAGAGTAATTGGTTTTGGTCAGTAGCAGACAGGTACTGAATGTCCCTATGTGTGAAGAGCTGAGATTTGAGTGGAATTGAGGCTGTTAGAATATGGTTTTCTGTTCAGTAGCTGTTTCTTGCACCTTAAGGAGGGAAGTACACAGCTGAGCTGTTGATGAAGAGGCCAAAACCAGTCTTGCTACTTGTGAGAGGGTTGATACCCAGCATGTCTCAAAATCCAAGTGGTCAGGGGCCGAGAACTAATTTGGACCACTAAGCTTTGTGTGATTAGAAAAGCAGAGCCCTCCTGTTTTAACATCACTTGTAACCTTCCCTTAGAAGGACAGTATAACAGATTTTCTGTGGTTCAGATTTGCAGATTACTACATATTTGTTTTTCAGGTTTTTTTTTCCACCCATGAGAAATTATGACAGAGAGCAATTGTAATTACTTGGCTAGAAACAGACTTTAAACTCTGGTGTTGACTGTCCGTTTAAAAAGTATTTCTCTTATCTGTCTCTCCTTTTTTCATATTTTCCTCACACTTTCACAGGATTTATTACATGCTTGCCTGCTGGAAAGAGTTCTGCAGGGATTTCTGCTCCTCTTAAATCAAGGGCAGCAGTCATAGGACTTACACTGCATCTGATCATAGGACTGTTGTATTTACTTGAAATGAGCCATTCATGGGGAAAATGATCCAGGAATAATGAGATTGTTTGAAATTCAGAGCTAAAGTCCATCTGAGAATGGGCTTCAAAGGATTTAGGTGTGGTGGTGGCAGCCATCCTAGCCCAGCCCACAATCTACCCTCAGGGTGGTCACCTCTAGGACTGGGGAAAGGCACACTGTGGGGCACTGGTGTGTTGGACTGCCTCAGCTGGGCCTTACAAAGCTAATCCAGAGAGTCCAAGGAGAGCAAAGGAGTTGTTCAGTGACAACATTTTGAGAAGCCCTGATAAAGCTGAAATCATCTTGTTGATCAGAAGTGATGCTTGAGGTTGGTTGAAATGCTATAGAGCTGCTGGAAAGGGCCTTGTGGAGAGGGCTACCAAGCAGAGAGCTGTGCTTGTAGAGCCTGGTGGGGAGGCAGCTATGGGCAGTCTAATAGCCTGCAACTGCTTGAAGGCAAGCTATGGAGATGGTGAAACCAAACCCTACTTGATAGTTTCAAGTGGCAAAAAAAAGGGGTCACAGCATCAACTTGTGGCTTTGGAGGTTAGAATGGAAATTAAGAAAAAAACTTTGACTTTTGGAGGGTAGTGCAGGATTGGAGCAGGCTACCCAGGGAGGAGGTGGAATTTCTATCCCTCAAGGTTTTCAGGGCTCAACTAAATAAAACTATATCTGAGTTGGTTTGGCACTGGTGATAGTCCTGCAGGCAGGAAGGCAGTTGGACTATATGACCTCCAGAAGAACCCCCAACATCAACATTTCAGTGGTTGTGTGAAAAATGTAAAGATTTTTCTTAAGTTTGACTATAAAATAATATTGTTTTCAAGCAACTTCAAAGAGGTGATTTTCTTTGTTAAAAATGCTGGGCAAAAGTGTTTACAGAAGTAGCACAACAGCACTTCTCAGTGTTTTAAGCAATGCAAGTGCCACTGCAGGCTTTGCTTAAAAATGATTTACTTTTTGGATAATCTTTACAAATGAAGTTTTGTCACTTAATTCACAGAAAATACAGAACTCCTTTTCATGCCACTTGGAAAAGCACTGCAGTTGATTAGGTACATCTCCTTATCCGGTATGAATAGCTTCTGCACATGTACGTGTGTGTATATATAGGATATCTCTGAAAAGGATAAACGCAAACATTTTTTCACTCAGCAGACTGCTAACTCTCAGTTGTCACCTCATAACTATAAAGAATAGCTTTGGAGCTAGGTATATTTCAGACAGAGGCACAGAAGGAGTGAGCAAATAGAGTTATTTTTTTTCCGTATCGTTGGCACGCTGTTGTTCCGCTGTGGTTGGTGGTAGGATGTACAAACAGGACTTCAGATTCCATAGGAACCTGTTTTGTATTTGTGCTAGGCCAGCATCATGCGTTACTCGACCGAGCATTGGGATGGGAATGATAACCAGCAGCTTGCTTGGGCAAGAAGGAAGAGGTGCTCTTCCATAGTTAATAAAGAGGCAGGAACTTGAAACAAAGTTGGACTGAGATAGATGTTTATAGAGCTCAAATTTGCCTATGTCAGCTAAGTTTTGTCATGGCAAAAGTGCAAAGAGGAATGTGGGAAAGCTTTCACCAGGTTGTCTTCATCTGGAAAAACAAAGGAAGAAAGTGAGCAAATTTTGACCAGAAATTGAATGTTAGCCACTTCTGTGAGTCTTTAAACGTTAACATCTATAGAAGAAATACTATATTGCTGTGGCTTTTCCTCAGAGCAGTTGCAGGAAATGCCAGACAGGAACGCTCTCCAGTTTAAAACATGGGAGTCATGTGACAAAAGGGAAACACATGTGTCAAGCTGATTTACCGGGCTTTTGCAATCCGTTTTCTGCCTGCTTTAAGAGATTTTAATAAAGAGGTTAACTTTGTTTGTTTGTTTGTCCAAGTCAGCCTTGGGCTGTAATTTGTCTGGGGTGGTAGCTCCTGCTGTGGCGTCGCTGGAGAAGAGCAGCAGGGTGGTTGCACACAGCGGTTCTCAGGCAATGTCCTCCTGCTCCGATGCACCCCAGTTTGTTCCTGTCACATTGGGAGTGTTTTAAAGTGAGCCACCTCTCATGGATTCCACCTACAGGAATTTTCTTCTAGTCCTGCAGCACGTCTTTACGGCCATTTCCTCCACCACATATTTATCCTCAGAGAATTACAATATGTAGAGACCAAGTGGTTGTTCAGGTTCACTGAAATGTACAGGAATGATTTTTACTGATAATTTCAAATCCTGTATTAACTGCATGGAAAAAACATTTAATATCATTTAGCAATCTGACCATATAGTTCCTCTTGCCAATTTATGGTGTATTTGCATATAGTTTTAAAGAAAGAGGAAAAAGGAGAGGCCATGTTGAATCTAACATAACTTACCTAAAAATTGTGAAGATTTTTTCATGATGTTAACCTGCCATCTCAGGCTCAGAGAACAACTGTTGTGGATTTCTAAGGTTATGGTAATGCAGTGAATGCTTTGCAGTTTGCCTACATGAAGTTGGACTGGCAAAATAAGTAGCTTTTGTGTTGTTACAGTGGTGCCCAGTCAGCTGTGCAGCTGATGAGTCTACTCGGGCACAGAAGGTCACAAACAAATACAGATCCATCAGTTGCACAAAAATTAAGAGCACTGTGCAGTCTTTCAAAGTAAGTAACTTTAAGTCAGATATAGGTTAAGATTCATCTTTATCTTTTAATTCATTCATATGGAAGTTTTCTTACATCAGTAGTCAAAATGCTAAATGATCTGCTCAAAGGTTGCATTTCTGCTTATTTTATGCGTTTATTGTTATAATTAAGAAAATTCTTTGGGCAAATTACAGTAGAAGTTACTGGTGTTTTATAAATGTATCTGTACTTTCCTATTTATTTCAGTACCAAAGGGCCAATGGCAGTTATGTACAGTAATACAAGTTCTTACACACTTGAGTCTGGTCCTGTGTGTATAATAAATGAGATCTACTCTGAAGAATTTGGAAAGCCAGGAGGTTGCAGGGTTAGCCTGCTATGAAATACCAGGGGGCTGAGGCCCTGATCCCCAGTCCCTTCTTATTTGTAAAAGCACTTCAGCACGTATGTATCTCTAGGCATGTGTTTAAGACCCATTGACATCAATGAGACTTTAGCTGATGCTTAACCTCTGAGCATATGCTTAAGTTTCCTGCTGAATAAGGAGGGCCTTGAGCATGTGCTTAAAAATACCCTGCTGAATTGCTGATCTCTCTCAGGCCTCTAGCCTGCCCCAAATACAAATCTTTACTTGCTTCTCTAGGTCACTTGCTTTGGCTTGGACTTCAGATTTTTTCTTCTTTAGCATTTCCTTTTCACTCAGCTGGCCAGATCTATTTTCTACAACCCCCATTATCACACACACATGGTGTTCATTATCACTCCACATTGCTCCACATTACAAAGTCGAGTACCCAGTTGGCTAATTTAATGCTTTCAGTGAAAGTGCTATCTATTTTTAGTTTTCTGCAAATTTAAAATCATGTATGGAAGGAGCTGTTGTCAGTTAAAGAAACATATTGTTTATATTCAGGTGCTGTTAGGATACAAGCCTTTCACTATAATCCTTTCACACTTTTCCACTGTGTGACGTTATTACTGCATTAGGTGGGATATTTGAAAGGTTCCAAAATCCATTGCAGCTTTCCTAGACTTTTGGAAAAGTTGTATTTACTGTTGGCAACAGTATGTAGTGCAGAAAATTTTCTTAAAAAATGCTATTATGTTTAAGCTACATTTTTATGATATTACTTTATGTCCACTGGAAATTTTCTATTTCCCTGCAGCAAATACATCCAAAAGTGTTTTTCACATTGAATCAGTGTTTCAGACTGAAATATTTCTGAATCATTTAAATTTAGCATGTTGGGCTTTTGCCTGAAAAAAGAATATTTTAAGTCAAAGTGAAAGAAAACTTCTCTTTTAGAATTCTAAAAAAATTCCCATGATAAAACCTACAATTTTGAAGAAAAAAGTTCAAATAAAGATTTTTTTTTCGATAAAACACTTCCCACATGAAAAAGAAGTTTTCCATTTAATTCTAGTTAACAATGCAGAATTTGCTTGGTGTCTTTTATTGTGACCAAGAGAAGTCTATGAAAGAATAACCTAAATATGGGCTCATTGTTTTGAATTTTTATGCTTCACTCATTGTGTTAGAAGACCAACTGCACTGATCCAAGTTGTGGATGTGAAACACTGCAGATTGATGCGTCTCAAGAGAAATGTTTCTCAGGTTTAATAAAGGCAAATGAGAACTCCTGAATGTGCCTGTAGTTCATGGATTTACGCTGGAATATAGGACACTTGTAGCAGATACCTAGGCACATGTAAAAGGATAAACGTCTCCCAATTCCAATGATTCTATCTGTGGAAATTATGAAGAATGACTTAACTGTTGTTTTTATTATCTGATGTCCACTTTCAGATGTTTTCCACTGAACATTCATGACTAAAAATGGCTGCACATACTGTTTAAATACATTTCTTGGGACGAATTCAGAAAACCACCAATCGGTGAACTGAAACTCGAGCTCATACTCTTCTTGTCAAGAGATTCTAGACCCTTATGCAAAACATAAGAAACTGTTAAGACCATTTCATGCTTCATTGGCTTCAAATAAACCAGAAGTACCCAGAAAAGGGTTTCCTCCAACTTCCGTTTATCTGCATCTGAATTTGCCACGATTCAGATGTTCTGCACACTTTGCTTGTCACTTCAGTCACTATATCTCACAAGCAGGGCAGTGGATTTTGTTTTCCTTGCAGGAAAGGCAACGAAGAAACATTTTTTACACCAAAGCACTGCAGTTCAGATGTAAGGGGGTATTTGTATTTTGCTGCCCAGACAGACCCACGTCGTTAGCTTGCAAGATGTTGCCCCTGGTTGATGGAGTCCAAAGCCTCCTCGTGGTGGGGCCATCTGCAGCATCGCTGCAGGCACATGGGTCCTGTGTAAGTGCCGGTAGCTGGCATGATCAGAGAGAGGATCCTCCAGGACAGATGGAATCCAACACATATTTTATAAGATTTGAGGACAGACTGGATTCTTACTTCAATGAAAAATACCTTTTGACTTCTTTTTTTTTTGCTGACTCAGCATATTGCTTGCAGCTGGACTAGAGTGGGAATGACTGTGTAGAAGAGTTATATTACTCTCTGGCAAAACTAACTAGTATGGAACTAATTGCAGCCCACCCAAACCTAGCAGGAGGCAGGGTTTTCCTCTCAATTAAAAGCATTGTGCTAGAAGGCAGCACACAAGATCTAATGTGTGTGTTCAGATGAATGCTTAATAATCCCTTTTGGGGGGATTTTTTGAAAAAATAAAGGTCTTCAGGAATGAAGTCAAACAGGCGATAGAATTTAAAGAAAAATATTAACTGTAGGGTCCAACTCCAAACCAGAAGCTGGGAATATCTTTCCTGAAAACAACTTCTCATCGACTAAAGCGTCAGATCTGAAAGAAAAATTAAGAGGCTGCTACGAATTGGACAGATCTCATTAATTAAAATGCCTCTAGCAGGCTGGCACCACTCTTCTTCACAACCCCTCTTAGCAAATTTTGAACCCTCTGGTTGTTACTGTCTGTTGGCTGTTTGTCTGTTGTCAGACACTGACCCCGTCCTGGTTGTAAGGCAGGGTAGGATTGGAGAGTGAGCAATTAGCTCCTAACACACAGGGAGCTGTGATTTAGGACAGGACTGAGGAAAGCTCAGGAACAGCTTAGCTCAGTTGACAATTATGTTTGTGCTCTTATTAGTCAAATTACCAGCAAAACCAACTCATCCCCAGAAGGCTAAAGGAATTGGATTAAATATGGTGGAGGGAAACTCTTTATAGCGTGCCATCTTGTCTGCCAGGGGGTAAAAATGAGGTTTCAAGCTGCCTACTGCTCAAAGGAAATTGTGAGCAGGGAAGACAGGAATGGAAATGAAACTGTGGAGGAGCAGGGAGATGTGATCTGATCTCTGCTGAAGGACGGGCTGGAAAAATGGTGATGATTGAATTATTTACTCTCATCAAGTGGGATAAGGATCTTTCACAAAGGGCCAGAAGACAAGGAAGGGTAAGAAAGGCTGAGGGAGTCAGTGCAGAGCTGACATCTGGTGGGAAAGGGGCTAAGGAAGGTCCATGGTGCCGTGAGGTGCTAGCAAGAAAGAACAAATGGTGCATGTGGAAGGTGCTGGTCAGACTGAAAACTATCATATGAGAAGTCCCGGTGCCAGGGAGCTGAGGGAGGGAGGCAGGAGCCTGTATTCAGGGCAAGGAGAGCAGGAACCTGGTGGTGGATTAAAAGGTGAGGACCACAGCACTACTGCTGGTCAGGCATGGCTGCGGGGAGGGAGATCCAGAAAAACGACTGGATATACTGAAATGTTTGTGGTCCCACTGGAAGGAGCTGGGCTATTCTGCCATCACAAACAGCCATTCTCTCCCTCATATGCCACTCATTATTTCTGGCCTTGTATGGAGAATCTCTCTTCCTCCTCTTTTAGAAATGTAGATTTTTTTTTTCCAAGTTTTTGGGTGCTAAATGAAAAGGTCGTGCTATCTGCTGTGAACCTCTGGCTGCCTGTCTTTGAACAGATCAGTATTTGAATAAGGATTATTTTCCATGCAGTAACAATGGAGAAAGATGTGATCTTGGTATTGTGGTACAAGTAGTAAAAATAATTTCTGCTTGCTTGGTAACTCCATCCTTTGAAGTATCCAGATTCTCTCAGGGGTGTATGTGACCTCACCTTCTAGTTACCAAACTTTTCCAAATGTCGGATTACACTCAACACCAGATTAGGAATGTGCTTGACATTTCTTTATAAGGTGCAGGAAAATATCTGGGTAGAGATGAAAGCAGATACAAGTGTAACTGGGATATTGGAATAAATTATATATTGCTACTATTACACTTCTCTTCCTGTGCTTCAGCCTACCTTTGTGCTGGAGCTTTGGCTAACGTTGCCCTGTCTGCATACTTTCTGAGAACTCATGAGAAACGTGTTCATTACAAATCCAAAACACCTTAGAAGAGGGACTGTGATGGTTTGCTTTGGAGCATTTACTGTCAGAAACAAGCTGACAGACTACTTCTGCACCCTTGATAATTTCCATCCACATTTGAAGTTGCAAGTGGCATTGCTGTTACAATAGATTTGTTGATTATGGACTACTGCAAATTCCAGTACAGTGTTTGATCCTGCTGCTATTTGTGTCCAAAATTTAAGTGTGGAAAACTGTAGACCAGCACCTGAAAATGCTCCTAAACAATTTTGTTATAGAAACAGAAAAGAGTGAATGACTGATCATATACCTCAGCAAGACATATCATCCTGTTCTTCATGGATAAACATTTTTAAAACACTGTGACAAAACTTCACAATTTGGAATAGGAAAAAACCAGAAGTTTTCTGGGAGGTATGCATGGCTACTGTGTAGGAATGCTCAGCTCTGGTCATGACATGAATAACAGGGGCATCAAGATAATAATCTTTGAGCATTCCATATTTTTGTATTCATTCTTATTCAATAGCATTCGTATGCAGCATTCACTATTCTATTGGCATTGTTTGTGTCAATACATTGTTGGTTTTCTTATGCAGAATGGTTCTTAGTATTTATCATAATTTTAACTTGTTTAAATGAGATCAATTCAATGGGCAGAAAAACTAGATGTGTCTATTGGGTGATATATTCTAGTCTGTTTGCTTAGTGTGTTTATTACCTATTTGCTGTTTTTAGTTTCTCCCTGAACAGTCTCCCATTTCTAGCTGGGAATTTAAAATGACTATGTCATTAATCTCTTGCGCCTTGATCTCATTTCCTTGTTTGACCCTTAGTTCTGGCATTTATAAAAATGGCAATTGCCTGTACCTTCTCCTCACCAAGTGCTGCTCCACTTTACTGTCTTAGCAAGTTCCTGCTCTCTAGCCACTGTCTCATTACTTTCAGCAAACTGCCACTCCTGTCTTTCATGCTCTTCTTTACACAGGGCAATGCATATCTTCTCTGCTATTTTCAGGCTTTTTTTCCTTTCTGTGTGGCATAGTGATGTTGTCTGATTGTGAGCAGCTCTGCTGTTTTACCTTTGCATGATATTACTTACTCAGAATTCATGTTCTTACGTGGGAGAGTTTGTAGCTGCTCATTCACTTTGCTCCCTTCACAGCTGAACAGCCGAGTCCCTCTGCCAAGCCTCATCTCTCCTGCCAACATCACTTTGATACAGTGGTCTGCCTTGGCATGATACTGCCTAGTATTTTCCAGGGAAGCACCTGTGACCTGTGGACCTCTTTGATCATTTGAACATCTTTTTCTTCCTTTCAAATCCTTACAGCCCTAGTAGTATATTCAGAGTCCTTATCCTCCAGCAGACTAGTGGGAATGGAATGGCAAATGAGTTGGATTTGGTACTGGGGCTATTCTGTGTCAACATGAGTCTGTGGCCTTGTCTTAGGACTTCATCTGCTGCCACTCACACAGGAATTCCCAGCATGGCTGTTTATGAGACAGAAGCAAATGACAGAGAATAACTTTATCTGAATAATATTGGAGTTAGCAGATTATGATATTAATGGCTGAGCCATACTTGGTTTAAATATTACCTCTTCTAATAATTTTGAAACCTGTATGTTTCTTTGCATCACCTTCATCTCATGAGGTTTTAGATATAATCTTGATTTCTGAACTGGGGGTTGTTTGAGCAAGGGTTCCCAAGAGCTTCTCAAAAAATAAAATCAAGTTATGAAATGACCAGGAGGCCACAGTGGGTTTTTTTCCTTGTTTCTAGGAGGAGTAATGGGGGCTGCACATGTGCATCAGAGATTTATGCAGTGCCTGTGGTCTCACCCTGAGTGATCCCTGTCACTTGTCAGCTAGTCCTGCACAAGCAATGGAGACTGAAACATCTGCACGTGATAGGACAAAGCAAATGGTTTTGCAGCTCTCAGGAAAGTGGGTGGCTCAAGGGCATGTTCTGTGGTCGCTGAACCTGCAAGAAACCCATATGGGGAAAGCTGAACCCTATCTCTGGCAGAAACCTGAGAGTGGCTGTGGGCCTGTTGTTATTGTTGACCTCTGTCTATCAGAGATTAAGTTTTATTTTTACTAGTTGGCAATGTGCTCTCTGAATCTGTAGTTAAATTAGAAGAGGCTCCCAGGTTTTTTTTTAATTTTCTTGTGCAAGTATTTAAGAATGACTGCTGACTTGTGGCTTCTTTTCAAACCTGAGGGAATTTATGGAGAGCACCATTATCTGATGACCAGTTAGTGTTGATTATAAAGACTGGAGTTTAAGGATACTTGTTATACTGTAATTTCACTTCCTGAATAATGGACCTGGCTATAATTAAGACCATGGCATTCCTCATCCACACCCCTGGCAGTCAGATGTTTTGTAAAAATTCTTGATAAGTTTTGCTGGTTCAAAAGTAGTAAATAAGGGGCAGGGATAACAGTGAGAAGGAATGTGAATCTCTGTGGGATTCACAAGCTGAGGTCTGGTGTTTGAAGAGATCAGGAAGGGGAGATCATAAGTGGATGGGAAGAAGCACAAAGCTATTTATGGCAGCAGTGAAGGGAGGAGACCAGGATGGGTGTGCTCAGCTTTGGGGAACTATTGGGGCTATTAATGTTAGACCAGTGAGGGTAGTCCTGTTCTGAATCTGCATCTAAGGAGCTGTTCTCTACCAATTATGGAGAGAGCCAAGAGGAATTAGCATCTCTAGGCAAAAATTAGCCTTCCTGAGTCCTGAAGTAATGGTCTACTGTAAGAAATGATTGTGAGAGCTCATCTACTCCACCACTTACTCCAAGGCAATTATTTACATTTATTGCAGGCATTGATGAAAGCTGTTCTTAAAACTCTTTGTTAATAGATTGGCACTGTTGAATTTCCACTGCACCACTTCACTAGCTTTGCCAGACAAGGTCTCTAAACTAAATCTGTTTTGCTGTAAGTTTAGAGCACTCTTGGCCAATTTGAAACAAGCTCTGTTCAAGCTAACTGGTTAATCCTGTTCACTGTGCACTACCTTATCTTTACTATCATCATTTTGCCAATCAGTCTGTTTTTTTCTAAACTTAAATAGCTTGACCTCCTTCAATAATTCCTAATTTTCTGTGTATTTCTAGGCATCTTCTCCAAACTCCCCACATCTTTTGTGAAGTGCTGTGCCACCACCTGACAATGAGATACAGACTGGAAGAATGTCTGCTTTTTGACAGTGGTCTCATCATTGCTTCTTTAAAGAACTGCCAGTTCTCCTGGACTTTTTCCTTCTGACCTGGTAAAGTGCCCTCCTTGATGGCTGTTTTCCTGAAGTCCCTCATCCTTTTTACTCTTTGTCTCTTTCTCTCCTAAATAATCCACAATCAAAATCACACTCCTGACTTTCTTACCCTGTCCCTCCCTCCTCCTTAAAGTGGAGTCCAGACAAGCCCTTTCCTTTTTGCCCCGGGTTGGACACATTCTGGGAACTTGCTGGGGATGAGTTGACTCACATATTGTAGACATCTGATGTCTGTATAGTCAGATGGTGCATGGGGGCATATCCAAGAGTGACTCCATTCAACAATATCAGGCTAGCATTAACGACTTTTGTCAAGTATGTATTACTTCATTTGCTGTAAAAGTACTTGAGTATTTGGCCAACTTGGATGAGACAGGACTTGCAATATTCCTTTTTCAAGTGAAAATTGGGAAATTAAAAATTTTAACAGATTTTACCAAACACCAAATTACACAGTTGAGGTAATTTTGGTTACGACCATCACAAGCTTTGCCATGTGGATTTCCCAATGTGATATTGTGCTCTGCTCTAACCCAAGACAGCATCAATGGTCCTCTAACCCTTTTAACATTGTTCAAAGACCTTAAAGCAGAAAGTCTTTCTTTTTTTGGACCTTAGAGAAAATGTGTATGTGCTTTAATATGTAACACTTCTCCTCTCCTTCCTGCCTGAACTATAACATCCTATAAATATGCCAATTCTATATACTGTCCAGTGAATTTGAGTGTGCCAATGAAGTTGTAATTCTGATCTTAGGATAAGATTTCTGGCTCAATGCTCTTTTTCCCTTCACTTTGTTTATGGCAAAGATATTGTTCATTGATTATCATTCTCCTTTGGCCTTCTATAACCTTAGTGTAACTTTATTTTTTATGATTTTAAGACTCTCCTGCAGACTGCCCTTTTTTAACCATTCCTTGAGAATTTAAAAGTCCAGTTTCCACCAGTTCTGGTTTAAAACTCTGCTCATTATGTTAGCAAGCCAGTGTGCAAAGGTATTCTCCTTTGTTACTAGGAAGCTTAGAACTTGAGGGAGGATATTGGGAGAAAGTTTATTAAAAAAGTCAAAACACAAGCATAAACCTGATGGACTTTGAAAGTATCTCTCACTGGAAATTTGAAGGACAAAGCAGAGTTTCTGTCCAAAGTGTTGCAGTCCTGGCAAATCTCTTCACTGAAATAAAATAAAATGGTAGTTTAAAAATGTGTTGGTCAGCTCACAGGGGGGGGGGGGAAAAGTCAGATTTATTTTAGCAAAACAGGTTTAGTCTTTTTTTTTTGTGGCTTGTTCCCAGTCTCTTTCACAGTGTGCTACTGCTTAGAGAACTTGACACTATAGTAGTGAGGAGCTTGAAAGTGTACATGAAATATAAAAGAAGAGAATAGAAGTTTCTAACTGGAAATTTGGTACTGCAGAGTAATTTGAAGCAGGGTATTTCTTCATTCTAAAATGAGTTTGAGTCTGAGAGGTCTTATAAGAACAAACCCTCATGCTTGGCAGTGATCTACATGATTTCCATCCTGCTCCGGTGTGAAATGTTGTGTTCTAGGCAGGCAATGAAATGCTCTAACACTCTCATTTTTTCCACTGGCCTCAGAAAAATGGCAAACATGGTTGTGATTGTACTTCATGAAATAAAATAGCTGTTAAACAGTGTTTCAATATATTTCAGTTAATATCCAGTTACTGGAGAATTGGCCCCACCTAATGCATCCCATCAGATTTAAACAGCTTAACAGGTTTAAGGTTCTGCATCAGTTTCAGAATTTCAGGCGCTTGTTCAGATACTGGATTAGCAAGTAAGACACAGAACTGTGTTGGCCCCTTCTTACGAAGAGGCAAAGCTGTTGGCAGTCTCAGCCTACGTGTCACATCAAGCTCTTTGTAGCTTTTTCTGTTGTTTATTGAGTGCTTTTGGAGATTATCCATCATACCATTCTAATCAAGTCTAAACTCAACGGAGTCCTTCTGCTCAAAACTCCTCATGAATTCACTGCCAGTCTCATCTGACAGTAGAGGAGTCTGCACTGTCCTCTTTCCTCCTCTACCAGTGGTGGCTGTGGGGATCCAGACACTCTCTATGCTTGAAAAATTGCTGGACCTGCTGAGAAATGCAGCCAGTGGTTTAGTAGACTGCCAAGAATGAGGTGTGTTTATATGTGGCACTGAAGGAGAGGTTACAGATGGCAGTTTTGCAAGTGACAGAGCTTTTTGTTTAACAAATGAATGCACAAGAACTTGAACTCATGTGTGCAAAGTGATAGCTCTTCAGAAAGCAATGTACAAGTTCCTACACTGATTTCCTTGCTTTAGGTATTAATGTTGCTCCTCTTTAACTACTGGGTATCAGATTTATAGATACTTAAGCCTGAAGTCTAATTGCAGATCACTTTTATAGGGTTTCACCTACAGAACTTGGTCCCTAATTTGGAGACACAATAGGGTTTAGATATTTAGATGTGTATAAATACAGATGGTCTGAGGTCTATTCTCTAATCACAGACTAGAAAAGAGCAGTTGTTTTTGTGACTTGAGGAAGACTGAACTTCTGAAGAGCAAGCTTTTAGTTATAAATAGGACTCAGAATAAAGTTCTGTAAGCTAGTTTGCTGTAAGAGCAGGAAGACCACATCCTTAGCAAATTTGAAAGGTAAATTAACATGACTTAACTGAAGTCAGAGAAGCTGCATCCATTTATACCAGTTGACAATGTCATATTTCCAGGGTCTGTATTAATGAGAGGTCTGGAAGTGGGTGGAGGCATGAAATTAGTTCAGCATTATTACTTCAGCATTATTACTTCAGCAAGGCCTTCTACACATGTTCCTACCATGAGACCACCATGGAGCATTTGTCTGAGGAGCAGTTTTGTCACATCAAACTAAATGAGTGTCTGTTGCTGCTCTCAGCACTCAGTCCCATCAAGGGCCCTCACATGTCTGCTCCAGCACACAAGAATGCATTCAGGCAGGAGATGTGATCCAATCATCCTGGCTTTACTGAAAGTGGGAGTCTGGACAGAGGGCCAAGGCACTTCAGAGCAGCACACCCGGGGTGTGTGCTGGTGGGGGAAGGTGGAGGTGAGCTGAGTACAACCAGCAGGCAAGGATTTGGGTTCTGCTCCAAGTTACATGTCTTCAGTTATGTTTCCTTCAATGTGAAATTATGTTTATATGTATTTAATTTACTTTAATGATTTACTCTAATTTGCCTTTCTTTATTAGACCTCATAGAAAAAAATCTAAACTGTACTTCAAAGAATAAGCCAGGCCAACAGAGCTACATTGCCTGATTTAGGCAGCAAGTGACATTAGCTGTAGCCTTGGCCTTATTTAGTTTGTCAGATTTTGCTGGGGCTAGAGGTAGATTGTGGGTAGTGCTCTGCTTACAGTGCAGGGGTGTCAGCTGGAGTGAGCTCCTCCCTCCCCAGAAATGGAGCTTCTGAACAGGGACTGGCAACTGAGCAACCAGTATCACGAGACAAAAGCACTACCTTTCTGGCCCCACTCCTCGGGCTGTCTGTGGGACTCATACCCCACTGGGAGTCGATTCAACCCACTGAAATGGCAGAAAACAAGCCCAGCAAAGAAGTGGATGACTTTCTGCTGTGTAGAGAGTTAAAATGCCACAGCAAAGGTCCCGTGAGCATCACAGCTAGCACAAGAGAAAGGATGGCATTGAGTGGCTGGGAGTAAGAGAGGAGGGAAAGGGAGTGAGACACTCCAACTACTTTCGGAATTGCACTCAGTTGGCTCTGCTGAACATGTAACTGTGAATTAGTTGCCTGGGGAGTTCTCAGGCAGAGGAGGGAAGTGCCTGATGAATTCAGATGCCTAAAAGGTTAGGCAGCTCTGGAAATCAGGCAGAGTGGATCACTGCTGGTGTACGTGGGGTTTAGATGCTGAAGTTCCATCTTTAGCAGGATTTGAGCAAGCCGGGTCCCACCCTGAAAGATCTGCTTATAACACAAACAAAAGAGTTGTTCTGTGTGTTTCACTGGAATGCCACTAACTGTGTTAGTGACAATGGGGACCACCAATAGTGTGAACTCCCTGTTCTAATGCAATACTTCCAGGCTTCTTTAAACTTCATTTTATAAGAGGCATCAAAGGCAAAAAAATTTTGCATTAGCTCTATGGGAGCTGCGTGCATACATCAGAGGGCAAATTTGGCCCCCAGTGCTTTCCCTGCAGTGAATCTGAATCTCTGATAGCATCAGTGCAAGAAGAATAGAGCAGTAGCTTAGGAGGCATGTGACATTTCCTGGCTGGGTGCAATGGATTCCCCAGCTGAAACCAATAAAAATCAGTTCAGGAAGAATTTTTCAGAAAATCAGTGGTGAAATTGACAGTCTTGAAATGCTCACACAATTCTTGCAGCTGTGGAGTCCTTAAAGTCAATGAGTTCCAGGAAAAATGACAATAGTTCTGGAAACTTTCCCATGACTGCCTCTGGGCAAGCATTCAGAATAGCTCGTTTACTCAACGATGCTAATTCATTAATCATTAGAGATACTTTTGTTCAGTTTCCTTTGAAGTTGGCCAGAACTTTTCTTTTCTCCTAAGATGAAATGTGGTCAATTATATCCATACATAGATTTAACACGGGGCAGGTTCTTCTCTTTGACAAATTATTTACTAGCTTTGTCAACTCAGACTTCTCACATTCTGATGTTTCTGACCAGAAAATGTTGCAACTCATCCAGTTTTACCGTACTGAGTTGGCTTTCCTTTCAGCTCAGTCCCTAACATCCTCAGTTGCTGTGGTAAACTTTGATGTGATTGGTCCTTAATTTTCTTGGTTTAGGACATGTTGGTTTTTTGTGCACACAGCCAGAACTAGACGAGCAGAACCCCTTCTCCAGGATCTGATAGGTTTTGACAACCTCCTTTGCCTTTCTTGCCTTTCCTTCCATTTCTGAGCTGATGGGTGACCAAGCTTGAAGCCAGATGGTGTCACAGCACACCTCTGGGAAGTAAGCAGCCTTACATAGCCCTGCTTTTCTAGTGGCTTGGGCCCTCCAGTGCTGTGGCTGGACTGGAAAGAGCTCACTCTGTCTCTCCTACTCCTCTTTAGTGTGTCTGGCCTCTCCAACAGGCTTTCTCCTCTCCTATGGGTGAGGATTCACGAGGCAGCTGAGTCAGCCCATGAACTTGCTCCTGGTGAAAGGGGCAGGCCCATTCCTGGGCACATGCTCCATTTGTCTCCCTTCTGTCATCTCTGGGATGTGTCTGATCCATTAGTTCACTAAAGTGGTGAAAACTATTCACTTTTTCTTGATTTGTTTTGTTTTGTTGGGTCAGATTTCTGCCAGTTTAGTGAGCTAAATTCACTTTCTAAGGGGTCAGATGAATGCCAGAGCTGGTGAAAGGGAAGGGTAGGTCTCCATTGCTGGCAGCAAGCGAGGGAGCAGAAATGATGGTGGTTAAACTGAGCTGTTTTGAAAGAGGGTGGCAGCTGCTGCTGCATTTTGAGTGTTTTTGAGAGCACTTGCTACATTGTGTATCTCAGGATGGACTGACAGAGTGCTTGGTTTGTGGATTTGAATAGGGTTCAGGCCTAAGGTATGTATTGAGCTGCTCAAGCAGGTGTTTCCCAGTGCCTGTCCAGAAATGAAGTCTGAAGGGCAAAAGGAACTGTGGATTTTGGGCATGTGGCTTCAGGGGAGAAGTAAGCAATTTGGGACTGGCAAGAGGCACTGCATGCTGCAACTTTGGATGTTAGTGTCTAAATTCTACCTAAGGTGTCTTTTGGCTGTGGACATTACTTCCATCTGTCTAGCCAAGAAAGTTGTGGTGGTGAGGACAGCTGTATCAGCAGGATACCGTACTGCTACTCGGAGGCTGTATTTGGGCCTGTAGTTTCATCATGTAGTCCTGAAAATTACCAGCAAGAGATGCTCAACAAATTCTGCAGTAGGCAAGATGCTCTCAGATGTGGCAGAGGAGAGTAGCAAGTTTCCACTTAACTGTAATGTTAGAGACCTCAGTGCAGGTTCTGCTATCCACTGTTTTGGGCACAGCAGGATTGCCACTGCAAAATAACAGTGTGAGCTCCAAGGAAATCTGCTACTGGCTGGGATCCCAAGCCCCAAAGATATTTACATCTTATTTTTAGGTTGTTCTAGGTGTCTGCATCTCAACTAGTCACTCATGGTCAAGAGTAGTAGACAACTGAGGTCACATGAATAATTCCCTATTTTAGATGCTTATCCTACAAGACAGATTTTGCCCAAGAAATACTAATTTTTCTCCATTGTCTAGAAAACCTAGGTTGAACAACAAGTCTCCATATAGATATCCACATCTAATCAGATGAATCAGCATTTGGGTAACCACACTGAACTGTCCTCATCAGCAGGGACAGTATTGTCCTCACTTTCTGTGTGATTAATTCTGGTGTAGTAAGAAAGGGGAAGTTCACTCACATAGCTTTCTTACATATAGGACTGCTGTATGTGTTCCCGAGTGTTCAGCTGGTTCCTGGGTAACTTTGTGGCTGCAGGAAGCTTTTATCAATCTTCACTTCAGTGGAAAGGAGACTGGACAGAGCTACAAGCAACTGAAGCAATGCTGGAATTCCAGGTCTGAATGTCTGAATGGGACACTTCTCTGGGGAGGAAATACAGAGAACTGGAATTGCCCTAGTAGCTAAAAAATAAACAAAGGTAGCAACTGCCTCTTTTCCATAATCTGCTCTAGAAGTCAGGCAAATTAATTTACTTTAAAAACTTTAGCTGAGCATTTGAAGTGCTGAAGCTTAGTCTCCTGAAACAACATCTTCAGGACAGAAGGGCTGGTTAATTCTGATTTGTACATGTGACGTTTTGAGGCCAAATAGTTTTTGCATGGTGCTTACAGACACAGGAATTAGCTACACAACTTGAGAAGTCCAATAAGTCTTTAAAATCTGTTTTCTTTCTTAATTGTGTTTTGCCAGTTCACTTGAGCTCCCGACTTGCACCTGTGGAAAGTTTGACATTTCTTGATAAGTTCATCAGTTATAATTTCCTGTTTGCATCCTTTTTACTTTATAGGAAGAAGCAAGATTAATTCCTAATACAAACAGAGGTGAATTGCTTACACGTTAAAAGAGCCTGAATTCCTGTGTCTTTCTGGAGTCCTGGTCTGTTATTTTCTAGCACATGGAAGTTTTTTTTCACTTGCTTTTTTTCTTAGCAGCTTAATACAGCAAGACCTGCTGAACAAACTGAATTGGTATCTCCTTTGTCTTTTGGACACACGAGTATTAATTATCATAAAACACAGGTCTGTCAGAATTACATATGTATAAAAATAATGATGCCAAATATGTTTCCCCTTCTTCATATAACACAGATGCCTAAGGACATCTCACTTGTCCTAGTGTTAAATGACACTGTGTACAGTGTAGGCAATATATTCATGTTACTTGAGCTGGCACATCAATGGTGTGAGCTTGTCTTGGAAGGATAAGCAGCCCTTTTGGGCATTCTGACAGTCAAAGTAAGTGATTTATACATTCGGTGGAAGTTAGAGAGGGAGAGGAAGTAAGCAAGAAGTACCAGGCAGAGTAAAAGAGAAAGCAGGCCTCCTTCATTTGATGTCAGGGGATGTCTTGGGCCTCTTGGGGACCATATTCATACACCTGATGCAATCAGCCACTCCTACCACTGACTTCAAGTCTGAGAGTTACACCCATCTACATCAGGAGATGGAAATGTTCCTCAAAGAATACTTAGCTCTTTGGGGCTCTGACCTTTAAGCTACTTTGTCATTTGTTTTCTGACCAGTCCCATCTCTGTCATTTAATTGTAACTGCTGCAAAACTCGGCTTATAGTCTACAGAACCATGCAGATGAAGCAGAAGTAACTTTATAAAGCCAAGTATTTAAGGAAGCAATAATTTTAGTTATAAAATAGAGCTGTTTTTACTCCAAATCTTAATTCTGAGCCTTCTGTGTTATTGTTTTTTATTAGAGTAACTGATAAAATAACACTGACAAACTTTCAGGCATACAAGCCTTCTTTCAGATATGAAACAGAAACAACAAACACCAGATTAAGGGTGTAACTTATAGCCTGTGTCTATACCCCATTCCATTGAGTACTGGTTCTTAGTGCCAGTCTCTGTCTGCTGACTTCTGTGTTATGCTGACAGAACAATCTGCAATAGCTCCTACTGAATTAGACCAGGAAACCGATGCAGGTGAAGAATGTGTTTTCCTTCTTACTTTCCAGTCAGGTGAACTCTGGTGTGTTGCTGTCTGAATGCTTGTGCTGGCACAAAGGAGAAAAGAACTGAACATAGAGCAAAGTAGGTTGATACTGACCAAGGGCAGGGGCTGGGCCGGCCATCTCTAGCAGCAAGCTGTGCTCAGCACAAAGTCAAGATTTATCAATCTGATGTAGATCTTGCACTTAGGTGTCCTGAGCTCAGCTTCTGTTGCAAAGAAACATCCTTTGACTCTATTATCTTGCTCCCCTCTCTTTTTTCAGCACAACCTGCTTATCCTAGCAATTTCAGATGTCTCTGTTACAACCCGTTCTATGTATCCCTGAGGTCCTTTCCCCTGATTTTTTTTGCCCTGTAGTGCATGTTTTTGTGTGATACCACCATCCTTCAAACTAGGAAATTCAGGTATTTCACCATTAATTCATTTCTCTTACTGTGGGACATTTCTTGTTGCCTTTGCACATAATCCCCTTTCCCACCCATATCTCTTAAAACTCTTTTCCCTTTCTCTCTGAGTTATTCTTCTGCAGATTCCTTTTGTGATACTTGTTTGTGTCTCCCATTGATTCCAAGAGCATCTAAGGTTATCCAGAATGTTTGAAAACTCTGGGGTGTTTTTAAGTAGATACCTGAAACTGGCTTTTGTGAAATAAGGTGAGATAAGCCTTCTGAACCTCATTTTATGGCTGACTTGTCACAGCTGGTGCAGTGTGGCGTGGCAGTCTCCGACTCCACCTTGGTGTCCTGTCACAAACTCAAAGGGCTGTTGCATAGAGGATGGGAACTGTGCTGCAATGGATTTTATCTGTGTGCAGTAATTCTGTTTAATTGTGTCCCTATTTCTGAAACTGGGAACAGTACATTCCTGGGAATTATGTCTGTGAGAAACAACGGCAGCACAAAATGGCATGCTGCACTGCTGGGAGTGACCCTTTGAAATAAAATGAATGTTCTCTGGCATTCTTTCTTTCTTCATTGTAGCTTAACTGGCATCAATACAAAGGTTTACATCTGTATTAAAGATGTTGGTGATTGCTGAATGCATGATACATGGATGGCCATTATCATCTGCAGAGAGTTAGTGTACGATGCATATAATCAATCAGATTCTGCTCATGTCAGGAGCTGGCCAGCTCATTACAGCCTGATTCACATTAACCCTTGCAGTGGAGTGATAAAAGGCAGAAACATTTTGGAACAGGCAAAGTAGTGATCCAATATACCTACTTTTTGCCTAACAACCCTATAGGCACGTGAACTTGTTAGACACCAACCTAGAAAGCCTGGACACTTAAATTTAGGTACTCATGTCTAGCCTTGAGTCTGTTTCTCACTCATTTCCCACTTAGAACTATCCCAATATTCAAATTCTAGGCAATCTGGTACAGGAAAGCAACTGTCATAATCTGACATGCTGTCATCTGCCTTTTGCATGATGGGCTAGTGGTAAAAACACTCACCTGGGAACTGGGAGGTGGAGAGCAGGAGGGAGCCTGACTCTAGTCCTGCGCTATATGGGCTGTGCCTGGACCAAGGGCAAAATCTGGATTACAGACCATGGTCCCTGGGCTCTGTTGTTTTATCCAATGGCAAATCACTGAATTAAACTAAAACCAGAATTGAGAACATTGCCTGGAAGGCCAGCTTTGTAATGTGGACCCACTCCAGTGATCAGCAGAGTGAGCCAGTAAAATAATAAAGGAAAAAAATGCATTTTCTGGAAGAGTTAAATAACACTGATAAAACTTCTTCAGCTGTGAGATATGTAGATTTGAGGACTTTTATTGACTTTGTATTGACTTGTATTGATAAAGGAAACCAGGTAATCTATATGGCCTCATAACCTATGAAAGGCCTTGATCCCTGGCTTTGCTGCTCTACTGGTGCTCCACAGCCACAGTACTGGCTTAACTGGCCACATCAAACATAGGAGAAGACAGGGCTTCCGCAACAGCTGGAGAAAGATTATCCCTCTGTAAATCAGTAATTTCTATGAGCTTTGCAAGGAATAGGAAAAAAAAAAAAAGAACCTCACATTTCAACTATCATGGCAGAGTCAGGTTTATTATGACTGGGGCTTTCTGTGCTCAAGTCATTTCAATTTTGATTATAACTCCCAGGCTCTACAAGATGCTGAACTTGCACTGAAGGATACTCCAGAACGTCTGAGGAGTCCAAAGATGTCCTCAGACATGTGCTCCCACCTCTTGAATTGACTGTGCTGAGATCTGAATCCCTATAAACAGCCAGAGAACCTCTTAAAATAGCCTTAATTTTTGCAGTGAGATGATGACATCTTTGAAACTGTAGTTAGGCTTTGAAGCTGACAGTAGCAAAGCTGAAGCTTCTGGAACTGCAGCCCCAGGCCCTGGCACAGATTCCTTCTCTTCCCCTTCTGTTTGGTTTATAATTGTTGGCATAATTTTTGAGTTATTGGAATTTCAAGAATAAGAAATTCTTCTAATCTAAACAAGTAAAATAGCACTATAAATAACATTTAATCTTCATTGTGACTAAATTAAGTGAAACAAGAAGTTATTAAACACATTTCAATTCATTGCCATAGCTTCTCTTAAATTTTTATGTGAAGCAGGAAGCTGCAGTTGAAAGCAGGGAAAGACAAAGGTTTGTGACTGAGCCAAGGATGTGGCACAGCTGGGAAAAAAGTAAATATAAATCTCAGGCGAAGTATTGCTAGCAGAGGCATTAAATAAAAGGATTATTCTGTGTGGTACCAATATGATCTTAGCTGAATTCTAACATAATTTACCTGCCTTTGTTAAAACAAACAAAAAAAACCCCAACCAAACAAAACATAAAAAGATTCAAACTGGAACAGGTGCAGATAACAGGGGAAGAGGAAACCTGCAGACTGAAAAATGTTTGTATTTAGCCTGACTGATGAAGGTTGAGAAGGGATGTGAATAGTTTATGAACACATTTTGTGGTTTAGGAGAAGAGAAAATAAGCCCTACTGGGAACTATTCAGTTGTATCTAACTCTGGAAGGAAGGCACATGGCTGCAAACTGACAATGCTACCTGTAGGCTGAAAGTTACTAGAGCATCTGTAACTGTAAGAGCAACAAAACAGTGGTTACTTTGTCCTTTTTCTTTTAGAACTGATGCCCAGAACTCACTAGTGTCAAGTCTTCAGCAACTGGGAAGGGGCCAAAGAACAGGAAACACAAGGAAAAGAATTAAGTCATGAGGTGAACTGATGAGAAATGAAAGGACATGGTGTGAGAGCTGAGAAAGATTACTAAGGGATGGGGTGGATGGGCCCGGGGAGTGCTTAGGCACTGGTGGATGCTGCCTGAGGTGCTGGGCTCTACTCAGAAATAGGGATGGAGGAGGGAATGCCAGTGTCATCCAGGTGGCTGAGATCCTTGCTGTGACATACTCTTCTGTGGACCTGGGTGGCAGTTTGACCAGGGCCAGGAGGACATTGTTGAGGAGAGGTCCTATGATTTGGTGGAAGCTGCCTTCTATTAGGGCTTCTAGAGGAAAAAAAAATACATTTAAGTTGGGACTTCTTTGTACCAGAAAAAGATTAGTGTGTTATGGTTCCATGGACAGTCAAGTGACAGCACTCCACAGGAACAGTCCTGATAATTTTCTACTCCTAGTGCCTCAAGAAAAAGCCCCAAGACAAGCAACTCTTCCTCTAGTCAGCAATTTTACTGCTAAAGTCTGAAATCTTGTTTTTCCTCAGAGAGAACTGATTAATTGCACATTATGTTCATTAGAAACCTCCTGACTAGCATTACTCTGCAGTTGTATCTTTGGGAAACTCAAGTCTTTTTTTGGCGGTTCTATTTTTCAGTTATTTTCTTGAGAGGTATGGCTTCAGGTTTCATATCTATCTCTGATCTCAGTAATAAAGCTGGACAGGGCTGAGTGTAATGACAGCTGCCTGTGTGATATTGACATACAGCAGAGTTTGATTGTAAGGTTCTTTTAACCTACAAGTGGAAAAATGTTTCTCAGATTAGTATTTTTACGTGTCAGTTTTTCAATTCACTACACAGGAATGGGTGAGAGACCAGACAGCCTTGACAATGGGGTGTGCCAGAATCTGTCTTGTGAAGGCATCTTTCAAGCACTTGGCATCGTTAGGTTTTTAAAGTCTCCAAGAATCAGACAAGAACAGAGAGAAACTCAGGACATTGCAGCAAGAGCCTTTGCAACAACATTGCTGAAGCTGTTTCAAAAGGAGTGGAAAAGAAATTATTTCCCACTTTCTTTGGGAAACCTCATTAGAGTTCACACCAGATTCAGGCTGAAAGTGTAATTCCAACAATGTTGCTCAAAGATGTTTCATAATTACACATTTATCTTTCCTTCCCAGCTCTGCAGCTTGTGCCAGTCCCCATGAATAATACATTGGAAGAATGGATGCCACTAGGGCTCTGCTAGCTTACATGTCCTAAGGGTCTTTTGTTGTTTCTTGCCAAAATCTCTTCAGATTCCATTTGATATGAAACAGGTTATTTCTGTGATATGACAAGATGCCATATATTTAACATGCAAATAAATATATAATTTGTGTGTTGGATGACCTTCTGGCATCAGTGTGAGACAGCAGAAGAACTCTGGTTTATTCCTGCTTTACCTGGACTCAGTTTTCAAACCCTAATTTTTAAGCAACCTGGAGTATATCCTTAGGAAGACATAAGTACTTAGGTTCACATATAATAACCCTAAATTAAAGTTACAATTTTTATTGAACATTTTGCTATTATTCATTTGACAAGGAAAGCAAAAAAATCCCCTCAAACCTCTCCAGATTCAACCCTCTTTTAAACACATATACTTTAAATGCTCTAGGAAAAAACTTATCAATTCTTTGGAAATAAAATAATTTCTAGAATATAAAGTGCAGTGGCATGATTCCTTACTGGCATGATTTTAGACAAAACCATCTTCACTAGCAAGAGATTGTAGATGTTAGTACTCACTCTTGAAAGGAGGCAATTCTCAGAAAGGCAAGAAAGAGCAGTGAATCATAGCAGGGGAAGAGGATGAGCAAAGCATCTCTGCTCTGTATCACTGTGCTCCAAACCAGGTGATGGTGCCTGTCTCAGTGCTACCAGGTGTTAACCCACCCTGACATTAAGGGCCTGTGGTTTTGGAGACTATACAATCTCCCTGGGAAAATCTTACCTAACTCTTCACCGTCTGTCTTTGCTGTTGGAAGGATTCTAATTTCTGAATTTGCCTTATTGTTATTTGAAAGCTGCCCCTTCCTGTCCTAACAGCACCAGAGACAGAACTGGTTTGCTTTTCCTTTTGCCTTTTACCTGTGGGAACATCATGAGTCACATGAACAACAGCAGCTAAAGATACAATCCCATCTGTTGCTTTAGATGTTTTATGCTCAGTGACTGAGCTGTTAAGGGCTGCAGGCAGCTTCAGTCTTCACTTGGAGCAGACCCTGAGCAAGGCAGCACCAGAAAGACTTTCTTCATAAAATGGTGAGCTGAGTGACACATAGTATGGCAACAACTGCACATACCATGAACTGTAGGAGCTGACTCTGTAAACCAGGGAGATACCCAGGAAAACATCTGTAACGATGCCTACTGGGACAACAAGTTTCATGGGGCCATCTTAAGTCTGCAGCCTCAAGTGGGTGTTAATTTGACATTAACCTGAATAGTAATAATCTGCAACTACCAGAGGTCACACTAATGATGGCATGTGCTTCTCTTGAGTTTGGAGTTTAGTGTTTGTTCTGCTCTGTTTTGCACATTGTCTTTTTCAGCACTGCCCTTTTTATGATAGAACACATCAAACCAGATTCTTTCTCTGTGTTATTTTATAGAATCACAATTAGATAAAGCAGATTCATTTTTACATACATTTAAAAAACCCCATAGTTTTAAAATGCTGCAAAACACTTCCAAGCAACAATGGCCAAGCAATGCATCTAAAAGACGTAGAGACTGAGAAGGATTTTGGTATCAGACAGGCTTGTTGGCTTTGGTTGATTTTTACATTATTTGCCTACTACCATTAAAAAGATTGTCCTACTTTTGGCAGGAATTGATCTCACTTGAAGTTAGGTGTTCAACCTGGAAACTCAAAGAGGAATTTAATCTAGAGTTCCTCTATCCCTGAGACAGACACTCCCATGTTTCATCATCCTCATTTTAAACAGCAGTTCTAGGGTAGCATGTCCCACCCTTGGAGGCACTTCCCTCCCTTCCTTCACTACGGCTAGAATTTAAGATGAGTTTTAAATAAGCATTTAACCTTTGGAAAATCACCTTGAGATGACATGCAGGGAACCTACACTGCTTAGGTTAATGTGATTTTAACTCTAAGGTATTCAAACCTATTGCCATGGTGTATTTAGTCTTAGTTATAGTTAGGCCTGTTTTAAATAACAAGCTTTAATAATAGAACTCTCCATAATCAGTATTTTTACTTACTGGTGCTACAGTTTTCATGACCTGCTCATGAGAAGTTAGTGTTTTTTCCTCTTGCTCAACAGCCTGTATCAACTGGCTGTTTAAAAGTATTTGCTTGGCTTGTATGATTTATGGTATCTCTCAGACTGCATACGCTTCAGATAAATAAAAAGTGGGCAGTTTACACAGATTAAAAACATGTGATTTGAAACAAACATGCATTTAAGAAAAGGAAACATTTGGAACTTGTTAGTTTTGTGAGAACTTCTTGCAAATAGATGTAATTCTAATGGTCTTAAGGATCTATGCAAGGAAGAGAAGGACTTTATCTTCCTTGACCTCTGAAGCAGAATGATTGGCAAGTATTGGGACTTAATTTGTTGGAAAACAAGTGATCTCATGGTTTAAATGGCTTTTTCAGTGAGTGCAGTCAGAATTATGAAGACACAAATCACAGGAAATGAAAGAAATTTGGTTCCACGTTGTTTTATCATCATGAATGTTTTCAGTAATGCATTTAACTCTAGTATTCTCTATGCTGATGTATAGTAACATCTGTTAGTCAGAGAAGCACAGTTTCTGATAATTGTCTTGACAAGGCACAAAAAGATCAAGTAGCTTGCTCAAGGTCACACAGAGTGAGATTTAGTTTGTGTTTATAAAGAAGTATTGCCTGAATCCAGCTTTTTATTTAGCCAGTAGAGCTCATATTCTCCTTAATATTTAGAACTTGTTCCATAGAGCACATGATTAAAGTGCTTATGGCTACAGCTTCAAGACCTACTATTATTTGAGTTGGAACCTAAAGCCCTTCTACTGAGAGTGCCAATTAAAGATGTTAGAAAGAAAAGTAAACAAAACATGATTATGTAATATATAGCTCTAATCATTTGGAAGAGCCAGACTTGCAGAGGATAGTGCAGCTGCTAACAGCGTAATAATTAATGTGGAGTATTTTAATCCAGCTGTTTAAAAACATTTTTTATATTACTTTTAGACAACTGGGAACAGAAAAAAGTTCTATTCTTGTATTATGTATTTGTTATTTAATACACCAAGCTGGTAATTTTTAAAACACATGATACTGCTCATCTCTTTAAAATGTGTTATTTACTTAACAAAGGACCTCCACTTTGACATCTTTTTTAATTAAAAAAGTTCACTAAAAAGGAACATTTTTGAAATAAAGTTATTTCTTTTTAATGACTGAATCTGTGACTATTGGAATAATATTTTTTTAAAAAATAAAAATTAAGGCATGCCATGCTGCAGAATCTAAAGTTTGTTGGATAGTCATTCCAGGTAGAAGTCATTTGGCAAATTCACTGCAGTGGGTTGCTCAGGGGTCCTGCAGGTTGGTATAAATACCTAATGACTGTGTTCAAGTCACAAAACCATTAGATTTGCTTTAGTGGTTCAGAGCAAGGGCCCCTATTACCATTATCCTGGCTCCAACAGTGGCCATAAGCAAAGGCTAGGAATGAGTAGGAACAGGACAAACAAAAGTTGGTACTGACCAGACACAACCTGTACTCTCCCATTCCCAACTATCCTGTCAGTTCAGGAGATTTCCTGGATCTGTTGTAGTTTGTTTATTTGGTAATCTTGTGGATCTTCCCTGTAAGTATGTGTTGTACCTTCCCTTGTGATGATGTACTCATGCCTTATCTGCAACACCCCTTGTCAAGGAGCTGCACAAGCTTCCAGGCTGCTGCCACCTCCTTCTGCTTGCTTCAAGTGTGACTCTTGCTCAGTTGGATGGCTCCTAGCTCTTTGGAGTGGAAGAGGAAGAGGCCATGCATAGTGTTACCCAGAACCATAACCTAGAGTTTTCAGGCTAAACAGAGCTAACCTTCCTTGCAAATCTCTGCAATGATTCCTGGCTCTCCTCAGGCTTTATTTCATACAATGATTTACAGACTTATCCAAGAGACCTTTTCATGCTTTCTGATTTGTACCTCTTTCAGTGTTTAACAACCCACCTTTCTATCCTTCAGGTCTGTCTAGAGTCATTTTTATTTGGAAACCCTGTAACACACTTGAGTTTGCTGCCTATGCAGTATCTTTTAGCCATGATAGAAAGAACATTCACTTTGAACTAGGTGTGATTAGCTGTTTTCCACTGTTCTGTTTTCTTGTTTTTAATGTCCATAATTTAATCTTATTTTTCATCTCCCAAATGAAAAACTGGTATGCCCTGACTTTAAAATCTCAGATTCTCCAATATTACAGAGACAGGATTGAAAACAGTCTCCATATTTTTAGTACACTACTTTTACAAATGAAACAAGCCTGGTACCTTGCTGTAGTTCTGTGCACTGTATCAACTCCTGTTCCATACAGTGTGGCAGATATGTCTGAAAAAAACCCAAAAACTTTGGTTAAAGTACCAATTAAAAAAATATCTACTGCAGTCATAAAGCTGATCTTGGATAAATTACTTTCTTTTCTAAGAATCAGAAAATTAAAAATAATATCTAATGCACTATTTTAATTTTCAGTGTAATGTTGGCAGCCTTCCTCAATGTTCTCCAAAACATTCAGATTCTTCATGTCTCAGGTCATGGTGAGTTATTTGGCACAAACAGGTTGGCAGAAACAAATCCCAACTGTCCTTGAGCTGCACTTGGGTCTGATTACCCAGTTTCCTGGTGCATTTTTCTGTAAGTACATGTGGAGGAGTTATAGGACGGGGAATGCAGGAGAGGATGAATGACAGAGGCTGCTTAATCTACCACCAATGCCGAACAGATGCATGTGTAAATGTGGCTGTGGTATTGCAGAATATTTGTCCCAGTTTAAGCCAGGATAGAACCAATTTTCCTTCTAGTGATTTTACTTTTCAGTTAAGTCTCTTCTAAGTAGCTGCAGTTGCTGAAATTAATGGCAGGTTTTTCAGTCAGTGTCTGCTTCCAGGACTGATAAAGCTCCATGTTTATAGTTACTGCTGGAGAAGGGTGTACAGAACCAAGGCCATTGCTTGATTCTGAAAAACATGTTATGCTCCAGAACCAGAAGGGAGTAAAGGAGTCACACCTGCAACCCTCCTGTGGGGAGAAGTGGACCTGACAGGTGACCAAAATTGAAAAAATAAAGTATTCCAATCCATACATGTCATACTCAAGATAAATTTGGGGGTTCACGAGGATCAAGCTCTCTTTGTCCATGATCAGTGTTCTGGGAGGATTCCTTCTGTTCACCTGCCTTTGATCCCAATCCGTGTGTTCCTGAATCCCTGTGTTCCTGCACCCAGCTCCTGTCTGCTGCTGACTCAAGGAGTCTGGGACTTTCCAGGGCCTGCCCTGCAGCCTGGGTGCTGACGTGAACATTCCTGGGGGGACAGGCTGGGGAGGGGGGGAGTGTGAGGGACCAGCCCTCTGCACCTCCTTTGGGAAATGGTATCGAAACCCCGTTGTAGCCCCTGCTCATGTGCATCACAAAAGGCCTGCCTGGGAGGATGGAGGCTGCAGTAACAGCCTGCATGGATGAGATAACGATTGAGATAACAACGATTGAGATAACAACGATTGAGATAACGACAATGATCAAGGGGCAGAGGCGGCAGGTCCACTCCAGCTGCTCACACATGTATGGCTCCATCACACATACTCGTTGTGAAATCAAGATTCTAGGCCTATAAAATAGGGGGCTGCAATGGTGGACTTGGGGAGTTTCATCTACACTGACCATGGACACCGACCCCCCCTCCCGTGGGCTGGACCAACAACACTGGATCCAGGACCGGTGATTTTCCTGTCCTCTTTATCTCTCATTTCTCCCCCAACCCCCCTCACCTTTTTTTTCTCATCCCCTTTTCCTTACTTAATATATATATATGTGGGTGGTTTTGTTTAGGTTGCTCAATATTAACTCCTACTAGTGTAATAAATGTGTTAGTTGTTATAAACAGGCCTTGTGTGTCGCTGCACCTTAATCTGATCAAGGGGTGTTGGACGGTCAAGCTTTTACTCGGACCGTCACACATTTACTCTCTCTGGGAAAAGACCAGGTCTGAGAGAAGGATTTTGGGCCCAGCCACACCTGGCTCCTCTCTGAAGGAAGTCTAGAAAGCAAGAGGGTTCAGTTCTAACCTTCCTGGGTTATTAAATCTGGGCCGTGTCAGGGGGCATGATAATGGTTTTGTATATATATTTGTATATACTTCATTCTTTTCCGTTCCGTCACTACTGTTTCATTAAAGCTGTGTAGTTTCGTTTCCAACCCCTAAGTCTCTCTCCCTTATTCCCTCTCCCTTCCCTATTATTGGAGGGGGGGGGATTAATAGAGAACAATCTGTTATTCATTTAATTGCTGGCCCAGCATTAAACTGTGGCTATGTTTTTAAAATAAAGGTTGCCTGCCACACTTTATCCACTTCAACACTTACACGCTGCAAAAATAGGTGTGAAAGAACAGGGAAACTGTGTAAGACTCTTACTTCAGAAAGGAAGAGAAAAGAAAGTATGGTATAAAGTAAGAATTGCTGGGGCTAGTGATTGGCTTAAGAAGTGAGCTGGAGGATGAGTTTTGTCCAGAACTCTCCTGAGCTGCTCAACTGGCCAAAAAGAAAATTTGTTGTACTTTTGGTAACAAATAGGACTGCCAGTCTCAGGCATTCCAAAATTATGAATCAAGCCCCAGAAATCACCAGATTAAGAAGAAAAGGAGAATTATTAGAAACAGGACACATTTGGATATGTTTGTATCCTGTTTTTTCAATCTTTACTGTACTTTAGGACATATTTTCAAGGTTTTCTTCCACGTCCTTGAGGAACAACAGATACTTTAAAAAACCTGAGATTTTCCCTAGATAACACAATGTGAAGAGCTTGAGCTTTGTGGAAACAACTGGCTAACATAAACTTTGATAACACATTCAGAAGGGTGAGCAACAAAGAGTAAAATAATGGAGAAATGAACTAGAAAGGCTTCAGAAAGATTAAGCTGCTTCTCTGAGTGAATTGCCTAGCACTGTTGCTGAAATTAAAGTGAGGCTGGCCAGATGAGAAGAGATTGCAAAGATTTTATTGATTAACCTTATGCAGGGAACACACATCTCATTTTTCCTGGTAAAACAGAACAGACTCCAAAGATTTAGAAAATACTCAAAGGAGAAGCAATGACAGGTTTTATGGCATTTCTAAAAATGCAGAAAATAACAAAAATGTGGGAATGTTGCCTCATTCACTTACACAGTCTTTGCATTTTGATAGTATTATAAAAAGACCATATAGGGCAGAAGCACAAAAATCCCCAGGTCCAGCTAAGATATGTAGTTTTCTGTTTCCAGAATTATCAAACTCAGCAATAATTTTTTACAGGCAGCCAGAAAGAACAATGAAGAGCTGTATAAGAACAAAATTATCTATTCTGATGACAACTGCTACCCTGAAGTTCAGAAAATTTGGAGGCGTGTTGGAGCTAAGCAAAACCAGCTTAAGAAAAGGGATAAGGTCCTTCATTTCATAATAATCACAACGAAGATGGGTACTATTATATAAGAACAAAAGGTCCCAGAGAAGCATTTGCAATGCTTGACAGTTAAGGCATTGTGATCCTTCATAGAGAAGCAGCAGAAGGAGTAAATGTCCAGTCTGCAGTAATTAGACCAACATCTAACTGTACAGAAAATTCACCTGGATTTTGCAAAGAGGCAGGCGGGCTGTTGGGGCTATTCAGCCCGGAGAAGAGAAGGCTCTGAGGAGACCATTTAGCAGCCTTCCAGTACCTGAAGGGGCTACAGGAAAGCTGGGAGGGACCTTTTACAAGGGCTTGTAGTGACAGGATGAGGGATAATGGTTTTAAACTGGAAGAGGGGAGATTTAGGTTAGACATTAGGAAGAAATTCTTTACTGTGAGGGTTGTGAGACACTGGAACAGGTTGCCCAGGAAGGTTGTGGAATCCCCATCCTTGGAGGTGTTCAGTGCCAGGTTAGATGAAACTTTGAGCAATCTGGTCTAGTGGGAGGTGTCCCTGCCCATGCAGGGGTTTGGAACTAGATGATCTCAACGGTCCCTTCCAACCCAAACCATTCTATTCTATAATTCTATGACTGCAGAAAAGGAAGCAAAGAGAAAGAAATGAAATGTGAAGTCCGGATGCTCTGCTGTGTCCAAAGAGCAAAAAGGACACCCAGGGGAGGAAGTGTAAAGCTGCCTTTTTCTGGATGCAGTGTTCCTACATCCAGACCCTTGGAGGAACTTCCAGCAAACTTAAGGCTGTTTGGGGTTATGTATTATCTGGCAACGGACTCAAGGGGGCAATCAAGCAGCTGGGGTCAGCTTAGAGAAACACTGTCTCCCGTGGAAGCAGTAAGAAGTGGAAATTCTGAATCTCAATTCTTTTTCTAATGAGCATAAGAGCTCTCCTTTGCTGCCACACAATTCCCTGGCAGGCTGGCTATCTCAGGCTTCAGGACAAAACCTTTGGTTTGTGGAGCCATAGTGTCAAAACAGGCAATAAACACCATGTTATATGTTAAGGTACCATGGTGCTGGTAGGCAGACGGCAGGGAGGGATATTATGAGGACTAGGAAGGGAAATAAGTGACAGGATGAAATGTATTGAAAAGCCAAGGCTGCAACACTGGTTAAAACATGTAAGGAACTATTGTAGGAGAAGAGGTAGAGGAAAATACAGGCTGCATAAGTCAACCCCAGCTACTTCAGACTTGCCTTCTTCTTCACCCTCTAGTTCTTAATCTGGAAAGTAAAGGAGCAAAAATGAGCAAAAAAATGAAATATGTTGCAACATTCTGAGTTGTTTCTTTTTTCCTCCATGCTCTTTTGTTACAAAGCAAAAGTTGATTGGGGAAATTTTCTGGGAAGGCAATTCTTTGCCTACTGTGGCTGTTAAAAATAGTGGTTGTAGCTCTCAGCCTGCTGATCTCTGAAGCTAGAAAGCTTTTCTACCCAAATCAATTTTGAGTTCATGGACAACTGGTCCAAGTTATTTGTTGATCCTAGCCAAGGGTGGTCACCAGGTCAGGATGGCTCTATACCCTGAAAAAATATAATGATATCTGTGCTCTTTATTGCACTGTGCTGGACACATTTGTATTACTATATCAGGAAGCTAAACCTGGAACTTCCTCTTTTTTTCTTCATTCTCCTCTTTCTTAATGACTTTTTCTCCATAGGTAGGTCTGTACCTACACCTTGATGAACACCGCAGCCTTTCTGTCTTTCCTGGGGGAGAACAGTTATGGTGTTTTTATCTTATTTACATTAGATTATTTTTAGGAATGTTAATACAAATACACAGATTTGTGTAAGATTTTGTGACTTGATAATGAAGTACATATATCGAGCATTTAAAAGTGACCTTTAATGTTTGTAGGGGGTATGGTGAAAGAAGTTTTTAATAGTCTTGACACAGAAACAATCTAAAGGGCTGAACATCACAGAGCAGCTACAGTATTAGTTGCTGATTAACCTCTGAGGACCAACTCCTAAAACTCAGATGCTGGGAATGGGAGAAACGTGTGAAATTTAGACAGCAGGTTGTGGGCTAAAACTTCTGAAACTTCTCAGGCGTGTTCTAATTAGTTACAGTGGTATGCACACCAAATTAGCTCTGCACTAAGCTCAAGACACAGCCAAGCAGCCATAGGGACTTTAGAGCTGAATGGATTCTGCTTTGTTCAAATATAGCTAGTACAAGCACCACATCTGCTGATGGTTAAAGAGCCCTCAGTGTGTCTGGGAGACAATGTATTGTAAATTGTATGAGCAAATTATTGTTGGCTCTCTCTGTGACTGTGACAGTAATGGTGTGTAAAATATGAAGCTATAGCCAAGGTCAGGATGGACAGTATCTCAATGAGTAACACACTAAGGCACAACCTTCAGTGTCATTCTGGCCAAATATAAATTTATGCTTACTGTGTTGTTTAATGTGGCACAGCTTAGGTCTCTGAACACAGAACAGAAAACCATCCTGGCTTTAATTCTCAGTTGATTTATTTAAAGATAAGGTAGATACAAGTGACCCTATAGAGATAGCTATTTCATATGGATTATTTACCCCTGTTCTGTACAGCCTTGTCATAACAGTGCGAAATGTACAGAGGCATTCTGCTTATGTGAATTTAACAGATGACATAATTTATTGGTGCTAAGATTTGCTTGTATCTGAACAGTCAGAAATATGAAATCATCCTTCTTTCTTACTTAAGCTGACCTTTTCCTCTAGCAAATATTTTAACTATAATTTCCATTACAGTGCTCTTTTAGGCATTACGTACATGCACAAAAAAGAACATTTTAAGAAAAGAACACTTTCACCCCCATCTCTAGAAATAAAAACACTACATATCCTGATATTCCATATCAGGTGGAAAAATAAATAAAGAACAAAGAAGGAGGTAAGCTGGCAACTAGCAGTGAACAGTGTAATAAGTAATGGTTTTAGCACCCCAACTGAGAACCAACAAGCATGACTGACCTAACTTGCTCCATATATTATTTACCTTACATGGGAAGACATGCTCAGTTGCTTTTAATTTCACCACCACAGCCTAACAGTTGTTTTGGTTTCTTTTCAGCTGTGATATATTTCATAACACATCTGAGGAAATCAGAGGAGGAGGGTGAAAGCTCAAACAACTTGATCCCACATTGCTGAATCTTGTATTTGAATTCTGGAATGAGGATTTGAAGCAATCTAGAGCTAACCTGTTCCTGGGCTAACCTGAAGGACTTTGGAGCAACTTTGTCAGAACTGAGCACATGAAGACTAAGACAGGCTCTGAAAACCACAGGCTTTGCAGGAAAATGGTGGGGATCACTACCTGGTTCTTCCAGGTAGTTTTACAGTAATTAATTTTCCAGCATAGTGACTTTGTTGAAAAGCAGCATTCTTAGCTTAGCAATGCTTATTTTTTAGAAACACAGCAGTGAACGCCAACTGAGATCATTCTCCACCTTAATTTCTTGAACTGGACGTATTATCTGACGCCAGACACTAGAGGATGAGGAGTGTTGCAATGCTGGAGAACTGACCGGCCTAACAAAATGTCATGTTATTGTTTTCTTTACATGTGGGCAAGGCTGAGCTCTTTCCTCACATCATCGTCTGGCTTGCTGACTTTTCTGGGTCTGGAGTTCTCCTTAGTCACTGGCCCTCCAGTGGCCTTGCTCCCTCATGCGTGTCCTAGAAGTGTTTGAGTCCCTAGGTATCTACTGCCAGGCTCAAATCTCTTAAAGGAGGGCTAGTAATCCTACGGGACTCAGTGGTATGTATTGTCCCCCATCCTCTTTTTTAGCCTCAGAGCTCGAGCAGCTCAAGATCCTCCCTTCCCAATTAAATGCCAAAGGCCTGCACAAGTCCAGCCCTGTCTCTCATACACTAAATTGCTTGTCCAGGCTTCCCTTTCCTTAATGGTCTCAAAGGGATCTTTTGATTTCTTCTTTTCTAATTTGGGGCTTCAGGCTTGTGTGGAAACTTGTTATGATCCATATTTCATTTAAGCTGATTTCTTCCCTTCTTTCTACTTTCTGCTGCCTTCCTCTGTTTACTTCCTCTCTTTTGCCCCTTGCCCCCATACTTCTATTAATCCCCTCTTATGGATGAATGCCTTTTTTTCTGAGGTGCCAAGTCAGTATATTGAAAAAGGCTTTTTTTCCTGTTCCTCTGTTGCATAGGCACCTGTGGTGCCTCTGGGCTAGAGTGCTGAGCAGCAGGCAATGCCACAGAGAACCCACGTCAGCGAGCACCTACAGTGTATCTCAAAGCAGCCAATAAGACCAGCACTTCATCACATTTCCTACACTGCATGGGTCAAAATTCACAATTGAAAACCTGAGGTTCTCCTTCCAGACTTTTTTTTTTGTCAGGATACATGACCTCCATCACTTGGGGATCCTCACACTTGATGATGCTCCTCTTATGAACACCTTGGAGCCAGCCAACCCAAGAAGTGTGTCCAAGCCACATCCAGCACAAACCAATACTAGTGAGGTCAGCACAAAAAACCCAGCAGTCTGCACCACTTTACAAATATGGTTATTCACTGCTAGGGAAAGGGAAACCTAGGGCAGTCCTTCCCTCAGAAGAATCCCAAGGGAGAAGGGTATTCACCAGCTTATGGTAGTACAGGGGTTTCCAACCTTTCTTTTCAAGCTGGACTGCTGTGTAGAAATGAATGCAAGTTTCATGGACCTTTAACAGGTGGCTTCATATCCAAGTAAGGGAACATAACTTGGAGATGAAAGCTGACTTCTAGTCCATTCTTTTAGGGCTATTTACACTATTTTACCTAAAATTAAAATCTGAAATAGTACAAGACACTTCTCTCTTGCATTTTTTGTTGGCTTCCCAGTATATTCTCTCTTATCAATCTAATCTTCACCTGCCTCATAGTTGGATGCACAGTGTAGAGAGCACCAGTAACAGTTCAGTGCTGTGGATTGGAGACTAATGGCCATACAGTGTATAAGGTAGCCATTGTGATGCTTGTCTGGGGTGTCTTACTGAAGCCCTGGGTGTCTTACTAAAATCATGAGGGAGGCAATCAAATCTCCAGTCCTCAGAAGTAAGTGCGTTCCCAATTACGGTCCCAGCTTCTCTCCTGAAATGGAAGATGCCTTTCTCTTCACCTTTGTAGCTCTGCCCAGTCAGCAGCTTCTGCTCTTTGCTTTTATTAACTCAAGTGTTCTCACTTGCCAATTGGTTCTTCTATCCCAGTGACTGAGCCACAAGGCAGACGAGGATACTGACTGTATCTCAAGAGGTAGTAAATAAAGGCTTGTTTATTAAAAGGAAATTAAATACAAGATAATGAATAAAATTGATTTTTTTTTTCCTTAAGAAAATAAGTCTGATGAGATGTATTTGAAGAGTAGATTTTTTGTCTGTGTTTATTTTTTTAAAAAGTGCATGGATGCCAGAGTTCCAGGTATTATTTTAGGATAAGCTCATGAATTCTTCAGATGTGACTTTGAAGCTTTTCCCAAACTTTTGAAAGTATAAGTAATAAAACTGGGTGGGTTCAGTGCCTCAGATGGAATCTCCTAGACATAAAATCCATCTACTAAGGTGTTTCATATTTTCTAAAGGCCAAAATCATGCAAACTGCAGCCCCAACTACGAGGTGCTTGTTAAGCATAGGCAGAAAACAGTGTCAAATGTTCTTCAGGCTGCCTTTCATAATCACTTGCTGGCTCCACTCCTGCAGGACCTCCTACAAGGAGGTCTTGGCCATGCTCTAAAATAATACATTTATCCATAGGCAGCAAAGGCTACAGCTGCAGCCTGCTGTTTGTGTGAGATTTAAACACCAATGGAAAGGTCTTGTAACTTTTCTGAATTTCTTATTAAAATGCTGGTGTGATTTTCTGCAGCCACCTCAGGTGAGAGTAGCAGTCCAACAAAGAAGCACAGGAGGAGATTGGTATTGTATGTTTCTCTTTGAAATGTGGCAAATTGGGGAACAAACTTGGGTCCCCCATCAAGAAAACCTGGAGAAGGAAAAGTATTCTCACCACTAGCTGCTGTGGGTAGAGGATTCTGTGGAGGCAGATCTCCAACAATGAGCTGGTGGTGAGAAGTTCAAGGAAACACCTCAGTCTGAAAACACTGAACATCTTTGTGGATGTCATTGTGTCACTGAAAAAAAAATATTAAAATAATTGGTTGGGTGTTTTGTTTTTGTTTGGTTGTTGTTTTTTATTTTGTTTGTTTGTTTGTGGGGTTTGTGGGGTTTTGTTTGTTTTTGTTTTTTGTTGTTTTTTTTTTTTTTTTTTTTATTGCAGCATTTTCTCTAGCTGGGCTCTGTGCTTTTTAACACATGAGCCAGTCTGCCTTTGCTGACTATTCAGATCTTTGGGAGAACAGAGAAGACAGCATGGGAATGTCAGGGCTGGATATCTATGTGTATGATTGTGAACAGGTTTATTTGTCCAAAGAATAATGAAAACCAATAGTCTGAATCTGAAGCCAGATCAAGTCGTATTGGAAATAAGACATGAGCTTTTAACAGAGAAAAGATTAGCCTTTGTAAAATACCACTGTGGGGAATATTAGTGTCTCATCTCTGGACATCTTCAAATCAGACCAGACCCCTGTCACTAGATTTGTGTGCTGAACTCACCAGAGCCAGGTGCAGATGCCTTAGCCAAGCTCAACCTGCTGGGCCCAGTACAGGAATCACTTGGTGTGATTAAAAGACCTGGGAAGTCAGACTATGGGACCCAGTTCTAGCTTCTGAGAAGCTTTGTAAGGAAAATAAGAGCCCAGGTTGAGATTGACAGGCTCAACTCTGTTACATCTGTGTAAGGAAGTAGTTAAAATGTAAAATAAATAGTTCTATTTCACGTCTCCTAAGAGGTCTGAGCTTTCAAAGAAAGCAGTTTCTCAAGACTAGTGTGTACCTGATCTATAGAGAATTCCTATGGCAAATTGAGTCAGTTTTGTCCTTTTTATCACTTGTACTAGAGTGTAACAGATTTCCTACTTGGTTCTTGTGAAGTGATACATCATCAACAGATCCGTTATTGGATGCACAGCGCAGTACCATGTGAGATATTCAGGGGTACTGAAATGGATGGGACCATCTGCTGAGTATTAGGATTAAAGTTTGAGTCAGGCTCACAGTTAATATTTGTTACTCTCACATGACCAGAAACATTTTACATTTAGAAGACACTGTCTACTTTTCAAAAGCTTAAAATTAAAAAAAAATCTGAGTTTGACATTCTTACAGTGATTATCCTGAGATTAGTCCATGGTTGCCCCAGAGGGGCCAGAATTGTGTGCAGCATGAGTGACAGCTCCAAGAATCAGCCCTATTACCAGAGAAAATGGTTAGGTAGATAGGAAAAAAAGAAAGTTGAAAGCAGCTGGAATTAGAAAGCATTCTTTTTCCTAACATCCCTTTAAGAGATGCCTAAATCCCTATCTTTGAATTCAAGTTTAATAGTGCTCTTTGTTTGATTTATTGTTCAGAATATCTGTGATTCTGCTGATACTTTTAAAATGGCAGCCACAACCAGTATTGCATGAATTTGGGATGAGTCTGTGTCTGAAAACCTTTATCAGATGGTTTGTTGCACTGTAAAACCCCTCCATCTCTGTAGACACTTGCACAAGTCTGCTTAGCTACGTAATGCATTTTAAAAAGGATTAAGTCATTTGGTGTTCTCCTGACTTTGGAAAGGCCATGAGAATGAAGTGGCTTAATAAATATTTTAGAGTGAAAATGATAATTGTAGTGTAGAATTAGGAAAGGGAAGCAAATAATGGCTAAGAGTAATTCTCCTGCTGGGGACAGGTAGCTATTGGGCCTGGAAACTTTGTACTGCTGGTGAAATACTTTTGTGTGGAGGAGAGAGTTTAAACCCGGCAGCACTTATGAAGGAAAGCATCATATGTGGCAAATCATCACTGAGCAGTAATCAAAAGAGAGGAAAGAGATGTGCAAAACTTCGCTCAGAATTTTATTGGCCTTGAAATATTGCTGTCCCAGAAGACACTGAGAATGGTTGGAAAACTGTGGTGGGACACCTATGTGAAGGAACAACCAGTGACATGGATCCAGTAGATGCACCAGTTGGAAGGGAAGGAGAATCCAACTATGTAGCTGAGGACATTCCTGAAGGAGGCTTTGGGAAAACAAAGGCTGTCATCAAACTGTAACACTAAAAGGCACTGTAGTAGGAGTTTAAGAGCAGGCATAGAGCTGCCTTGAAGTGTTGTGTGCAACTGAATTTCTGCTCACATAACTTTGTTCCACCTTCTCATTCAGATTCAGTAGCATAAAGCTTTCATCACGTCCTAACCTGGAATACTGCAGAGAGCTTCTGTGCTTTGCTAATAATTTATGACAGGTTGTCCTGGAGGCTGAGCACATTTCAGTGGTGGATGAAGAGGTCCCTGTGTACGTTGGCCACCTATCAACTTAAGTTTGTAAAACTCTTTGGAACCCTTTGGGGCACAAGGCCATGAAATGTAAGGCCATTATCATGTTTGCTAAGAAAGCTAGGTTTGCTGTAAAAAATGACAAAATCTCCTTTAAATTTTGAAAGACTATAGCTTGAACTTGCATTAAAATAAGGCTAGAATGGAGTAAAATGGGACTTACCAGTAATTTCAGTCTTTCCTTGACACTGCCTCCTCCCAGCGTAGGCAATGTTAATCCTATTCCTTTTCACCTTCTTCCTCTGAGTTCTCCAGAGTCCATGGCTATAATCATGGGGTGGACTTGGCAGCAGTGTGTAGGACCTGGAATGTGTTTTTCCAGCAGCCGTGTCTGGATTTGTGGCTGACTTCTCTGGCTGACGCCACCGCTGGCTCTGCTGGCAGACAGATCTTCTTGGGGGCTGTTTTGGGTTCACAGGGCTGTCAGCTCACTTTCTGCTCTGCCCTGGATGCTGTTTTCCTTGAGTCACTTTTTTTTTTTTTTTTTTTTTAAGAAAAATGACCATGTTTGTGGACAAAATTTCTATTATGAATCCACACGACGCGGGAAAACTCTTCCCAGATTTCAGGGTTCTTGTAAATGTTTCACTGCTAACCAAGAGTAAATGGGAACGTTCAGTCAGAAAAGTAGATGCTGCTGTGGACGTGGTCATTTCCAAATGAAGCTGCTTGGCTGGGGACCTTCTGTGGCAAATTCTGTCACTGGTCTTGTGGCAAATCCTGATTCCCATGACAAAAGATGCCCTGTGGTGGCCTTTGTTGAAATAAGACCTTGATCTGCAAAGGTATTTAGGTGACTAACCATGATGTAGGTGCCTTATTTCCACTGACTCATATGAGGCACACTAAGAGCTTTTAAGGACGTGGGCTAAAACCTTGCAGGCAGCCAGAGCCAACAGGTCATGTGGGCGATGCCAGCTCAGCAGGGTGGATTCTCACTCACAGTCCTGAATTTCCACCTATTGCTCCTTTGCAGACTAATGGCTCTGCTGGAGCTTTGATAGACTGCTCTGAGTAGTTTCACCAGGGGATGGGATCTGTCTATTAAACTGAAAGACCCTCTCTGCATCGTGGTGAGACCTTTCTAAGGCTTTTTTTCTTTTTCTGAGATTTTGAAACATATTTTCAGTAATCTTTTTTTTTTTTTTTTCATTCTTTTCTTGTGGATTTTTTTCTCCCATAGGTTTTTCTCTCTTTCTTCTTTTTTTCCTTTCTGCTTTTCCTTCTTGCACTTTTTAGATTCCTTCCTTCAGGGGTGGGTTGGAAAAGAAAGCAAGCAGGAAAGTAAGGGAAAAAAAAAAACAACTAAAAAATGGGAAAACCCTGAAGAAGCTAAAATATTTCAATTTGGAAAGGTAGCCTCTACTTTTTAGAAATTATTTGAACAGAGAATTTTGGGAGCTATAATCTTGATTCATGGATTGAGGCAATAATTCTCAACATATGTTAAAAATGTTCTTAAGAAAAAAAAAGAGTTTTGCTTTCTACTTTAGACACCCTTCTGATAATTTTGTATTTTGATGTCTGCACTCCTTAGATGAAGCTGTGAACATCTAGTCTAGGCCATATTGGCATGTCAGCCCCTGGCTTCCTAGGAGCAGAAGCACTGATTTACTCCTGGACTTTTCTCTCAAATGAGCCACCTCTTGATGTAAGGTCCTTTCCTGCATTGTTAAGTAGCTAACTGACCAGCTGTAAAGTCAACACCCCTGTGTCCTTCATATGGCTGAGCTTGAGTCTAATAATTTCCAAAACAGGTATATGCATTGAATACATTTTTTGAGGGGAACTTTCCCTGGAGTTCACTTTGAGTACATTTTTTTCTTTTGAACCTTCTAATCCATCTCTAAAAGACACAAGCAGGACTAAGAGGGAATTAGTAAATAATTATATGGCTTTGTGCAAGAGTAGTGGGAATATCAATTTCCTCTTTTGCAAATAAATAGGGATTCCAGCATTTTGACAAGGAACAAACTTTTTTTTTCTTATAAGAGGAAGGCTGAGCAGCAAAGGAGAAGTACAAAATAACGTTTTCTGAAGCTGCAGAGGAAAATGGGAATCTCTGAATTCTGGATTACAAGTGCAGTGATTTATCCCTTTGTTAGGTAGACATGAGAATAACCTGTAAGAACACAGGAGTTTTCTGTTAGTAATTCCAAGTTTGCTTCCTAAACAATTGTTTAGGAGCAATTTTGTTTATTTGTTTGCTTTGCTTTGTTTTTATTTGTTTTAAATGTGCAGTGCTATGGCATGTTTTTAATTTTTAAAATATCTGTCAGAAAATACCTTCAGGAAGTGTTTATGAGTCAAGTATGCACAAGGGTACCATATTGCTTGCTTTAATGTTTCAAACAAGTAAGATTAAGAGCTGCAAATGGCTAATTCAGTTGAATGAGTCATCACTTGTCTCTTACATTTCGATTTATAACATAAATGAAGGAATTCTCAAGCAGTAATAGCTGGCAAGCTCTCTTGCCAACCAGCCCCAGCTAGATACCTAATGTTTGTTGTTTTTTTTTTCAGTGATTTGTCCTGTTTGCTCTCAAGTTGCTAGGAACAATGAGACTCCTGCTGCTTTTCTTCAGATACTGATCTCTAGTTAACAAAGTTCATTGTGTAGAATAGTATATACATTTTCTGTACTCTTAGCTACACCTTCTCATTCCAGCCTAGTTATTTATTCCCATCCTTGGTGTTTACACTCTTCAGATACTTGAAGTGGCTAACATATGGCTGTTGGACATTGTGCAGACAATTGAACATCATTCTTTTAACCTCTCCTCATAAATCAGCCCCTCAAGCTGCTCAGTCATGTTTATAGCTTTCTTTTTTTTTTTTTTCCCCTTTTTTTTCCTTCCCCCCCCCCCCCCCCCCCCATACTCATAATTCTATTGCTCTCTCTTTCTGGTATTGAAGTACCCAGAAAATTGTGTAGAGATTCCTGCATATAATTCTCCCAGAGGGAAGCTTAGTCATCCACCCCCTGGTACAGTATCTGTGACCACATACCCAGCTAGCTATGAATCCTAATGTGGGTTGCTGTCTCACATCTGATAGTTCACTGCTTTGTAATATGTCTTTCATTCTGGTTAAACTAGAACAACATTTTGGACTCTCTGAAAGCTTGAATTAGTAAATTTATGGTATTTAGAAATTTTAGGAGAGGTGCTGTAAATTAGGATCACAGACTTGAATAACAACTAGCAACAAATAAGGACTAGATGTGACATTACATTGTCAGGAAGAGATGTAAAAGGAACAAATGCTTTGAGGTGGCTTGTAGGAAGGAGGTCACAGAATCATCCTGGCTGGAAAGGACCTTGAAGACCATCAAGCCCAACCATAACCTAAATCCACCAACCATAACCTAATCTACCTGTTAAGTGCTTAAATCATGGAGTTGTCACATGCACTGGAGGGCAATTGGTAACATTACTGAATCAGAATTATTTTTGTGTCAGGAAGGATCTAAGACATCACCTAGTCCATTATCCTTCCCAGAAGTGGGATGCAGTTGCTCTGTTGCTCCTGATGGAATAATCTTTCCTGTTATTAAGGACATCCACCAAAGCTGTGATTTCTACAGGAAGTCTATTCCAGTATTTACAAAGCAATCCTGCTAGAAGGCTTTTCCTGTTTTCCAGCCTGTATAATTTTGATTTTCAGGCTTCTCAGGAGAACCAAGAGTTGCCTTTTTTGCTGCATTAGATGACAACCTTGATGAAATATGGGACTGGAACCTGGGTGCACCTGTTCCTTGCAACAAAAAGAAGGCATGAATGATGAAAGAAATACGGTTACCGTGTGGCCTGTCATTATTAATCTAGTCCTCTAGTCACAAAATATTTCAGTAGCCATGATCAGTGCTCTTGATAATGACTGCCTGGGAGAGAGATGCTGACAAGAAGTAGTGCTATTAATTCAACAAGAAAGTTTTTAACCATGCCAGAGTCCCAGCTGCTGGTAAAGATGATTGCAGTAGTGCTGTGCTGTGCTGATTTGCACCACCTGAAGGTCTTTGGTCTATGTAGACTGAGTTTGTTTGAAAAATACAAAACCATGGTACGAATTTAGCCTCAGCTCCTTGCATGTCTACTCCAAGTTTCCTCTGAACGAACTAAACCTTACTTGTAAAAGAATAACAATTTAAAACTGTCCTATATAAAGTTATTTATTTTTAAGTTGTGTTTAAAATACTTATCTGGGGGCCAGGGGGAGGGATGCAAAGCTGTGTATACATTGCATATGATTAGTAGTTTTATTGATATTTCAATCCCATATTCATAGAATCATAGTATCATAGAATGGTTTGGGTTGGAAGGGGTCTTAAAGATCATCTGGTTTCAACCCCCCTGAATAGGCAGGGACACCTTCCAGTAGATCAGGTCACTCAGAGCCCCATCCAGCCTGGCCTTGAACACTTCCAGGGATGGGGCTTCTACAATTTCCCTGGGCAACCTGTGCCAGTGTCTCACCACCCTCACACTAAAGAATTTCCTTTTAACATCTAGCCTAAATCTCCCCTCTTCCAGTTTTGATCCATTACATCTTGTCCTCTCACTACAAGTCCTTGTAAAAAGTCCCTCCCCAGCTTTCCTGTATCCCTTTCAGGTGCTCGAAGGCTGCTACAAGGTCTCCCCAGAGCCTTCTCTTCTCCAGGCTGAATAACCCAGCCTGTCTTCATAGCAGAGGTGCTCCAGCCCTCTCTGATCATCAAAACCAAAAGAGATGGAGCACCTAAGCCTTCTCCATGCCTGTTGTCACTCAGTTCCTTGCTCCATTGTGCAGAGAGCACACATTCACATTAATCTTCTCCCCAGTGGATGTATTTCTCTTCAGTAAATAGAAAGACAGAGCAGGCTGATTAGCTTAGTCTTCACTAATTTTCAAAAGCCTAGAAAACAATGACTTGAATCATACTTCAGATTCAGATAAACCTTTGTTTTGCTCTTGACTGTTGCCATTACCAGCCTGCACTGGGTTGGTGGCATGTTTGCTCTGGTTGACAGCTGACTTCAGCAACCCAGCAGGGTAGGGCCACTGCACTGCACAGGGAGCAAGGGCTTTGATCAAGCATCAAAACTGGGGTTTTGTTCTGGATTGTATACTGGCTTTAATTACTTGAGGAGTGATTCATGGCAGAGAATGCCATGATCAGTTTGGTCTCAAGCAGTTACTTAGCCTGTGATGATGTGGATCACCGGAAGTCTTCCAGCTCTGTGGAGGTTCCTGCTGGTGTTCAGAGGGACATGCACTTGGTTTAGACATAACGTCCAGCAGTTTTATAGGGTCTAACTTTTGACATGAAGTGGTATTAAATCAAATAAAGATGTCAAAGATTATGTTTGTCTTCTGAGCTAACACTAAAGGACGGTGGTACAGAAGATGCCCGTAAAGTATTTAAAAGCACAACATCATGTACAGCAAAAATCAAAACAGGTGCCTTAATGTGAACAGAGCAAAACAAGGCAGGAAAGTAGCATTTTCTATGCTAAAACTCCGAAAGAGAATGCTGTAGATAATATTTGAGGAGTGTAGTGGGGGTTATCAAGATTAGAGTGAGTGGAATGAGAAGTGGATTTATGAGAATGTAAAAATAAAATGGTAAAAAAGATTGAATGGTTTATCTCATTAATCTCTCTGCCAGTGCAGTCCTTCCTATAATATCCATTGTAATAACTATTCCAGGAGATTTTTCACTGCCAGGAAGATGTGTTTCTATGGAGCATGCAACACACCAAGGGCTTGTGTGGCTCCGAACGAGGGCAAGGGACAGATTCCAGGTGACTTTAATGCCTTTTCAATCCAGGTCTAAAGCCTTCATTTAGGCTGAGACTACAGATACACAAGAGCTTCCTGTGCCTAAAGGCCCAGATCTGCTGTAGCAGGCAGTGCCAGGTCAGCAAAGCAAAATGCCACACCCTCTAGCTGGAGAAGGGAAGGTGGCATTCACCCCACAATTGCTGCTTTGAATTACCCAGTATTTCCCCTCTATGGAGAACCATCAGCAAAGCAAATCTGATGGGTTTCTGGCTCTTTTGCACACTGAAGTGGCAATAAGCAGCTGGAAAAGACCTGAGAATTAAGCTCATTTCATTTAGCATGCAAATTTCTTGTTTCTGAGCGATGGCAAATGGCAAAACATTTGACTAGCTTTAATTACACAATGTTAAAATATAACTAAGCACTCATCATACATTAATTATCAACAGATTTCTGAAGACACTATTGACACTGAATAATTATATAGGAGATGTATGCTCTTATAAAATGTATAATAGTTTATTTCTTGCAATCGTTCTATAATTATTTTAGCTAACTATATTTAGACCTGGTAGCATAAATCATAAAATACCAAATTATTATTCAGAACAATATTTTGGAAGTCTAAGCTATGTAAGTTAATCCTACCAAAATATGTCTTCAATAATCAACTAGTATTTTTTAAAAATGCAATTAGAATCTTATTAAATCTAAATTAAAAGCTTGCATGAAAAACAATTTAAAAATAGATATTGAAACCTAAGAATTCACACTCTTCAGTGTTTGCTCATATTACAATGCACCCTTAAGAATTTGATAATTTTTTCCAGGTGGACAAAACCAAAAAGGGTTTAAATTTGTACCTAGTTTCAGATTTTAAAGTAAACAGGCTATTTAAATTGAAGGACGTGGTTTGCCCTGTTGGACCCATGTGGGAACATTTAATTTTAAACACATCATAAAAATAAGGCAGATGTACATTTTTAAGCAACTTTGTGCCATTTGAATTGAGATTTTATTTTCATTTCAGACACTGAGCTTGGTTTTTCCAACATGCAGGTTCAAGGTCAATAATAGGCACAGGGAAGCAAAAGCAAGGATGCGGGTGGGCAGGTGTTAATTTATGCAAGTTCAATGAAAGTGAAAAAATCTGGAGAGACCACAGGGTATGAGGGCATAAAGCGTAGTGAGTGTGCTCAGTTGCTAGAGTGACGATGAGCTTGATGCAAGGGGTTAGGCCTAAACCCATGGTTTGCCCTCCTTACTTTAATGGAAGGGCAAAAATCCCAATTCTTAATTATTGCTAAGCTGATTTTTGGTCAGTACTTCCAAACTGGGGTACTATGAGGATCTCCTATGGTGCCACATAATGAGTTTATACATTGAAATCTGTGCTTGGCATTTCTTCCATGGTACCCACAGGACAAAAGCAGAATTAGACACAGAAGCAAAGAGACTCCTGCAGAGAAAGCAGCAAGAAAGAGCAATGTATGAATTCTTTCTGGTATTTGTAGAGATGTGTAATGTATGAGCTGTAGCTGCAGTCTTTTGACTAGTGCCTTTTGAGCTCAGGTGTTCAATAGTTGATACTTATTACATGCTGATATCTACCAGGATAACATAACAGCCATATGACAGTCATGATTTTACTGACTTTCAGTCACTGCTAAGTGTTTTCCAGGCTTTCTGGGAAATGTTGCCATCTTTAATATATATTCTATGAACAGAGAAATGTCTCAAATGTCCATTGTTCTCAAAGGATTGCCTTTGGGAACTCAAGGGATGCTTTCTTGCTTTTTTTGTGGAAGGAAGATAATTAAGTTAAGAGAAGAGGAACAAGTTCATTGGAGCAGAATCACAGAATCACCAAATCTCAGAATCACAGAATCTTAGGGGTTGGAAAGGACCTCGAAAGATCATCTAGTCCAACCCCCCTGCTAGAGCAGGGTCACCTACAGCACATCACACAGGAACTTGTCCAGGCGGGTTTGGAATGTCTCCAGTGAAGGAGACTCCACAACCTCTCTGGGCAGCCTGTTCCAGTGCTCTGTCACTCAGGGTATGCTTGAAGCATTTCCGACAATTTGGGGCATGTTTTCTCAAATATAAATTTTCTTCTCAGCTGCAGGATTGAGTCATTAGCCTACTTACTCCTGATGAAAGCAGTGAAGTGACTGGAACATAGTTTTCTTTCTCTAGAAGGCTGTCATAGCAAAACAGCTTGAGCTGGTACCCTATGACTCATCTACCTCACTAGATGTCCAAGGAGGGAGAGTGGCCCAGCAGCACTAAAAGGGAGGCATTATACACAAACACAGAAGGTGTTATGTGACCTTTCACACCCATCGTGTAACAGAATATCTTCCACACCTCTCTATGTTAGCCTGTGTGTAAATGCCTGTAAGTGTATGTGGCTTATACATCTCAGGGAGTTATTTTTAGGTTTAGTTGCAATAGAGGCACTGAGCTGTTAAAGCATATGGGAAGCAGCAAGTAGAAATGCCTAGAAAGAGCAGGGTGTCCTTAATGTGGGAATTCATGGTCCTGCTAGGAACGAGTGTAGGCTGGCTAAGAGTGGCTGTCTGGCAGATGTCAGGCTGTGTTTTGTGAAAGAGACCTCTTGGCAGTTTGAAATGCTGCCATATCCACAAGGGCTTGTGTGCAGAACTTCAGTGAAAAGACACCCTGAAGGTCTGAACTGAAGGGCTCCTCCTTTGCTGGGGGGATACTTGCTTTCCTTTCTGGTCCCATTGAAGTGTACTGTAGAAACTGCTGATGTGAGTTAAGTGTTTATTAGTTTAGAAAAGACTTGTGTAACATAGTCCCTAATGCTTCACATTGCCTGCTCAAGCTGCTGCAATGGATAGGCTTGATATTTAAATCCTTCTTTTGTCTAAATAGGGGAATACTTGCTTTCTTCTTTACAGAGGACTTGCTTTCTAAGAAAGGACTGTAAAAAGTGGTTTTCAGTCTTCTTGCTGGCTTCAAAAAACTGTTGCAGTTACTAGATACAGATGTCCAAAGTAAAATATCTGCCTGACTAGAAGCAGCTGATAAGGTTTAAGGACATATTTGATCCTCCCTTCTACCTTTCTAAGCCTTTGATATATGCTTCAGATAAAGACTTAAGACTCTTACTTTTGTGCTCCTGTGGAGGTTGGGAAAGAGTCCTGCTGGCTACAACATGCATAAGATGAGGTGAATGCTCTGTCCTTATTCCCCAGTCCATGCAAACTCAAACCCCACAACATTAGATCAAGGTGTCCTTATGGCAGTGCAGTTGGGCAGCCTTTGAGGAGTCCATTCAATGATCTACAAAACTAATTTACTCTGTCTCTTTTCCAGATGTTCATAATCTCCATTGACTACAAAAGAGTCTACAAAAGAGTCTACAAAAGAAACTAAGACAACCATCTTAGTCAGAGATTTCTCCTCTGTTCTGTGCTGCCTAAGTGACATCCCACTGCAGGACCCTATTGCTCTTCAGAATCTCAACCTGAGTATGTCTCATGTGTTTAGTTTTATTTGTTGCCTTTGCCCCTCTGCTCACTCTGTTGAGTGGTGGCAGGGTCTTAATCCCTATGGTAGCTCCTTCCTAGCTGGAAAGAGTTCTTTCCTGAAAGCCTTCTCTCACTTTCTCTCTAATGAATTAGCAACAAAATACAAGTGTATGAAGGACCAGAGCCCAAACACTACAGCCAGAAAAATGGTGAACTTGGTAGGAAGGTCTGTGCTGATTCTCATGCTGGAATATTTTTTTTTCACCAAGACTCCTACGAGAAATCTCACCTATTTATTCTTAAGAAGACACTATTTCTTAAGTTCACTACCTGACATTTTTCTGTAGTATCCATCTATATAATCTGTAACCCAAAAAAATGACCAGAACTGAAAAAGTGATGAAAGAGAGGAAAGGTATTTGTAGTTCACTATCACAGTGGTGCTGAAAGATTTTGGTTTCAGATATATGGGTGGGGCAAATGCTTGTCACATAAAAGGGATTGTAAGTGCTGCTTTATAGAAGAAAATATGTGTCTGTATATTTCTCAAGCTCACCTTGAGTTTGACAAACAACGATTTCTTCTAAAGTGGCTTTTGTATGATAAATATATTTTGAATGCCTTAAACTTTTTACATGCCCTATGTTTAAAGCCCAGGGAGGTCGAAGGAGTGGATTTCCTTAGGCTGAAGATCAGGTGTTGTAGTTTTAACACTGTGTTTATAAGAAATAAGCAAAATACACCTGTTTTCCCTTTCTCATGGTCTTGCTGGCACAGACAACAGGTGAACATGAGCTGCTTTTCCTGTTTTTGTGAGCTTCTGATTTGTGGGGTTTTGTTGTTCATGTCTGTAACGTGAGAGGGCTATGAGAGAATGGATCAGTCACCCTGATGTCTCTTCAGAGTGGATGTGTCAGCATAACAAAGGCTATCTAATGTCAGAACTTCTGAATTATTAAGGGATTTTCAGTGGCTAAACATAAAGTCCTTTACTGCCTGAATTATTAATCTTGTTCACTTATGTGTTTAAAGAATGATGAAATTAAAAGTGTGGCATGAAAGCAGCAACATTTTTTTCAAATTTTTCCAACTGTAGGTTTGATTCGGCTTCCTGATAGCTGCTTCTAAGTGTACATTTGTACTTCATCCACAGAATTTCCTGTGGTTTGAAATTCTTCTGCTGACATGAAATCAGTTGTGATTTGAAAAGCAGAGCAGTGTTGAAACCAGTGATACATAAAGCAGTTGAACTTATTAATATGGCTCAGAAACAGGATAGTAGTAAAAGGTGTAATTTCCTATGTGTAAATGGAAAACCTATGAAATGGGGGGCTGGGAATCTCTCATGATTGCATTGACAGATCATGCAAATAGCAGGATCCACTTATGGAGACTGACTTGAAGAACAGAAAGATCCCACATCGGTCCAAGCAGAGACTCTGTGTGAATTTTGGTTGTACAAGGGACTTCTATAGGTGTAATGAAGTAGCTAGAGGCTCCTTTGGATGCTGTCTTTTTGGGACGCTGTTATGTTTCTGCTACCAGATGTGAGAGAGTAGGTGTGAAAGTCTTGCCATTCTGCTTCACCTTGCCTTGCATCTTATTAGCATTGGCTTTTTATCAGTGTTAGGTTTTTAAATAAACCTTCCTCTGCTGGGATGCTGTGGGACTCCTGTGCAAGGCATTCAGCTCCCTCCTGTTCCCCCCACCGGAACTGCACTGGTTGAACACTGCTGTGCATGACTCAGTGCATTTCTTGCCAAAGGCACCCTAATGTACATTTTCTTGCCCAGCAATGATGTCCCTCTCCTTAGTTAGAAGCGTATTTTTTTCTTTACATTGTTAAATAAAAGGATGAGTTCCAGAGCCCCTCACTTCTTTCTGCAGACATCACATCCCTGAAGCATAAATGGCAGCTGGAGAGAGGAGTGAGACTATGTGAACACACCAAGCCTACAGACATCAAGTTCGGTGAAGAAGAAGGAGCAGAGGGTGCTCCTGGCAACTGAGCAGAGATTCCCCTGCAGCCAGTGGTGAAGACCACGGTGGGGCAGGCTGTCCCCCTGCAGCCTAGGGAGGTCCACAGTGGAGCTGAGATCCACCTGTAGCCTGTGAAGTACCCCACACCAGAGCAGGTAGATGCTTGAAGGAGGGTGATGACCCCATGGGAAGCCCACATTGGAGCAGGCTTCTGGCAGGACCTGTGGCCCCATGGAGAGAGAAGCCCACACTGAAGCAAGTTTGCTGGCAGGACTTGTGACCCTCTGGGGGACCCATGCTGGAGCGGTCTGTTCCTGAAGGGCTGCACCCCGTGGAAGGGACTCATGACGGAGCAATTAATGAAGAAGTCCAGCCTGTGGGAAGGACTCATGTTAGAGAAGTTTGTGGAGGACTGTCTCCCAAGGGAGGGACCACAGACTGGAGCCAGAGAATAGTGTGAGGAGTCCTGCCCCTGAGCAGGAAGGAATGGCAGAGAAAACATGTGATGAACTGACTCCCATTTCCCATCCCCCTGCACTGCTGTGGGGGAAGAGCAAGAGAAAATTGGGAGTGAAGCTGAGCCCAGGAAGGAGGGTCCGGGGGGAAGTTGTTTTCAGATTTGATTTTTCTTTCTCATTATCCTACTCTGATTTGATTGGTAATAAATTAAACTGGTTTCCCCAAGTTGAGTCTGTTTTGCCCTGTCCTTATCTTAACCCATGAGCCTTTTATTATAAATTTTTCCCCCCCTCCAGTTGAGGAGGGGAGTGATAGAGAGGCTTTGGTGGGCATCTGGTTTGTAGCCAGTGCCAATCCATCACAAAAACATGTTGTCTTGAAGATGGAAAGAATAGGCAGGTGGCAGGCACCCTGCAAAGACTTGGATGTTTTCTCCAACTGCTTTTAAGTGTCCCACCCCTTAGAAACCCACTTTCTCTGCCACAGCCCAGCAGAGGGGCTGGAGGCAGCTGAGGCCACAGGAGGATGAAGGCATCACAGTTTGGAGCTCTTCCAGGAAGAGCTGTCTCTTCTGCACCCGGGTCTTGGTGCACAGTCACTTAACACTTATCTTTCTGGGCTTTTAGTGCAGAATGGGTGTTCTGTGGCTGTTGGCTTCTTTGAACCTGCATAGACACACCTGCACTGAGTTGGTAAAGGAGAAGAATAAGTTCCTCTTGCTCTCCTCTTTCCAAGGGCTCACTCAGGAGCTGGATGATGGTGGTAGAACTGTTTGGAAAATGGAGTTTTGACTCAGAGAAAAAAATAAATTAAGCAGTTTTATGTTATTGTCATCTGGAATTAGAGTATAAAGACAAAATATTAAAAAGTGTCAAGGAAAGAAATTTTTCTTGGAAAAAAAATGATGTGGAGGTAACAACTTTTAGACATTTATGGTTTGAATGAAGCGTTTCAGCATTGTGAAAGGAAATAGTAAATTGAAATGTCAACTTACAACTAAAACCATTTGTTTCAAACTGTATATTCAAACAAAAAGTGTTTTGTAAGGGCAATTCAAAGCTAAAAAACTATTTGAGACATAAACATTTTCAAACTTCTAAGGAAATCAGATTTTCTGAGAAAAACATTATCTGGAAATCACTCAGCTACCTCTAGGTTGTGAATTGCATGGTGCCAGATTTATAAGCAAATGGCCCCTGTGCTGCTCATTAGCTCGAGTGTGCATGAGGGAAACTGCTGGGTTTGGGCTTCCTTGTCACCTGCTGCACATGTACCTGCTTCCTGGCCATGTTCTGCCAAATTGTGCTGCAATCACCAAGCATTTTTAATAGTAAATTTCTTTCCAGCTTGGGTCATTCCGACCAGATTTTGGAGTGACTACATGTGCTGTTATGCTGTCAGGAGACTTTAAGCTTTGAAGAAAAGCACTGTGCAGAGGCACTAGCCTTTCCACTTAGCTCAGCTGTGATCCCAGGTGCCACTTGCAGCCACACACAGGGAACAAAGTTACACAGTGTGTTTTCTTCGGTGGTGAAGCTGGCATAGAAAATTCCTGCCTATGCTCCCTGTCCTTCCTTTCCAGCTACTCAGCTGCAGCTGTGCATTTGCCCTGTAGGCCCTGCTTAGCAAAGATGCACTGAGTTGAAAGCAGGTCAGTGAGTCAGAGGTTGCTTCAGGGCTGGCAGAGAGCAGGGCTCTGCGATAGCTGTTTCAGCCCAGCTGAGGGGATAGCGAATCTTGAGCTACCCCCTCTGAGGTGGCATCACATGCTTGTGCAGGAACTGCATGGACCATGAAGAGCTCACCCTGTGGATGTGGTCCTGGTGTGAGAGAAAATGGGATGGCGGGTTTGGTCCCACTCCATGTGACCAAATGTTTACTGCAGTGCTTGTCTGATAAAACCTTGGTTTCAGCTCACAGAATCATAGAATTGTTTTGGTTGGACAAGACCACTAAACCACACCCCTGAACACCACGTCTACACAACTTTTGAATACCTCCAGGGATGGTGACACAACCGCTTCCCTGGGCAACTGGTCCAATGCCTGACAACCCTTCCAGTAAAGTAATTTTTCCTTACATCAAGTCTAAACCTCCCTTGGCACAACTTGAGGCCATTTCCTTTTGTTCTATCACTTGTTCTATCACTTGTTCCATCACTTGTTCCATCACTTATTACTTGGCAACTTGTTACATAGGATTATAGCTACTTTTCCTGTGGCTTTTCCTTGCTGCTGTTCTTTGTATATCTGTCTAGTATTGCTTAGAAAACCTTTGCACATCTTTTACTTCTACATGTGAGCTTACAGAGCAGCAGATATGAAGACTCCAATTGTATTCTCACCTCTGCTGGAGACAAGTTAAAAACTGTTGAAGTTAAGGTATTTAAACTGATACAAACCTGGTTTGAAGACAGAATGAGCTTAGTACTATGAAAATCTAGCTAAGAAGCATAAATCATTGAAACTGCAAGCAAATATGTGTTTTCAATAGTAAGGGACAACCATTGCAAAGGCACACAGTTACAAATATGAAGTCCTAATTAAGCTGTCAAATCTAAAAGGAAAATTGATTTGGTCTTTTTAGGGAAGTTAGGTTGCATGATCTCCATTAATTAGAATACACACAGTTAAAACTAACAAGACAGCTAAAGAAAAGATCAGTGCCATGGCTATTTTATTTATTATACCAGTCACTTCAAAATGGGTTATTCTATCATTATTACACTTTGTTTACCCTCTGCATCATATTCACAGCTTAATGAAAATTGCCCAACAAAGTTTATTTCCCAAATGAAATGCAAAAGTACATGTGACACAAGTTTGGGACCATACAAAATATTTAAAGTCCTATCTTCTGCCTGCAGTGTCCAGTTTTGCCTAAATATGCTTGGTGTTGTTCTGTGACAGTGGGATCTGTTTATCAGCATCTTTGTTGAGCTTCACAAAATTTGTAGCACAATGTTTGATGGATATCAGAGGATGCACAGCTTACATCATATAACCCTTCTTTCTGTTTGGAGGCATCTCGTTTTAAAATTGGATTAATCTTACTTCCTTCCTTTTCTCACTAACTATTGCTGTCCATCTTTGCTTCTGTCCTGCCCTTTCATATACTTTCTTCTGATGCTCTCTGGGTGTTTTATTTATGCAAAATTTAATCTTAGAATCTCTGTTTTTTTCCCCAACCTGGTTTGATATGGTGGAGATAGAGCGGGAAGATTTAGTTCTGTAGTTGTAGGTGTGTGTCTGAGTTGGATAAAGTTCTTCTTACTTTTCTTGTGGCAAAAATGAGTTGGATTTTCTTTAGACTGCCTTATACTTCTCACAGTGAATGTTTGCTGTTGGGACATGGGGAAGGCTGGTGGTTTTGAACCATTGACTAAAACCAGAGGGCAGATATTTGTATGTTGTTGTGATGCCCCCAGCCAGGAAATCTTTCTATCCAGGCTTTCCCTCAAGGCAGCTTGTCGCAGCCTGGGGAAAGGTGGCAGCTTGGGAGAGTCAGTCATCAGGAGTTCAGAGCCCTCTTTACCAGAGTACCACCATGTTGGGATGTAAATATTGTCATCTACTGCCTTCAGAAGGTCTTTAAACCTCATGTCCTGATGAGGTAAAGGACTCCTGGTAGTAATTCTGTTTTCCAATAGGGATGAGGGAGGTACTTTGCTTATATACGTCTTTGCTTGGACGTTTGAAGAGTGAGGTTGGTTATTTGCTGGTGTGGATGGTGATTTCTCATGAGGACATGGCTTTCTGGCTTCAGTCAAATCTTCATAATCATTGAGATTCTCCTGAAAGTCCAAAAGTGGCTGATACATGGAGTCACATTGTGTACTTTTGCTTGATGACTTAGGAGGTCCAAGGTAAACCAACTCTCTACCTGCAAACTTGGAAACTAAATAGAATATAGAGTAAATGAGATCAGCTTCTGCTGGAATGGTATTTTCAAGAAAAAAATAACATGTTAGTATCAAAACAGCTTCACCCAACAATACAAATGCCATTACTTGTCAAGGCACAAATAAAAGTAGATCTTGACATAGAATAAAATTTTGCACTAAGGATTTAAAGCAGATGGTGACCTGGAGGTAAGTAATATGCAATTTTTGGCTTGGGTGAACAGTCTTAAATGAGCACCTCAGCATAAAGTTGCCTGGCTTAATTTTAGTGGCTATTATTAATTTACACCTCTGAGGCTTTTTATCACATTCATAAGCAGAAATAAGTCTAAATTCAAATCTGGAGTTTGATTATCTGGTATCGTGCATCTCCTCTATTTTTTGAGACTATGGAAAATAGTGCCATGGACGTGATTGCAAACTCTTCTTGAGTACAGTCAACTTGTAACACTTGCACCTCTTCACACTCATCCTAGGAATGTAAGTAATTTCATTTTTTTTACTCATAGATGTCTGTTCTTGGAAGTGCCTTAGCAGTCCTAGTACTATCCCAAAGTGACTCTAAACAAACCAACCTGCACAATGACATGGGATAGTTATTTGTAATCATAGAATCATAGAATAGTTTGAGTTGGAAGGGACCTTAAAGATCATCTACTTCCAACCCTCCTGCTAGGGCAGGGACTCCTTTCCACTAGATCAGGTTGCTCAGGGCCCCATCCAACCTGGTCTTGAACATTTACCTGTAGAGTATAAACTGGATCAGGTATTCACCTGATTTATTTTATTTTATTTTATTTTCACGTGATAGACATTAAATCAATCTCAAAACTTGAGGCTGGGAAACAGTAACTCAGAATACTTGTAATTTCAAATCAAAGTGGCAGGATATTTCTATGGCATTTTCAGGAACTGTGTTCATGTTTTTACCCAGCCAGATACCCCAGTGCCCTTTCAGACTCAGTTGCCAAGACTGTATTTCAGAACAGTACCTTCTGGCAAATTTTCTTGGTTTTCCAGTGTAATTGCAATCTCGTCTTCTTGAATAGCATCTGGCATTGCCAGGTTTAGTACAGAAGGAAATATCCTAATGTGATAATTCCTGAGGTTGTCTAGAGTGTCCATTTCAGATTTTTGGGAAATCTGAATTTCTGACTCCTTATTCAAACATTTATCGAGATTAATGTCACGTTTTTCAACTTCATTTTCCCTCTGCAAAAATGATCAGACAACAATTGATTAGTATAGAACCAAGAAGTAGCTTGAACTTTGAAGGATATCACAGTATAACATGGGCAACGGGAAATTCTGTTTTCACACAAGCCTTAGTTCCACACACCACTTCTTCATTTCAGCAAACCCCATGCCAGAGGTTATTCCTGAAACCCAGCAGCACATGAGCTGGCAGAACCTGCCTTTTACCACACAGACCATAGGGAGCAAGTTTTCATGAAAACCCACTGCAGTTTCTGTCTTTGGAGAGCCCGTTGCACTTCCTTCAAAACTGATGGCTCATGGAGTCTGCTATTAGATGTCTAAGGGAGACCAGGATAGCACAGAGCTCATGCTGCAGAGCAAAAACATTACAGGATGCTGTGAGCCATCCCCTGATGCAGGAGGAAGATGGGGGTCTGTTGTCTGCTGTGAGGAAAGGCAGACAGCACAAGGCTAGCCCAGTCCTGGGAAGGCTTTGCAGTGGGATTGCAGCAGGAAGACCTCCATTGAGTTGTGGTAACAGGACTGAGCATCCTGACACAAGTATGGGCTCTAGAACTCTCTCCTGCTGCACTACTTTACTCCTATGTGCATCCTACATACATGTGGGGGTGTGTTTTCATATTTAGGACACTTGTCTATCCCATGATCCAAGTTTTGAGAGTCCTCACTATGGTAGCCTCATGCATGCTGAGTTTTAGGTATCAAAATCTTGTGAAAATGCAAGGGTTGAACTATGAAATAAATCCCCTACCACAGTACCAACTCCTATGTGCTGCTTCTGCCAAAGACTGTCTTCTTTCAGGTCTGGTACTCCTGAAATGAAATTTCTGAAGTGTGTTGACTACCTACACAGATATTCCAGTTCAATACCAAGCCTTTTTTGCATATTCTCTATATCATCTTTGACAGACCCACTTTGCTGTTACGCAGGTGCCACTTCAAGGATTATCTGCAGTGAGTTTTGATCTTTTCACTGCCATCCCCGCATAATACAACCTTTTGGCTTCCACAATCAGATAAGTCATTTGTTTTACTATGGTATATTAATCTTCTGTTCTCTGCATTGCAAAGTACTCCCCTTGTGAAAAATATGTTTTTAATCCAACATGCCATTATAAAAAGTGGGTGTATTTTGTGAAGAAAAGGCACTTTTGAAAGACTGCATGTATTTTGTGAGTTAGCAAAAATGTTTGGAAAAATTTGAAGGCCTCCAAACCTCAAACTTGTGGGGTTACTCCCTCTTTCCTACATATTTGCAGTATCCAATCACAATTAAGGAAATTATTTTTAAAGTATTTATTAAAAGAAACACAATATGTTTAAGTTGACAACATATTGCTAAAACCACGCTAGATCAATTGGGAATTGGAGATGTCATAAGCATTTTAGGCTATGCAATCAAGTAGTCTCCCAGGATTTTACAAACTGCTAGTTAAGAAAACAAATTTTCATCTTACATTTTGCAAGCTGTCACCTTATATACAGTATATCAGAAAACTTGCCATGACTGGTTTTACTGCCAGACCTCTTAAGAGCTAATTGGTTAAGCACCTGGGCAGGAAGCTTTTTGGCAGAAATGCTATTTTCTGCAAGGACTAGCTATAAAGTTCTGGATGGCAAATTGTAATCATTAAGGCTCCCTCTCCTACAACAGAACACATAAAATGTAAATACATTGCTTGGAGAAATTACGATGCATAAAAGGACAGCCTGTGTTTTAAGTTTATCCAATGACTTACGGCTCAAATTTGAACATGGAAAGGATCTTACGGTTTTTTCAGGGTCAAGCTTTCAGTAGACTTCTCTAATTGCACCCAGAAAAATGAGAATCACATCTGTTTTCATCCACCAAAACTATTATTTGCATGTAGAAATGTTAACTGGTGTATACAAGGAATTGTAAATGCAATTGCTTGTGCCGGTTTTTCAAACACAGGGGGTTTTTGTACATGAAAAATAATTTCCACAGGCTTTTTTGCAGCTCCAAATTAGAAGGTCTACTGAAAATTTGTCCTTAGGAAATTTTATATTCTTTGGTGTTGTGTGAAAAATCATAGTGTAGTCTGCTGCCTGGAATGAGTCGAATGCAGTGGTTTGTGAATATGTGTTGGAATTCCAAACAATGTTTTGGGCTGATTGTGTGGGTGGAATTTTTTCTTGCATATTATTAATGAACATTGTCATGAATGCAAATACTTTTTGTTTGTGTTAATATTTGATATGTTTGGTTCTTTTTCTGCAGAATTTTCATAAGACCCAGATGCCAACATTCCATACAACCCACTTGATGGGAGGTTTTTAGTTAAAAAAAAAAAATACTAGAGTGGCTTTTTATTTTACCATAAATTTAGTTCTTTCTAAATATTAGCTATCTGTAAATATCTCTTTTCATAGGAAGACAAGATTACCCAATATCTTTTACAGTCCTAGAAAGAAATAATGTAAATGAGTTGCAATTTATTTTCAGGGAACTTCGTTTTAGCTGTGACTGTTAGTTGTGATTTATTTGCTTCATTGATTTAGATTTAAATTTGCACTCAATTTGATGCAAATGCTAATTTTTGTGCTTCAGTTTTAAGCACACAAGTTGTCTTGTTGAGCTCAGTGAAACTATTCATATACCTAAAGTTAAAGCAGATGCATATATCTGCAAATCTGGAGAGCTGAAAGGAAATTATGTGATTTAATGACGGATCACACACTGCTAGCAATAAATAGCAAATAGTTGGCATTACACAGAATAGAAAGATCATCTATCTATGTGTTTTGAAATATCCTTGGCATAATTTGTAATACAAATATCAAATACTCATGCTGTTGTAATGAAGCTTCAGTAACATTATCAGGATCTCAACAAGAAGATATATTAAAAAAAAAAAAAAAGTGAGAAATTTCCCCCTTACACTCTCTTAAAAATCTTTATGCTTCTTCTCAGAGTCAACCCTCTGTGGCCGGGTGGTCAGAGATGCGCATTGCAGCCTGCCAAAGAGGTGGTTGAATTTGGCCTCTTTTAGACCAAAGCAGAGAATCCTCCCTCCAAGATAGTGCCCTGCCAGCTGCCTCCTCCTAGAGCCAGGCCAGCGCAGCGTGGGCTCGGCTCCAGGGGAGCTGGGGGCTGCTCTTGGCTGTGCCTCTGCCCAAAAACGTCATGCCACCCGTGTGGGGCTCTGCCTTGGGATCCAACAGATGCATTCTTTTCTTTTCCCTATATACTTCGCATATGCTCAGGGCTAAGTTTTGCCATTGTGTAAGCATGTGCATAAAGTAGCTTTTGCTGAAGAACAGGCCAGAGGGAAAAGAGCATTGAGTAAGAAATCCCAATTTGATTTCTTAGCCAGCCTTTCCTCCTCTATTCCTTTTTTTTTTTTTTTTTTCCCCCAAACCCAGCATTTCTGGGCAATGGAAATATTATTGGAGAAACTGGCAAGAGAGGAGTAGCACTGGTAGTCATGATATTGATATGAAAGAGCTCCCTGTGAGAAGGGATTGCACAGACTAATTGTGTATAAGGCTTGAATAAGAAGCTACTGAGAGGTAACAATTATTAACTACAAACATTTGCAGAGCCTAGTTTCTAGCAAGCAAGAAACATTAATTTTTGTCATACAGAAGAATGTAAGGGGAAGTAGAGGGTTGACATTAAGAAACAAGCAATGTAGAATGACTATATGGGAAAAAAAACTATGGGTATTACAAACACTCTGATAACAGAATAAGGCCCTAAAAATGAAATTGTCCTGGGCCAAAACAGCATCTCCTGAGACTCTCTCACCTAAACCATATTCCTACCTGGAACAGTTGGACCAGATGATCCTTGAGGTCCTTTCCAACCTGGCATTCTATGGTTATATGATCTCTAAATGACATTAAGAGCAGGTTTTGAGTTTATGAGTTATAAAGTAGCATTTACAAGCCCTGTGCTAAATAAACAAGAGGACACAAACTTTTAATGATGGGGAGGATGGTATGAAGTGGTCTTTTCTAATTTCCTAGTTTCTGTGTCTTAGTTACAGATACTAGAAAGTATTATTTATGATATAATCCAGTCTGCCAAATCCAGGCATCTGGCTTGTGCCCATATTTCAGGTTCTCAGTAAAGCTGTCCTCCTAGAAGTGAGACATTTCCCTGCAAAGCTGCCAAAGGGAGATTCTGTCTGCTTAAATGCAAGTTTTAAAATCCCCACATCAAACATGCAGATCAGCAGCATTTGGTGGTACAGAAGAAGTGCACACCTGGGAGTTAGGTGGAAGGGGGCAGTGGGGAGGTGTAGAAATGAGGAGCTGTGATATGACAGAACCTAACAGACCCCAGAAAGTGTACCCAGTTCACATGTTAGGTATGCCCCTTCCAGGTTTAGTTCAACACGGGGAAGTGCAAACCCCAGGCACCAGGACATGCTGGGGCATACCCAGCTGGACTGTAGCTTGACAGAAACGTTCCTGGTGGACACCAGGTTGCACATGAGCCAGCAATATCCCCTTGCTGCAAAGAAGGCATATAGTATCCTGGGCTGCATCAGGAACAGCATGGCCAGCAGTCTGAGGAAAGTGATCTAGCCTCTCTACTCAGTGCTGGTGAGGCCACACCTGAAGTACTCTGTCCAGTTCTGGGATCCCCAGAAGAAGAGAGACATGGACATACCAGAGAGAGCCCACCAAAGGACCACAAAGATGACTGAGGAACTTCCCTCCTATGAGGAGAGGCTGTCAGAGATGGGAGTGTTCAGCCTAGAGAGGCTCTGGGGGATTTCATCAAGTTATATAAATAGCTGAAGAGAGGGTGCAAAGAGGATGGGGCCAGGCTCTTTTCAGTGGTGCCCAGTGACAGGATCAGAGGCAATGGTCATAAACTGAAACACAGGAGGTTCTCTCTGGACATCAGGAAACATGTTTTCACTGTGAGGATGATTGAGCACTGATTCAGGTTGCCCTGAAGCAGGGAGGCTGTGGAGGCTGTGGAGTCTCCAGCCTTGGAGTTACTAAAAAGCCACTTGGACATGGTCCTGAGCAGCCAGCTCTAGGTGGCCCTGCTGAAGCAGGTATTTGGATCAGGTGACCTCCAGAGGTCCCTGCCAACCTCAGCCAATCTGTGATTCTGTGAGAGTGAAGTTAAACTTCCCCTCTTTTTCTCCTTGCTCTACCAAAACCTCCAGCCTGACGAGTAAATATTCATATACTAGGACTTCAAAACAATAGTCCATACTGTTAGTACCTAACATTGAGAGCCATTTTTGTGGTCTGGGCTTGAATTCAGCTTGACTCTCTGTCTTAAGAGGGTGGCAGGAAGCAGCACAGCCTCTTAATCAGCTTGTAACTTACTTTATGCACATGATCGCTTCCCTCTTCTACCCAGGTAGGATGTTGAAAGAGGTCACAAAGGACATGAAATGCTACCACTTGCCTGGAAGGCTAGATCTCTGGGGGCTGTAAATCAGCTTGATACCCTGAGATTCAAGAAAGCTGGTCAATAGCCTTCACAATATGGCTCGTTTTGAGTGACTTACGAGTTAGCAGATCCAATTTAGAATTATAATATGAAAAAAATCACATATGTGGAGGAAAGCCTCCTTCCCCTAAGCAAGCACACACACATGCTCATGAACTCATATTTTTGAGTTATGGCTCTGCCTGCAAACACTGCCCAGGCTGTTGTGACCTTGGGGCGCTGTGCTGGGATGGAGATCTGGATCTGCTCAAGTTCATCTAAATAATTTCTAGAGGAGCCAACTGGACCTTCTCAAAATACAGCTTCTCCAGGGTGAAGGCTTTGAATGGGAGGCTAATCGCTGATGTGTGTTGTTTTGTAGCTGAAACTTTTCCCATTGCACTTGTGTGTTAGAAGCTGGAATTTGGCTTCCTGTCTGCCCAGTTTCTGCCTGAAGCAAAATTTTTATGACTGAACTGTGAACCCCTTAGTGGAGACGGTTGTAAAAAGAAAAGCTTACAGCCTTTTTAACTAATTGTGGCCTTACCGGCGATTAACATAATTTTCTAAATTTATTTTAAAATTCTTGTACCCTCTGATTTCACTCCATGTTCCTCAGTGAGCCAGAGCTGGAGTGTGAGTATAAGATGCAGTGGTAAAAATACAAAAACAAAACAAAACAAAAAACCCCCAAACAAACAAACAAAAAAAGATGCCGAGAAAAGATTTTACAGCTTTCACAGCTTCCACTTACCTCCCCAGACTTTGTATCAAGCCATCATGGACCAGTCAGAAAGCGAAGGGATGGAGAATTAACTAAGATGCTAATGCTCCTTTTTCCAATGGAAAAGTGATCTTCTATGTAAAGCAAAATACTTCTCATTCCCATTACAACGAGCAGCCCGTTTTTAAAATCCATTAATCATAAAAAATGTATATTTATCTCTGTGAAAAAAGCTCTTAAAATAATCACCTCTGAGAATGCCAGAATGTAGGTTTCCTGAGGCTGCACTCAGATCTGCAGTTTCATTATTATTTTTGGTGAGTTTTGTCTCCATTCCATGGACAACCACCTTTTATCACATGTGCTGTGTGGCTTTCATGATGTTCTTCATAAGAATACAGGGAGCACTGCATCCTTGTCATGATCATGATATCTTACCTGGGCTCTTTTGCAGTCTTTCTGGTACCTGAGCAGTTTCTTCAGCAATAAGCAATAAGAAGCCATGGCAGCACAGGGTGTGTTATTTATTAAAACATTGATAACTTCTGAAAGTCTGAAGTCCATTATTTCTGTCATGTAGTTTAAAACAACAGGATTCAGTTCACTGGGGCAGAGTCTGAAATGTTAGGAAAAAGTATTTGAATACAAATGGTGTGTTCAGGTACGATGTCAGAATTTACAGTAAGTGGGCAGCACACTTCTTGTGATGTAGCTGGAGTAGGCTAAATCAATTAATTGTACAGGCAAATTACAACACAGAGTTGTGCAAAAATCCTCTGCCTGGCTACTCTAACTTGACTGCTGGGCTGAGGCTCCATTACTGCATTATTAAGTATCTTATTGTTAATATAATTGAATACCCTGAAAGAACACCCCCCAGGATTAAGCTTCAAAACTCAAAAGATGGAAATCAGCATTTTCTCCTTCTAACCTAGTGTGTGTATTTTGGTTCTCAGTACAGCAGTCTCAAATGGATTAACGGGGAGATAGTGTGTGTGCGTAAGAAGACAGAAAAAGCCCCAAAGGCAGGAAAATCTCAAAGGCCAAAAAAAGAACTATGGGAAAGTACAGGAGGATTTTTATGTAAATAAGATTGTGAAATTAAACTGGTTATGTTATAATGGTAATTCCTTTACTCACAAGACTCTGTGAGTAGTAAAATATAGGAAAGGCATTTTAGAACTATGACAGTGTTGGATTCTGAGACACCGAAGACACTGAGGACAGGTTGAAGGAATTGAGATTGTTTAGTCTGGAGAGAGGAAGCTGAGGGGAAACCTTATTGCTCTCTACAACTACCTGAAAGGAGGTTTAGGGACATGGGTGTTGGCCTCTTCTCTCCACTAAGTAAGGATAAGACTAGAGGAAATGGCCTGAAGTTACACCAGGGAAGGGTTAGGCTAGATAGTAACAATAATTTCTTTACTGAAAGAGCGGTCAGGTGCTGGAATGGGCTACCCAGGGAGGCTGTTGAGGGTTGGTTTTTTGTTTGGTTTGGTTTGGTTTTTTTGGGAGGCAGGGGCAGTATTGATGTTTGGATGAAGTGGTCTTAGAGTTCTTTATCAACTGTGACAATTCTATGATTCTGTGGGTTTTTTCAAATTTCAGTATGAATGGGCACAGACACATCAGAGGGGTGGGAAGGAGGGCAGAGGTGGAAAGGGTGGGCAATTCTCAGAGAAATGAACAATTTGTACATAGAATTCTAATAGCCCTGGCTGCGACTGACAGTAGATTGCCTGGACTGTAGTACAAAAACCTGCCATGTGTCCTGTAGACACCATTGCACATGGTCAAATTCCTCCTTTTTAGGTTGGTGTAATCTAATGACTTTTACAGAGTGATCTGGGCACAAAATAGTTGACCCATGACTAGCTATTTCAGCTGTGAGGAACATGTAAAAGGTCAGTCACTGAAATTAGGTATTTAGAGACATGCAAACTATACTTGGCAGTCTCCCAATCTGAAAGATGAATAACATCTCAAAAGTTGGCAATGTTTATGTGAAGTGTCATGTTGCACATATCTGTTTCAAACTTTTATAATAACGTTAAACCGTAAAGCGGCTTGCTAAGAAAAAATGGAGACTGGTTAAGGCCAGTTGTAAAGACAGATGAGAATAAAAATTATTAGAATAACAAGAACATCAGTGCAATATAAAAATGCCCTTCCCTCCGGTGCGCATGTGAGATGTAGTTTTGCAGGAAAGGATTAGAAGCACACTGTCTATAAATTAGTGGCACGAGTGAGGCATGTTGAGAACAAAATTATTGATGCAAGGATGTAAGCTGTTCTATGAGGATGTTTCTTATATAAAACGTCTACATGGTTAGAAAAGTTGATGTGGTGTTTTCTGAAATAAAATTCTATCATTTTGGAACAGCCCTGAGCATGTAGCAAAATCTCCCAAAACAAACAAACAACAACATTTCCTAAAACCCCTAACACTTCTCCCTCAAATCCTGAAACCCAAGGTAAAAGACAGATGTGCAATTCGTTACCTGTTCTCATAGGCAGCAGATTTCACTATTTTCCTGGTGAAGCCTTCGTTCAACCATTTGTCTTTTATTGCTTCTTTGACTCCAGGCCTCTTGGCAGGGTCAGGCTCAAGTAAGGACTGCATGAAGTGTACAGCTCCTGTACAGTGTTCAGATGAAATGGCTTCTTTACTAGCAGTATCTGATTATTTGGGCAGCGCAACATTTTTCATTTTCAGAAATGTGGTATTTACCCCTCTCCTCCACATTGTAAGAACCTCTGCTAAAATCCAGTCTTCAGGGCTACCTCTGCCAAACAAACCAGCTCTGTCTCTCCTCTGAGGCTGCAGCAGTCACATGTGCTGTCTCTGTTCCCCCAAGGGTGCCTGATCAGGGTGAGCAGCATGGGCCAAGCCATGCCAGCAGGCACACTATGGATCTGTGGATGCTGCTATAGATACAGCACTGGAGCTTGCTTTCTAATTTGCTTGACTTACCCCAGTGAATGCAGCCTATGGCATCAATAGCAACCTCAGCATTTTGCTCACTCAGCATTTGATCAAGGCTCTGAGAAGAGGCCTCCTATGCCAGTTGACTACCCAGGAGTTACACTGTGCACACAAAGAAGATAATCTCATTGATAAAACTCTCTGGTTTTATCTGGAAGGAAGGAGATGGACCCAGGTGCTCAGATGGTGTGTTGTACTTTGGCTTCCTAGAGCTGGGACAGAGAAGGCTCAAACATACCTGTATGTCTGTCACCCAGCTCCAACACTGCAAAAAGTCCCTCTTTTTTTGATTCTTCTTGGGAAAATTCTACTGAATTCTTCCTTATTCCTTGGGGATGTTTTGAAATCAGCAAAATGACAAGTGAGCATTAAACTGAGAACATACTGCTCCTTTCACTTGTAATCTCCTTCAGAAGAATTTAGATCTAAAGTATGCAAAGCTTGTTTACTACTGCTCTCTCACTAAATTCCCAGTGGGCAAGTGAACAATGGAGTTATCCGCAATCTTCCACTAACTGTGTGGCCTTTGTAGAAAAGCATAGATAATGCATTTATTAGTAGAAGCTATAACAATAGCATAAATAAGAAAAAATAGAAATACAATAATTGCAGCTATGAAGGGCTTGTAGAAAAATGGAACTGCTATCTTGTAACCAATCTCCAAAGAAAGATGAATGAGAGATTAATGTACAAATATTCTGGACAGCTATGGTAGATATCCTCATACTATTTACTGGGGGAAAAAAAGAAACTGAATCATCACAGTCATGTCATCTTAATACTGTAACTCCAGACTAGATCCAGCTAGCTAGGTCTGGAGCTGCCTGCTGCTTCCCAGCACTTGGCTGCAGGCAGCCACTGGAGCTAATCCTGCTTCCTTGGCTCATTCTTGCCTAACATGAGAGCAAAGCTGCTGAAAATGATGGGGAGATCTGAAGTCATGCTGGTAGGTAGGCAGGCAAAACATATCTCATTCTGCTTTGTTTTCTGACTTGATCAGTGAAGCTGCACGATAAGGGCTGTGAGAAGAGTGCCAAGCCTGTGACAGTCAACAGAGAAGTTGCCAGGTGAGGTGGAGAGAAATCAGGGACTAAAGTCAGATGTGTCTAGAAATCATTGCAATGCAGCAGAATTTTGAGCTTTGAGGAAGTAAATTTTGGACTGTTAACCAGGAGTGTGTATACACCAACAGGACTCCTGGGTTTTAGAGCCACAGGCTGTAAATTCAGGGTAGAGTTTTTGGAAACTGTCTTTCCCAGTTGTCCTATAAGACTCCATGGACTCATTAAAGACTGTCAATCAAATTCAGTGAAAAATGTTGTATTTCAGTCTTTTCTCATGAAAACCATGAACAGACTCTTAAAAAAAAATAGCCCTCCCATTTCTTTAATTATCTCAGTGTTGTGGGTTCTGTCTGTAGCCAAAATATAAGCTCTTCAGGAAAAATTATCTAAGGTTTTGATAACTGATTTTTGGGAAAATTGGGAAAGAATGCCTAACTCTGACACAGAGCATGGGACATACTAAACATGACAGTGTTTTCATTTTCTACACAGCTGCTTCACTTAGGTTAAAGCAACGAATATTTTATTCCTCCTGTAAATAAGAACCAAGAACAGTGGTCTTTTGAAGAGGCAACAGTGTTATTTTCCTATTAACCTGAGATCCAGAGATCTTGCTTGAGGCACACACAAGTTATTTTGAAATGCAAACAAAGCAACTGGAAAAGGTTCCTCTTACTTTCCAGAAGATTGTGTTATGGCTTAATTAACTTTATTACATGGGCTAAACAGTTTATACCTCAGTATTTTTTTATAAAGATTGGAGTGCTTTACCAGGGGAGATATCTGATGGAATAGGGCTGATTTCTCCAATTAACATCTTTTGATGTAGTTGCTTGATATTAAAAGGTTCCACTGTGAAGGGTAATGTGCCGGTTAGCATAGCAAACATGCTTACACCTCTGCCAAAGAAAAAGACAAACATCAGAGTTTTGTATAATGCTAATAAATATTATTTTTAAAATCCCACAAAGCTATAAGTCAGGCTTCAGAGATTTGCCTTCAGTATCAAGAACAAGGTTATAAATTACCTCTAAACAGCAATTTGTACTGAACACACATCTTATGCCTTTTTTTTCTTTGTGCAAATGCCATTTTATCTAGAAAAGAATGTTGTGGGAAGTGTGTGTAAAACAGACTCTACAGTGAGTGACTGGAAAACCTGCAGTGTTGAAAGTGGAAACCTGCTGTTTATTTTTAAAATAAGCTCATTGGAGTGTCAGTGTAGTGTACCCAGCCCATCAGAAAAAAGCATTTTGGTTTGGAGGCTGAGTGACAACACAGAGCTGGGACTGATGCGATAGATCCTGTTCCAAATAGTAATTCAGTTCTTCTTGCTTTGCTCAGATTGCTAAATTAGGTGTGACTTACGCCTAGAAGGCATTCGTTTGGTAACAGCTTGCTGTTGGCTAAAGACTTAAAACTTTAACTCTTGCAGAAGACTAACAGTCTGCTAGGAGTGATCAGCAAACTTTGTGAAGGTTTGCCATTCAGTTTGGAGAGGTGCCAACGTTTGGAAAAGTTGCTTGGCTGTCCTGAGTTTGGGAATGGGGAGGTTTCCTTGAACACTCTCCATGGTACTTCCTTGCTCTGGCTGAGCTGTGCCACCACAACAGCACTTCCCCATCCTTTACTGTTACTCTACTGAACCCAGTTGACACAGTAATTTTTGGTATACAGGCAATTCTAATTTAATTGATCGCGTTGGTACATTAGTACATGTGATGACAATGTTATCTGGGAAACAGACCTGTTTGTGTTGTGCACAATTACAATCTTTTTTTTTAGTGTTTTCAAATGGTTGAAAAACCATAAGAAAATCACAGCACCATTAAAAACCCATGAGCAGTTGATGGCAACTTTTTCTAAATGTTGCATTGGGTTGCATTTGAACCAGCAACATATGGATAAATGCTCTTTATTACTCTTGACCAGGACTTAACTTGTCTCACTTTAACCATCTAAAATCTAGATATCAGGAATTATCACTCACAATAACAGCACTAACTGCTTGGTGTAACCCAGATGCCTGGTTGTTAAATGGCTACATGTAGGTGAGGTCAACTCTTCTTGCTTTACCAAACCTTCCGATAAATCTAGTCTTTGAGTGTAATACTTTCCAAAACTTTCATGATTAATTATTTGAGTAAAAAAACCAAATCCACAGAGATAGAAAGAAAACATGCTGCAATTAAACAACATGGAGTTGGCTGAAGTAGCAACGATTGTCATTCTGTAATACACACTAGCATGTGGATTATATGTAGCTCGAGTTGAAGTGAGAGAAGGGCTCCTAAATATTCTCTGATGACTGGGAGTAACATGCAGTGCAAATGGCTCTCTAATGTCATTACAACATTAAACACGTTTTTCTTTTCAACATTGCAAATGCTACCATGCACTTTAGATTGCTGGTGATGATATACATGATTGGTGCTTTAAACTGCAGTAGTTTTTTTTCATTAGCCTACTGGATGGGGAAACCCCCAAGGAATTTGGGGAATAGATGGAGCTGCTTTCCTGAAATCTCTTTTAAAACCTTGTGCACAAAATGTAGATAGCTAACAGTAGCACAATTAGTATTTAATTGTAGATGGAATCTGATGGTATGTTCAACTTGAAAGTTTATTAGCTATGACAGACTATCTTTATCCAACTGAGCTACCTGAGCAGCTTTTTCCTCAGCTGATGCATGAGGACTAATCACTTTCCAGTCCTCCAAAGAATCTTTAAAATCTTATGCACAGAAGTCATGCTTAGGCAAAACAGGCATTGCTGTTGCCTCACAGGAGCCTTAGCTGCATTGCAGTTGAATCTGGTTGGTTTTCTGAACATGGTTCTGACTACATAGCTGTCTAGTTCCTGTTGCAATGATGCCTTGCCAGCCCTGCTGCATAAGGTCAGTATTTCTGCACTACAGTGAAATATTTTGATTCTGGAGTCCTTTATTTATTTTGTGACAATTGAGGCAACTTATCTTTCTAATTAGTATTTTTGTCCATCAGAATTCTCTTTTCTGCTAAGACAGTGTGAACAATTCAGATTTAAACTGTAAACCTGTTTCATGCCTAAAATGCAGAATATGTCTATTTTAAACACCAAGGACCATATGTAACTTTTATACAGCCCTTGACCTGTTACGTGATGTTTATTAACAGAGTGAGCTCAGTAAACGGTTCTAAGGTTACTAAGGTTTTGCTGTCATTAAGGCATCTGAAATGTGAAATAAGTATGTTTTTATTCAAGTGGATCTACTTACATGGACCAAACATCCACCTTTGGACCATATTTCCTGTTAGCAAGGAGTTCTGGGGCAGCGTAAGCTGGGCTTCCACACTGGGTGTGTAGCAGCTCCTGAGAGAGACCCTGGAACTTTGCAGTATTGCTCAGTCCAAAATCTGACAGTCGCAAAAACAAAGACAAAGAGGTTCTAATGTCTTCTCAAAATAGCGTAACTTTAGCAACTGGCTAAAGAAAGGAGAAAGATGAAAATAGCAGCTGGCTTTAGCATCTGGTGAGATCTCAGCTGGGGATTCCAATTTGGGTTCAAATAAATGTGCCAGGAATTAGCAGAGGGGTAACAGTGAAGATACCCAGCCGTGGGCCTCCTTGGGTTGATTTTGGTTGAGCTCTTCCAGTTTGCCTCAGCTGACCATAAGTGAGCACAAGAGCACAGCCTCACAGATGTATTACCAAGGCTTAATGAGCTTCAGCATTCGGCTCAGCTGGGTGTGCTTTAGCCCATTGTAAACGGGGGGTAAAATGTGCTAACTTAAGCCTTTTTTGCTGTGTATGTGCATGTGTGCAAGGGGGAGGGAAGAGGGAGGTGTGATTGTAAAGGACCGGCTGGCTATAAAACAGGGGTGAAGAGTTGGTGCCTTTTTTCTCAGAGGTGTTAAGCTTTTAAAAGTTTGGGAAACCCTGGGTTAAACATTTGGCGTCTCTAGAAGTGAGCTTCCCCGGCGGGGATTTTTCTGTGTGGTTTCCATAGAATAAAACTGATTTTTTTTCTGAGCTGTGTTAACTGCTTGGTGCAAATTCCCTCATTTTTATAAATGTTTGTTTCACAACTCCAGCAAGGTTTCTGTTAGTGACCAAAACAGTATTTATTTTTTTTTTTTACACATACCAAATGATGACATTTCTAGTTGGAGTAATGACTCGACAGAAACTAATGCAGCCGTACCTGCATTTCACCCCAGAAGATTTATTTCTTTGTCTACAAATCACTTCTGCTAGGAACAGCTTTCTACACATAAAAGCTGTAATTGTTTCTTGCTTCTCCAGCAATACACAAGGGAAAACAACAGGCAAAATTGTTTTCCTTGTTCTCTGAAAAATATGTTTTAGTTAAAGCTCAAATAAACAAGCTGTTAAGTTATACATCATAACTTTTATTTATTCTAAAGGCTCCAATATGTTTATTGAATAATCACAAGCTCACTCATAAAATGTAGTGTTTAAATTGTAACTGAACTGTCACTGAAAGCCACACCAAAAAAAGCTGGTAACAAACTTCACAGGTAATGTGCACTTACCAACAATTTTGATGTTGTTGTTCTCATCAAGAAGAAAGTTTTCAATTTTTAGGTCCCTGAAATGAAGACAGAAAACAAACTATAAGATGCCTAATGTCCCAGCTAACCATTTACAGATAGTTTTTAGCGAAGTTTAATTGAAATAAAAACAATAGTTCTGCACAGCACTGCCTACAATTGTAACAAGATCCTTATTCCTTCCTGAAGTTTTCAGCTGGGAAAATGGAAGTTTTCTGTATTTCAGGGAATGTTTTATAAGTATATATTTTACATAGACCGTTCACTTTAGGAATCATCCATTCTATTGGTGCATTTAAAAAAAAAAAAAGTGCAGCATTTATTTCTTCTTTTGAGTAAAAAAAAAAGTTGAGTGTACTTGTACTCTCAGTGGTTTTGGTTTTGAACTACTGTACACTGTTGAGTATTTCTGCTTTGAGTAAATCATGCCTGAGAGCTATGAAGGATAAGGAGGCAAGTGGAAAGTAAGATCTTGTGTACCAAAGCTGGGTCAGGGACAGATATCCTGAAGGTGGGGACATCTCTTCAGTGATGTTTATGTAAACAGGGTCAACCAGTATCAGCCACCCCTGCAGGAGGATGTAATTCGGAGCTGCAGAAAAAATAATGTCAGCTGGCTCAGGCACTTACTTGATTATTGTGGGAACATTTATATCCTTACAAATTCAAACCAAAAGCTGGAATATTGCTCCACTGTGGGGAGTGCCCAAAGTGGCAGCTGAAGTCTTTCCCAGGGCGGGGGAATCCTCAGCCAGTGTAATTTGGCTGTTGGGAAGTGGTTCAGGAGCCTGGGATGCTTTGCCGACTCCCACCACGGCCTCCCGCGTGCCGCTGGGGGCTTCCCTGGGCTGGGCGGTGGGAAAGGGGGGACACAGCCAGTTTCAGAAGTGGCTCTGGCTGTGTGGATTTCCATCCCACCCCCTCTGAAGTTGTGAAGGGCTTTCATCGACCCTAAGACCTCGCAGAGTACAGGAGGACAAAGCAGAAGGAGGGATGGGAACACGGACAGGAGCAAGGAGCAAGGGCTGGGAGGACCAGGGACCAGCGCTGCACGACCAGCACGGCGCTGCTGCAGGGAATTACGGACAGTGGTCCTGATGGGGGGCTTTGTAGGAGCCTCCTTTTATCTCCATGGTTCTGAATGGGACAGCATTCCACTCAAAACCCTCTGCTGCCCCAGGCAGAGAGTGAGATGGAGATGGTTCTAACGATAATTCTTTAATGTTTTTTTTATTTGAATAGCATGTTTTCTGGAGTGGCAAATAGGCCAGTGCCCAAAAGCTGGGAGTTAGATTTAAGATAACTTTGTTCACAGCCTAACCCTATGACATAAGCCTGTGTACTAAAACTGTGGTTTAAAACTAATTAGGTTTCAGGCCACTGCAAATCTTACATTTCTATTGGATTTAGCACCCCACAGTGCACTCTGACGACTTTTACTACACTACAATTAAATAATGTTACGTTGGATTGCCACAGCTGCTGTTCTATAGGCTGAGTGCTCAGACAGTTATATAAATGTATGCTTTCTTCCCTGAAAGACCTGATAATGGTCACAATTAAAGGTTGCATAGTATCAGAAGTCATCTTGCATCAAAGATACATCTCGTTCTTTTTTCACAAAGAAAACATTCCCACAGATGCTGTCAGTTTAAGCAACATCACAATTATTTTCTCATTCCCATGGGGACTTCAGAGACAGTGCCTAGAGGGCAGCTTGTGGTGCTTCTCTGGGTCTTTTGCCCAGTAATGATTCAAAAGGTATATGCCATCTTTATACCAGAGAAGGGAAACCATCCAGGAAAAATCAGGAACTGTACATACAAGTAAGTTGTTGTAACTTAGCAAGGACTAACTTCAGGAGCTAGTAGCTGACTATGTGCTAGCTGAATCCAATTGCAATGTAATGTGATTTAGCTTGTATGTCTTTATTTGAGGTTTTTAAGCTCAGATGCATTACCTCACTGCTTGGCCATGTCTAGAGCAGGCGCAGGGACAGTTAGCAGAGCTCAGCCGATGAGTGTCAGCTCATGAAGCTGTTGAACCTGATCTTGTGCCTGAACCTTCTTATATCTGGCACAGTAAAATGTGCTGGGAGAACAGGCAAGTGAGTCAATGCTTTGTCTTCTGGATCATTTTCGCAACAATGGCATCAAAATCAATGGTTATCTTGCATGTACAAGAAAGGTACTACCTTTACTATGGAATGTAGACTCAATCTTAATTTAAGCCATAAGGATTTGTTGGATCAGTTCTGATTTTTGTGAATAGGAAGAGTAAAGCTCAAGAAATAAAATAGCTGTCAAAACATAGCACAGTGTTTTTTATGAGCTATATCAATTTGGACTAAAAATAGTCACAAAACTGGGCAGTTTTTCACCAACTATATCACTAAGACAACAGAAAATACTGTTTGTCTGAGGTACATCCCAGGGTTAAAAACCAGGAATGCTCATGAGACACTTCTGAGCAAAAGTAAATTAAATTAGCAAATTCCTAAGCTCATCATTTAAGGAGACCTTGCAATCACCAGGCACCTCCATTCTAGTAAAAAAAAGGGCCCCCCAGGTATAGACCCAGGCATTGGCACACAATTATCCATCTTATGAACCATGATACCTGATGTGATTTTACCAGCACTATCCCCACGGAGCAGCAACAGTTCCCAACAGACAGCTTGCTCCTTTCCTGTTGTTCAAGCAATGCAAAGAGGTGAGCTTTGCTCAGTGCTTAGACGAGAAAATCAGACTGACTTTGTGAAGTAACTTTCATATTTTTGTGCTCATCTTTCTGGAAACTTTGATGCCTTCTTTTCAGAAGAGAATACACCCGCAATTATCGTCTTCAGTTTAACCTCTGCAGCAAGTTGCTATAAATCACTGCGGCTGGAGCTGAGGAGGGAAGCCCTTCCAGATCTTTCTCAGTCTGACTCTGGTATAAGGTCAAGGTCACAGCTCTGACTCTCAAAGCTAGCAGCAGGTCATAAGTTGAGGTACTGCTGACCAAACATGTCCACAACCTGGCAAGGCATCTGGGCTCCTGCTGGACTATACAACTTGATAAACTCAATGACAAAGTGCTTGAGTTAAGTCCTTCGGTTAAGGGGATCTGATAGTAAAGCAATTCTATGGAGGAGCTCACACAGCTTTGTACCTGGCTACTCTCAGGGTGTGCAGCAAAAGTGTTGTCTCTTGCAAAGATTTCACAGCAAAAAGTCACCAGCTGAAGAAGATAAAAGTAGGGGCAGAAGTCAGGCTACTCCCCTGCTCACTGGGAAGAGTTGTTTCCAAACAAAAAGAAGGGAATTGGGCTGGAGAAATTAATGGGGAATGTTGTCATGGGAATAATGTAAGCGTTATGAACATGAGCACTGAAGCAATGCTGTAAACCAGGTTAGTTAGGGAACCAGCAAGGCAGGAATGTCAGACAGGATTAAATGGGTGAAGCCCTTTGTGTTTATTTTCTGATGGGCTTTTTTTGTTTGTTTAAATTCTCTAGGTCGGATACTGATACTTCTTGTCCATTCCTTACTAATTAACAAATGCAATATAAATAAGTGCTGGATTGCAAGCATATCAAGTCACAAAGCACTTGTAAATGCTGAGCCATCACATTCGCAGCTTATTTGTTTCATGGTTGCTGTAATGATACAGTCAACTGGATTACTTGTTAAGTCCTGGGGGCTTTCTTGGTGAGTGCATTTACCATTTAAATGTAAGTCTCTGACTGACCATGAATTACTAAATAAAATAGAAAAATGGGGGGAAAATCTTGCTTCTTGCCTATTCTCCTACCTAAAATGGAGGTCTTTATGCAACTAGTCTTGGCATATGTGCCAAGATCCTTGGTGGGGAAAAGAAGATCAGGTCTCCTTGCATGGGCTGGTCAGGTTCCTCTAGCAATGGCTGAAGCTGTGATCTGTCCCTGTCATGCAAAAGTCAGTGTGGAAAGTCATGGATATGCCACAGAGCTGGACCTGTAAGACCATGTCCTCTGCACAGGCAGTGAACTGGGATTCATCAGTCCTCTGTTCTGAGTGGTGTGGTTATTTCAATATGTTGTGGCTAACCAAATGAAATAAATATTTATATGCATAGCCACACTGAAATACTTCAATTAGTTGCGTGTTTGTCACCAGCTAATTCTGAGATAATCGTGGCAAAGCATTGCCTTGTGCTCATCAACTTTTTTCCCTGGATTTTGTTACTTTACTCCCCAAGGAGTGCATAACAGCTTATCTTCTACAACCACTGAAAAGAAAGTACTTCATTAAGAAGGGCTGAGAGAACATAGTCTTTGCAATCCCTGCAAATGATGGGAAATTAAGGAAATGTTCTTGGTGAAAAAGAGCACTCCACCTTCTTGCATGCTTTCTTTTCTTACTGTTGTTTGGAAGAGGTAACATCTTACCTGTGAACAATTCCCTGACAATGCAGGTGCTCTACTGCAGACAGAATTTGCCTGGTGTATCTCCTTACTTCCCTTTCCGCCAGCCTCTTTTTGTCACAAATTCTGTCCAGGAGGTCCCCACCGAGGCACAGCTCCATCACCAGGTAATAGGAGTTGTCAGTCTCCAAGGTCTCATATAGCTGAACAACGTTGGGATGCTTAATCATCTGGTGTATCCGTGGTTCGCGCTTCAGGTTTTTTAAAACGTAGGAGTCCTGCTTGGCTTTTCTCTTGTCAATTACTTTTACGGCTACCTAAATTGCAGGATATATGTAAATTGGCAACAAGTTTTGCAACCCAGATTAATTTTCAAAAGGGTGGGGACTAAGCTGACATATGGGAGAAGACGGTTTTGACAAGGTGTTGATAATCAATATAACAGAGGGAGACATTCCTGATGGATGAATACACTTTTTATTACTCTTGAAAGCCAAGACAGGAAGGCTGAACTGTCATATCTATCCCTCTGATTGCATTAACAAGTACACATATATGAAATGTTCTCAAATGCAAAAAATCCCTATGTGCTCAACCAGTAACTACATCTCTACTGTACCTCATCTTTTTTCTAACATCTTTTTTCTGAGTCTCCCTTGTGACTCAGTCTAAAAGCCCCTCAAGGTACTGGCTGTCGTGGGCTGGGATTAGACTCCCTGCAGTTTGGGAAGCTAGTCAGTCAGTGAAACTACAGAAGCCACAAGAAAAGTAGAAACCAAAAAACCACTTGATAATAGCCCACCTTTCCACAGTTACATCTAGTGGTACGTTATTTTAGCCCAACTGAGCTAGAGATAACAGATGTTATCTGTATCCTGCCATACAAATGATTGCTGTTGGAGTGGCTGGCTTTTCAGTAAGTGTTGTTCATAGCTTTAAAGGTCAGATATGTGACACTAATTACTCAATGAGATATATCAGGGAAAGCAGATTTGAATTGTCCTTACGCCATCATCCTGTTCTCTTTCAGCGGGAGGATATCTTTGTTGACTATATTGTTTTATAATTGTGAAAACAGTTGCACTCAATACATATTCACACATGTGACTGATTATACGTAAGCAATAAACTCAATTTATGAGGTTAATTTATGAGGATAAGGTTCAGAGGATAATTCACTGAGTAGATTGTGGTTTGCAGATTAAATGGTCTGAAATTTTCTGACATAAGTCAATGTGAGGTTACTTGCAATTCCTAGAGTGTGGTACCCTCTTATTAGGACCTTACCTTCTCCCCAGTGGGGATGTGCAGCCCCTCCATCACCTTGGCAAAGGAGCCCTTGTTGATCATTTTGCCTACTAGGTAATTCCCAACTTGTTTGGAGTGAGGGAAAGTCTTCCCAGTCTCCTGGGGCATCTTGTTAAAACAAGCAGGTATTTTTAAATTCTTTAAGTTTTTCTCCCATTCTGGTAATATCCCATCCAAGTTGCCAGTATTTGTCATTTTGTTGTCCAAGCCTGCTTTCCTGGCTGTGGGCATCCCTGGAGAGTCAGATTTGTATTGCTGCTTTCCAGATGTAGCTTCTGATTCACAGCAGATCCAGGCATTAAGTCTGTACATCTTGTGGTGCAAGTGCCATCCTGCTGATCACAGAGCAACTAATCCTTTCCCTCCAAGACCCTGTGTTTGTCACTGATCTCTAGCCTGAGCACACAGATCTGCTCAAGCAGAACCAAGTGGTAGATTATTAACCTAACCTGATACGTGATGTCAGTTAACGCCCCAGAGCAGCCGAGGCAGATGACACATAATCCCAGCATTAGCCTGGAATATACAGCTCCCTTCCTCCTACAGTAGTTCCTTAAACACATGCTCAGTGCAAGTTCCACCAGACTAAACTGAGCCACAGTTACCCTGGAGTGCATGTTTCTGGCATGCAAAGGCATACTTTTATTCTAAAAACACCATGGGAGCATGCATGCAAAGCTGAGTTAGGTTCCTGATGATATGCAAGCATTTACAGAATTGCTGTGTACAGCATGTAAATACCTCTATGCTCCTCTAGCACATTCAAGTCCCAGGGCCCTGGCCTGATTCCAGGTCTTGCAGAAGTATCTTGCATTTTCTGGGACATGATTCCTGCTCTGTAAAATGTAGCAGTGGGAACAGCATGTGTGTGTGTGTGTATATTTTCCTCCTTACAGCAATGACTGATAAAAAGAAGAAAAGTAGGTTTTGTTTTGGTTTGGTTTGTTTTTTCTGCAGCTGTTGTCTGTCTATATCTGTCTTCATTACCCAGCTTCTTTCCAAAGTCATGGAGAAATAAAAAAGCCTTTCCAGAGAGCGCTTTCACATACCTGCAATTTGAGCTGGGAGTTGCCATCTCTCTCCACTGACCTACAACAAAATCTTAGGGACCCAAAGCCCTTCCCAGAACTTAGTGCAATGACAAATCCTTTTTCCACACTTCCTCAGTTGGAGTTGAACAATGAGCGATGTCCTGCTTGCCTGATTTGACTTGTGAAGCTCACGAAGGGCAAAAATTTGCCAGGATGAGTGAAAATGAGAAGGAAATGGATTTACTGTACACTTTACAGTTCAAGCTCTTGTGGGCAAGTTCACTGCATCACCATCTGCATGCAGCTGCTTGCAGGCACAGGGCAACCCCTTGCCTTTTAGTGTCTGAGTAAAAGATTTAGTCCCACTAAGCTGAGCAGTTTTTATCTTCATAACATACTCAGTTGTCACGCTTTGAGCTATATCAAGTTGCCCAGCTGGAATGGGACTTTGCTAACTTAAGTAGCTTTTTTCTATTCCCTACAGAAAGACAGAAACAAAGGGGACATAGTTTTCTGAGGAAAGAACAAGGAAATTCTCCTTGATTTGTGCTTACTATATGCTCTGCCTCCTTCCCATCTTCCTAACCCGCTGTTCATGGACTTTCTCACTACAAACAAGAAAATAAAAGTGAGGGGAACCACTGTATGGAACAGAAACCCTGTACTTCTGGCACATTTCAGAAGGAAGGAAAAACCTCTTTAAAAATATAACAAACATTTAAAACATGATAGCTAGCTAAGTTAACTATTGCTGTTTTTGGGGAAAGTCCCAGCCTGACACCTTGAAAAATGTTGAAGTCAAAAAGCTTCCAAATACTTTTCAAAGTCATTTTTTTGGCACAGTGAGGATTAAAGAAAAGTCAGGCAGGGCAGAAGGAACAAAAGAGAGTCCATCTCTGTGTTAGCAAGTCCACAGCTACTGATCACAAGTTAAGTGAAGCTGAAATTCTGGATCAGAAGGGAACTGTCTGCCAGTGCTAGTACTGTCACTGCTCTGTGTCAAGCGATGTGCTCATTGTAGTGTGAAAAAAATGTGAGAAGAGATGAAATAAATCAGTTCTCTGATGAAAGACGTGTACCACTAAAGAATAATCTCCAGCAAGGAGGAAGGGTTAGCACCATAAAAGGAATGACCACCTTAATAGCATCAAAAAACAAACAGCCCTCCTCCCCAAACAAGCCTTGTGATGTATTTTCGCCACTTCGCCTTCATTTGGGGCGTGGGGTGAGAGGGGAGGCAGTTCTGCTTCCTTGAGAATTAAAAAACCCCAACCCAACAAAATAACAGGTCTGTAAAAGGTATACAGTTTTCCCGTCAGCAACTTTAAAAAACAGCTTTCTTATATAAAATGTGAATTAATTCCATGTTTGAGAATACAAATTTTGCTTTATCACTCCGGATTCTTAGTATTCTTCTAGGGAATCTGAAATAAGGAGTGTTTCTCACAATATCTGTGCTGCTGATCCAGAAAATGAGGCCATGTGTGTGTGGGAGTTAACTTTATGTGAAGGTCAGGCTAGTTAAACAGCCTCATTATGTTCAGCAGAAATAAAACAGCACGAGCAGGAATTTGTCACTTTGCAGCCACCATCTTGGATTTCCTCCTGAGAAGCAAAATCCTGCCTGTAGCTCTTCTTGTCTCACGTTAGTGATGAGGCAACGTGATCCTGGTTTCTGGTTCTTGCCACTGTGGGATGAAGCCTTGGCTTGATGAAAGGCTGGATTTTACTTCTTGGACTGGTTCATTTTGAAGTCCTAGTGTATACTCTTGTGAATACTGCGAGTTTTGTAAGATCTAGTGTGAGGTTTTTCAAAAGGGCCAAAAAGTCAGATTCTTAGAGCTGTGAAGTCCCCCTGATATGACTCAAGGGTTCCCTCAAGCCTGGATTTCTGGGGGTCCAGAGCATGTGTCCTACCTAAGGGTGTGCTTTCCACAGGCATTGAGGGCATGCTGACCTGTTGGGGGCTGTGTGGCAGTGAAGGAGCAATGCTGCACTGGGCTGGGAGACAAGGCTGCTTAGTCAGGAGGCAGCATCCCACCGGAGACAGGTCTCGTTAGTAGGGAAGCAGCATCCTACTCTCAGGACAAAAGTCAGCATCTCCTCCTGGATCAACATTGCCACAGGGATGTATGTACTGGCTTGCACAGAACTACTGCAAACACTCTTCTCCAAGAGCGGTGTTTTAACACACACATATTCTTAGGTGCTTTGGCAACTCTCCTCACTCCCTTGACTTTTGACTTCCACACTAACCACTGCCATTTGCTGCTTCAGGTACTAACGGTCCTGGCTTAGGTCCTGAGCTTGGCCCACTTTGGAGGCCTTGAAGGTTGTGAACAGTTCATATTTCCATGTGGCTTATGTTACATAGGTGCAGAACAAGGCCTCAGCAGCTCCTTCTAAGACCAAACACTTTTCAAGTTTCATGCTGAGAGGTGAGACTTTCCTTTTCAGATTAAGGGAATCCAAGATGGTGGCATCTAAATGTGGTGACTGGGGCAAATAAAGGGAAAAAAACTGGTTTGAAGACATGGTAGGAGGAATTTCATCTAAATAGCAACCTCACAGTCTCTATTGTAATAACTCTCAGATCCTGGAACCACTTCAGTCTGGGTTTTATAATGTACCTAAGACATGCCCTTATTGCACTGTAACACCTGCCATATTGTAAGTTATTTCTGACTCCTCATAGGCTTTTTGGCAGCCGTGGAGTTTACTTTACAAGTTACTGCATGTGCAAGTTCAGCAACTTTTCTGCAGGATTTACTTATTGTCACGTGTTAAGGGGTTAAGAAGGCATGCACCCAAGGGCAGGCCAGATTCTACTTCCAGAATGGTGTAAATCATGGATTACTCTCTTACGAGAGTCAAAGTACTTCCTTAGTCAAAGAGGTGACTGTTCTTCACCATCAAAAGATCAGTGGAATCAGAAACAGATGGGTAGTTATTTTCTTGGTATCGATCTGGTCCAGCACACACACAAGTAAATGGGAATATTTCTTTTTCCTCCATAAGCAGTAGAATTGGGCTGTTAAAGCTCAAAAGACTTTGTTCTCCATAATGTGTTAAATTTAAAATCTTTTAAGTGCATTTTCAAGATGTCACCTTTGAACGTATTTTACTCACACAATCCATACCACTTCTAATTTTTTATCTGATTATTTAGGCTAGCTGTCAAATTAAAATACAGATTAATAGGTTTACTTTGCAGATAGTCTTTGTCTTTCTGCCATGCAATGTATGCTTAGTAGATCTGCAAAAACTTTCTCATGCATATGGGTATTTATTTTCTGATTATTTTCCATTTCCAGGAAAGAAATCTTGCACTTTTTATTGATTGTCCATGAGTACTGATTCATGGTGTATTTCACATGGAAGATTTATTTCAGACCTGTATTTCCTCCAAATGAGGATGTCTTTTTCTCAGACATGTTGGCAACTTTGGTCTAGTAACCCTTACTTGACTCTTTGAGGTAGCCTTTACAGTTTCATTCACATTTCAGTATTGTGTCTGGTTCTTGAATGTGCAGAAGAACGTGAAAACAAACAAACAAACAAACAAACAAACAAACAAACAAACAAACAAAAATCAGTGATGGGTCAGTCTTTGAGTGGGACCAAAACCAGATACCTGGAGTCAGGCATGTCAGGTGTAGCCTATGTGATACCTCTCAATAATACACCCCAGCTCCAACTGCTTGCCACTCCTAGGCTTCATAAGCCAAAGGTGGCTTCTGTGGGCTCCATAAATCTGCACTATTTACAACAATATCTTTCAAATCCTACAGATACGCATATCTTTTATCTTGAAACCAAGCATATTCTTAAATGTTATGCTATGCTGAGCTGTACTAGTCCTTCATGTTTGTGGGAACCAGATACAGGAATGGCAGAAGTGTATCTCAGTACACACAAATTCCAGTTTGGCTCGAAGGAAACAGTGATGGGGAGAAGCAACAGTAATTTCCAAATCATGTTTGGCATCTACCACCAAAAGTGCCCCTAAATAATCTTTACATTTGTCTTCTGGAAACTGAACTCAGACATTCTGCTCTTTTCACACAGGTATGAAGAATTTATGGTCAGAGGGGTGAGGTGGATTCAGATTTCTGATAAAAGTGCAGAGTTTCAAAGATTTTGCTGAAAATTAAGTTACTTTTCTGTTGCATCAATTTAAGCTCTTTTCTGTTTAAAAATTGTTCTAGAGGCCAAAATAACACATTCAGCTTCCCCAGACCGTTAGCATCTAGTGCATGTTGTGAAGAGCTGGGTTTGTGGGGGTGTTTTTTGCAACTGGGACAAGATACTCAGCAAGTTGATTGCAAACACTACAGGGTTGAGATTGTTTTGCTTGTTTACCTATAGCCTGATGAAGGGCCAAATTGTTATGCATTCAGAAATGAGGCATTGCTAGGATTATTTATTTACTTTTTTATGTCTTTGGTATCTCCAGCTGAGTTTGGTGGGGTTAAGTTCAAGAATAAGACACCTTTACTTAGTAATTCACAATTAGGTGTCCTCATATGAGCCAGTAAAGGGTCTCAGTTGCCTAAACTTAGACATCTAGTGGTTTTGGAATTGCCTACAGGTTTTCTGTCAGCTTCTGCTCAGGACACAGGATCCCATGTCAGATCTGCCAGTACCATGAATGTGTCTTAGATACCACAGAGTGTGTCAAGTGACACTAGACATCCATTGGGCTGAACTCTCAGAGACAACTAAGAGTGAGATGAATCACTGCCAAGACTTCTCCAACTGTACTTAGATCCCTCTGGAGTACAGTGGGAGCTCTGACCCTTCTCTTGCTCACAGCCACCAGCTTTTAAGTATTTCCATGTAGGAGTTTTGATCTCAGACAGAAACCACTCCTCAGTGTGCTGAGAGTGTGTGTGAAAATAATTCTGTGCCCTTGATAAGATGCTAGTTTAAAAATGGCTTTTATCACTGCACTGTCATAAAGCTGTACATGTAACACTAAGATTCTCAGCAGCTTGATGACTTCAGAGATAAAGTTGTATTGCTGAAGCTATTAATTGATTAGATAAAGTCAGATCTTGTTATTACCTTTCTTCATGAATGTCTTTTGGAAAAGGAGAGAAATGTTCATCTTTTTGTCTTTATAGAACTCAGGGGAAATCAACAGTATCAAACTGTAATTCTTAATGGACTGAACTTAGAATGAACTCCCTTTTTTGTCAGTTTTTTGTTGTTCATTTTATATTTGCTTTACTGCTCTGAATATAAGAAAGTGATACTATTCTTGTCTGGAGCCAGTTGTAATCAGCAATTTTTTTCTCCCTTAAAACTCTCAGTATTTGCCTATCTCTGTCCTTGGTCAAGTCAATGAAAAACTAACTCTAGCTGAAATGGGAGCAGAATCATGCTGATAAATAGTCCTGAAATCCCACTGAAGATGGGTGGAGACCATACCATTTCCTAATAGACTTTAATGCAAACATAAGTTTAACCTTCAATTAATAATGATCACTGGAGACCAAGAGGAGTGTGGACAATTTAAAAAAACCCAACAGTTTATTAGACATTTTACTTGTGTTCAGAGGTTTAATATACTGCTGGCAACAAAGTAGCAGATGGGAGCCATTAGTTTGTATGATTGTGAGGTTAGTTCGTATGATTTGAGAGATTTTCTCTCTGCAGTGTCACTTATCTGAGAATCCAGTGTCATGTATCACAGAACCATGAAACATGAGATTGGAAGGAACCTCTAGAGGTCACCTCATCCAACCCACCCTGATCAAGCAGTGGCAACTGGAGCAGGTTGCTGAGGGCTGTATCCAGTTGGGTTTTGAGTATCTCCAAGGATGGAAACTCTACAACCTTGCTGGGCATCCTGTTCCAGTTCTCAGTCATCCTCACAGTACAAGAGTATTTCCTGATGCTCAGAGAGGACCTCCTGTGTTTCAGTTTCTTCTCATTTGCTTTTGTCACTGGATACAACTGAGAAGAATCTGGGGACACCAGAACTGGAGCCAGCACTCCAGATGTGTCTCACCAGAGCTGAGTAGAGAGACAGGATCACCTTCCTGAACCTGCTGGTAAAGACCCCACTCATACAGCCCAGGAGGCTGTTGGCAGTTCTCACTGCAAGAGTACATTGCCAGCTCATGGTCAAATGCACATCATGGCTGCCTTGAGGGTAGGATCAAGAATTGTCATTCTGGTCTTGTCTTCATTTGTTTCGTAATTATTTTTTCAGTGTCCTAAAAATGGGATGAGGTACACAAAGAACAATATCAGGAGAGTAAGTGAGCAACCCCAGTTGATCTGGGGTAAGCAGGGACACAAGGAGAGCTTTGAAGGTACTGATTCTGAGAGCCAATAAAGGAAGGCACTCGTTGCCCAATCTCCCCTCAGTTGTCACTAGAGAAATAACTCAGTTAAGAGACTAAACCGGAACCAAATCTGTGGTTGATAATTTAAAAAGGAAATAAAAGTCATTAAAAATTAAGACTTGTGAAGACCAGTAGAAAAATTAGAGTCATGGTCATGACAAATAATATTAAGCTGAAGAGTCTACACAACAATCTATACAGGGTATATTCAAGAAACAGACCCTTTTACTTGCATATTTGAGTGACTTTATATTTTTGTTTGCCTACTTTCTGAGGACAATCATAAAATTTGATGTCATGAATCTGAGAGAAAAAATATCTGGTAGAAAATAAAGTAAACAAAAATAATGGAGCTCTTTCAGTGGGTAGCAACTTTTAAGAAATATTTGTACATTTATTGGTTAGCCATTATTTCTGTTACCAAAGGGCTCAAGCTTTCAAGCAGTACTGTGAAAAGAAGTTCTAGTCCTGTCAGAACTACAGAAGTTTGGCATAATTTATTCAGGCTACATGTTAATTTCTCAGCAGCTGCTACGTCAAGGATATCCACAGGATATCTATACAATGTGAAAGCAGTAAATCTTGATCAAATGGAGCCCCAGCTGGAAGACTTTGAACTGAGGAAAGAAGTGCCTTGCAGGGGAGAGTTGATGACATCCCACTGTCTGATAGCACGTATTCCCTACAGGAACAGTTGCTGAAGTTAAGGGGGGGGGTGTGTGAAATTAAGGGAGTCACAAGCTTCAGCAGAATGGAACCCTGCACAACACATCAAGAGGTGGGAGCACAGTGTGCCTCCAAAACAAAACCTGAAATCCTGGTCCTAGTGTGCCAACAGCTACAACGGGCATTAAGAGGAATGTAAATGTCAACAAACGTGGTGTAAATCAGGCGCAACGTGTCCCAGGCTGTGCAATTCTTCTTTCAGAGGTTTTGGTTATTTTGTGGGATTTCACCAAACCAGCTGCTATCAGAAATGCAGACCCTAACCTAAGTAACCATCATGAACTGTCACTTGTGAGACTGGAACAAGCTGGGATTTTTAAATGAAACAATTTTTCAGTAGGCAAATACTAAACCAATGTTTCATGGGAATGTACCAATTCTGATGAGAATGATTATTCTGCTCCAGGGTAGAATCTGATCTGGAAATGAAAGAGAGATTACAGGACCGAGCAAATAACAATTTGATGGCTAAATATTTCTTATAGACTGTCAGAGAAACCTACCTCCTGAGCCCTCCAAACTCTTCTGGCACTTAGATAAATCCTTTAACTGCAATCATGGGAAAGATGCCCCACTTCTGTAAATTAATGAAGGTTCATTAATACAGAAAAGTCAAAATTGGCTTACTGACTCATTGTTTAATGCATTGTCTTGGATATAAAAGCAGCTGGAAATGGAAGGATTTGAACTTCAGTTTCTTTTGTCCCAGCCCAATGAGTGGCTATTGTGTTGGTCTTCTCCTTGAGCTCAGTTCTTGTCATGGACACCATTTCAGGGACTGGGTGGCATTCTAATGCAGAATGAGATACTTTTGTTTTCCACTGCCTTGAAAAAAGTCTTATGAGGTGAGAAAACCATCTCCTGCTCAGTTCTGATGAGCCCAAGTCCAGTATTGGCAAGATCTTGCTCTCCTGAGGTTAGACATAAGCCTCCCATTGATTCTACCGGGAGAGGGTGATTTCTTAGTTATCCACTGTTAAGTGGAAAAACAACATTCTTCTTTTTTTTTTTTTTTCCTAATTATCTAGGATTCAGGGGAAGAGCAGGCTGTTCTAGGGTGATGTACTTTGTTCTGCAAACACAGGAAGAAATGCAACTGGATTGAAAGGGATACAAAGGTTAGGTGTCAGGGAAAGGGTCCTGCTGCAGTAAAGCTAAATTAGGCCCTGCTACCCTTCCCTGCTTCCTAACCATGGTCTGTAGAACACAGCTTCAGTGGAGGTCTCTATCCTTTACCCTCTCTTGCTATGCCTTTTTTACACACTCTCCTGTAACCTACTGTAACCTTCACATGCAGGGGTTTCAAATCTCTGAACAGTACTAAAATGACAAAAAAAAAAATGGGAAGATATTAACCCATTCTTTGTGTATCTTAACTGGGTTGCCCCCTTAACACCTTTCCATTAAATTTGTTGGGTTTCGACTTTAAAAGTAAGAATAAGGATTAAAGACTATGTTTGCCTGCAAGTTATTTTATTCATTTACTTAAATTGACAGCTGCAGAGTTTGTACCAACAAAGCAAGCAACAGGAATGTACTGGAAAATAATGCCTATTTTGCAACCCTGTTGACAAACTGTCAGGTTTAAATTGATCTGGAAGTTTTTGTACCATAACAATACCCTGAGACCATAACATGGGTGCCCGTTTGCAGAAACAGTTAAAAGAAGAAAGGGGAAATAAAACTTTTTTCTCCCAAAGAAACTATACAGAATGCAACTCGCACTGCCTTTGAATCCTCCTTCCTCTGTGGATCAATAAATTAAGTAACACATCAATACCAGAAAGCAAATGAATCTCTGAAAAGCACAGCTCGCCCCAGTGGGTTTCTCTCTTGCCATAAGAAGTGTTTGATCTGGGTGTGCTGTCATAAGAGATAAGAACTACTCCATCATTTTGGGGGATTTTGGTTTACTAACTAAAACTCATGAGTACCTGTTTCTCAGGCTAATCTGAGATGGTGAGTTTTTATTTGTTTTACCTTCCTTTTGGGTCTAGTCTCTTTTCCACAGTGTCCAGTGTGAACAAGGGATAATGAGCACAAGCTCATAGGAGGTTCAAGCATACGAGGTTCAAGTTGAACGTAAGAAAAAACTTACTTACTGTGAGAGTGACAGAGCACTGGAACAGGCTGCCCAGAGAGGTTGTGGAGTCTCCTTCCTCTGGAGACTTTCCAAACCCACCTGGACACGTTCCTGTGTGATCTACTGCTGGTGATCCTGCTCTAGTAGGGGAGCTGGACTAGATGATCTTCAGAGGTCTCTTCCAACCCTGACCACTCCGTACTCTGTGACTCTGTGCTTTTTAGTGGAGAATAACAAACTGAGAAGTAAACGCTTGGAGCATCAGTCGCGACCGCCCTCGGAACAGGCGCTGTGATGGGCCGCGCTGCGCCGGCAGGCAGAAGGCAAAGGAGGGCAGAACAATCCCTCCTGAAAGCCTTCCTTGTGCTAAACGTGCTTGCCAGGGCCAGGCTTTGTTGAAACAATCCCAGATGCAGGATTTTGGAAACGGTTAATGCTCCTCGTGCCTCATCGCACGGACCCCTCTGCCTGGCCTCTGCGTGGCTCGGGGGGGTCTGTGCGGGGCTGCCTGCGGGCAGCAGTGGGCAGCAGCAGCTGTCTCCTCCCCTCAAACACAGCACAAGGCTTCTTACACTCGGCAAAGCAATTCCCCGCGGATTTATATTAGGAATACCGTCTGGGCAATACCTGGTGCCGGTTGGGGCTGCCTAGTTTTCTGTGCGTATTCCTGTAGTTTTGCCTCCTAAAACACCTTCCCTCAGTATAGCTGGAGCCGAGTTTTATTCCTGGCCCTTGGTTGGGAACAAATTCCCTGCACTTGGGGTTTTCCTCGGGATCGGTGTTGCCAGAAGAGGGAGCGCAGCTGCTGGGGACGATCAGGAGACCCCCCCTGGGATGCACAGCCCTCCAGCCTGGGCAGAAAGCATCCATGAAAAAACACCCAGCAGCAAAGCCAAAGCATAAGGCAGGTTTGTTAAAAAGTGGAGGGCGACTTGAGAAGAGGATGAGGCAGGAACATGTTCTGGTTTTATAGGTTTTTTCCCCCCTGTTTCTCCGATTTGAGCGTGGGGTAGGTTAGGCTCACAACGCTTTCTAGCAGGATAATTTCACATGCTACATCTGCCAGGTAAGCATGTGAATGTGATGTGCAGCAGTGCTGGTGAGTTGCTTATAAATCAGACAATTAAAGATGTAGCTGACTCTAACGTCTTGAAGGAGGCTCAGCACTGGGCAGTGACTTTTATTTACAATTTAACAGTTAAACATATTATACTGCATAAACCTTGAAATGGCTTGATTATAAAATGTGTTTTGGAAAGTCCATGTGCCTTCCCCACAGAGTGCTAAACCCGGTGAAAAATGGGTAGCATCAATAAACACCAAACCTTGTACCAATAAATGTGTTCCCTTCATTACTCAAGGAGCCCAGAGCTATGGAGGTATAAAAGGCCCCATTCTCCCCTACAGGGGAATAACACATGTTGGGTAGAGGAAACTCAGTGAATGTCAGCGTGCAGTTTCCTGCTCATTTCTCCATGGGAGGGGGATGGGTAAGGACTTAGGACTTGCTCTCTCCATGGGACAAAAAATAATAATAATAATTAAAAAAAATAGCTGCCACCCTAATTTACAGATCCTGGGAAATCCAAAGAGTTGGGAATATATTTTTCAATTAACTGTCCTACAGACTCTGCTTTTGCAGTTTTTCTTAGGTACCCTTCACAAGTGCATTTATAAAAAACTCTGGCAAATAAGTTGTGTGTTCCAGACCTGTGACCAGCACCAGGGGCTTGGAAGCTGTGTGTCCGTGCAGCGCTCCAGGCACCCTGACAGACCTTCACACCCACACAGCCTTTGGCTCTAAATTGCAGCCTTTGAGTTCCTGCAGCCCTAACGGGCAGTGGGAGATCTGCTGTGGTTTTAGAATAAATTTAAATTGCATTGTTGCCATGAAATGAAGAAGGATGGTTATAATGCTCCCTATATTACATGCACTTTATATACGCATATGCACAGAAATATACAGAGGGAGAGCATGTGTAATTTCTATTAAGTTTCTAAAGAAACCCATTCATCTGATGAAGGTGAGGTGGAGTAGCATTTGTTGATTCATATCAATACAGCAGTGGCTACCTTCATCAGCCCAGGAATTGAACCTGGGGACTGTCCCAGGCCCAGCTTTGAGCACGAGAAGGTGTCTGATGGGAGGCAGATGCTGGTCCTGTGGGGCACATGGAGACGACTTTGGCAATCTGGTCCATGGTCTTCTTTCCCACCTGGGGGGGGGGGGGCAGGTAGATTGGGTCATTTCCACCTTCTTCTCCTTCTTGCACTCTACAAAGCTGGATTCCAGTCAGACCAGGGTAAAATTGGGGCACACTGCAGTGGCTGAACTCCCAAAATGTCATTTTGTGCAGCAAGATTGCTTCTCTCACTCAGCTCAGATGTCAGTTTCAGGCTAAAGGATATGTTTTCCAAGATGGACCAGACCCAGAGATGGGGCTGTACATTGTCTGCGTATGCATGTTATATGTTTTTAAGCATCTGCAAATTTATTACAACCTTAGTTTATTAGAAGATTATTCCTTTTTTCTTAAGTGACTTTTTTTTTTTTTTTTCTTTTTTAACCTGACCTGTAACTTGACCAAAGATGCAGCTTTTTCCTGAGTCTGGAAAAATTGGTTGAATTTGCTCAGTTTGCTTTTGAATAAGCTTTCCTTTTTACACCTGACTTGCTCAAAGATAATTCCCAAGCAAAGCATGTTGGCAGAAGTGCTCCCCACAATGCCTCAGTGCAGGCTCTCTGAAAAAGCAAAGCAGGAGCCTCCCCACATGACAGTTGTTGCCGATGCATTGCCCCTGTGTGGTAGATGAGAGAATAAACATGTGGGAGATGCTAAAAGCTGCTCCAACGCCATAGCAATGAGCACAGGATAAGAGCCCCTGTAAAACAAAATAGTCTTTTTGCCCTAATCTGTTTTAAAGTGCCGTAAAATTACATTTACTTCAGGCACATTTCCTTAGCTCTTGTTTTCATTATTCTGCTCTCAAAGATTTAAGTCAGTGTATCTGAGCACAGACCTCACGCAGTTCCTCAGATAATCAGAAAGATGCTTTTCCTGAAAATTCACTTGAGCTGCTGAATTTCTCATATCAGCTTTTACTTTTCCATACCAGGGGTCGTTTGCCCTGTACTGTTGCTGCCAGCCATACCTCATGTTTGCCCCCAAAATGTGGGGGCAGAACCCCCTCGCTGCTTGTGCACTGAGCCCCTGCCCAGGCCAGGAGGCTGCTCAGAGCAGGGCACACTGTGATGGCTGTTTTATCCAGGTGGGAGAGACCCTCTCCTGTAAACACTTTAGCACCAGTGTATTACCTTCAGGAAAGGTGTTTTTTGTTGCTAAATATCTGACATTGTTTTAAGAACATATTATTTTGGACTCTTAACCCACTTTGGTAGTGAAAGCATGAGCTGGTAGTGAGCATATGTATTTGTTATTTGCCCATTGCTGCAGACAGCTATAACAGTTACAATAACTTTGATCTTTTGTTTTCCCCACTTGGAGAAGTTCTCATTACCAAAACATCACCTCTGACCTTCTTTTATATTTTCAGCGTGTGTTTCATTAACTCCTTTTTCATATGGGACATGTGGTGTCTGCCACTTGGTACAAAAGAGACAAAGTTTGCACTTCTGATGCAAAGAGCAGCAGTGAGGGAGCTGGCTCCTTGCCAACAGTTTATGCAAAAAAACTCCACAACACCCCACAAATATGGGGAGGGTTGAATTAAAACTGTGCATATCAACTCAGACTTTCTTTGTGCTCATTGGTGGAACAAGCCTATTACACTTAACCGGATTCAGTTAGGGAAAGTGGAGCACATCCTTACGCCAGCCCTTGCATGCTCTTTAGGCAGAGATGATGAATTTCAATCAATTGCTGGAGGAATTTATTTCCACAGCACCTCTTTACTTCCCAGGCTAAGAAACAAGGCATCCGGCCCTTCCCTGCCAGTAACACTGGAGGCTTTGCACTTACTCTGCATTCGGTGAAACAGTATGCAACAGTGAAAATTTACTAGATGTTGCAGAAAGAAGCAAGGGAAAGTTAAAGCCCAGCCTAGAAAAATAAAATGAGCACTGTTTGCATGTACTTTTATTGATTTCTGACAGCCATGTGATTTTCAGGGACAACAGAAGGGCAAAGAATTTCAGTCTTTGAATGGATGAGTGATAAACTACCCCCCCTTTTAAACCAGGCTTATATACTTTATTTTTTTGTGTGTGCTGGTGTGTGCATGTGCAGAAGGGTGTCTACCTAATTGGCCTCAAGAGGGGATTAAACTAAATAAAATCATGGTCCACAGGGGGCCTCTAAATATGGCTTTTTAATTTGAAAATTTTTGTGGGTTCCAGTGTAATTCAAGCTTTTCAAGCTTTATTAGAGCAGAGTCGTTTGCGCAGCTTGCAGAGCTCCCATCTCGGCCAGCCTGATACGCCCGCCCCTGCTCCAGCAGAAGACAGAGCGCTCTCTTCAGCTGCAGAACACACTCTGTGCCCTAACAAAAGCCCTACTGTAAATAAAACACATGTTCATAACAGTGACAGGAGGCAGCAGAAACCCGGCAGTGCTTGTCCAGGCAGCAGCTCTGCTGGGAAGTGGTACTAAAGGGAGGTAATGACAGTCAGGAAGCATCTCTGTGCTCTGCCTGCGACAGAGGCGCTGGGAGCAGATAGGGGTAAATACCAGCAATTTTACATGTTCGCTTGTAATAAAAGTCAAAATATGCAGCTTGGTGTAACTAATTGCTGTGGAAGGAGAATGAACCAATAGTGCTCGTTGCTGTGAAACTGTTAATGGAGAACTTATGGAGAGAAAGTCCAAGTTCTCTAGTCCAAATTGGAATGTGAAAGAAATCTGTTGGAAGGTGATGACAGAAATGAAGTAAAACAGTTGTTTCCTGATCCATGTGCCAGATGTGTCACATACTGTGATAAATAAGATCTGCATCTTACACTCCAGAAATTGGGGAATATTACAAGCGTTTATTATAGTGAGGTACAAAAAAATGTACTTGAAATGCTTTGTTTCTCCTGGCACCAAGCAGTGAGAAGTTATTGCACAATGCCTGGAGCTGCTAATTCTTTTGTTTAGGTTCAATCCAACACAGCCTATTAAAAGCTTAAATTCAATTTTATTGTTAAGGTATTTATTAACTGATTATGAAAAGACATTAAAGGGCTCATAATTAAACTACTAAATTGTTCCTTACCTCAACGAATCCCCCATTTTCCAAGACTGCCTTCCATAGTATAAAATATCAGGGTTTTAATTTAGAGAAGAATGCTGCTCACAGGCAAACCTCAGCTTTTGCTTCAGCTCTTGAGTCACTTCCAGGCTGCCTTACTGCTGCTCGTAAGCCCAGAATATCATGGCAGAAAGCCTAATGCATTGGTGGCATTTATTGGGAAGACTACTCCACAGGTTTGTGGCATGTTGTCACACATTTGCAGAAATAGCTGCCTGTTGATGTTGGATAACCTAGTCTTATTACTTAGGAAAAAAAAGTCTCATTGACTTTTGGCCTGTATGCTGTTGAAAACGTATATTGTGAACAGCTTGCTAGCCCTGCTGAGACTGAAGGCACATGTTTGCAGGCAAAGGAGATTCCCAGAATAAGGAACATTTCCTGAAGATTTGCTATCTAAATACTCTCCCAAATTCAAAGCCTGGGAAGTCAGTGGGAGCTGAGTGACTGGATCTCCCACACCAAGTCAGTGGATGACCTCAGAGTCTGCTGACCCTTCAACTCCATGATTTTATAGAGGAAACTGAATCGTGCCTTCATTCAGATGACTGATGTTTGGGTGGGGTGGGATGGGTGGAGGAGGCAGCCAAGGGGGATTGAGTCTTTCTTTATTTTCCCTTTGGAAATTGCTCTGTTCATCAGAAGGGTTGTGTGTCCGGCACCTACATCAAAATTAATGAGCAGACTGGGTTGTTAACCCAGAAGCCTTATGGCTCTCAGCTGGCTCTGACTGCTTGTACTGTCGCAGAGCTCACCCACAGGACTGAAATCCTTAGTGGCATTTCACACTGGCTTTGTCAGGAGGTCTTTACTGTCAGAACAGGCAGAATGTACATGCTTGATTACCATGGATAGTGGTGAAAGCTTGAAAACTCTGATAAGCATGACTTGGGTGAACCTCTGCAGCCCCAGGAACCTAATGGTGAACAGCAATTCCCTGAAGATGTGAGCTGTCTTTAAAAGAGAAAAGCAATCTCTTGTTTGCTATGCCCATGATGACCCAGGGAAGAGGCAGGTCCCTTTACTGTGCTGCTGTGCCCAGCAGTTCAGGAAGCCTCCCAGCCTGGCTGGGGCATTAGGCCACTGTTGTGTTCACTCTGCATGCTTGCTCAGAGCTGGGCTGGGTGCCCCACATGGCACTACATCATGCTGTGAGGACATTCTGGTCATGATTCATCTCACCTGGCCCTAAGCTCCTAATGTAGGCTGAAGTGAGCTGCACCCTCCAAGTGCCTCTGTCTCTCCGTTGATGATGAAAGGATAATGCCTCACTGTGTGTGGATGAAGCCCACTGTGGTTACCATTCATATTTTCCAGGGTTACTTCAGAGAGACTGGCTTGAGATGCATTTAAAAAACTGAGACTTACAAAAATGTTACTTGGGCAAGGTGCCAGTATCCTGGCTCAGCATGTAAGACCTGTAGGTGAGTCCCAACTGGGAACATTTCCTAAATCCCATTGTCTCCTGGTGCCCAGTTTCCCCACACAGATCCCCTTAGGATAGTTTGTTACCTTTGCTGTGTTAGTCAGCCCCAGCCTGAAGATGTGACATCATGCACGGTCTCCATCAGTATCCCTCCAGCCTCTACTCAGATTTCAGAGGAAAAGCTCTCTGTATCAGTTTTAAAATTGTTGGAAACAACTTTGTCCTTAAGTTATGTCTTCACTACTGGAAGAGTATCCTGCTTCAAAAACACAATTCAGAGCAGCACAGGTAGCTTTTACTTGGAGATAGGTCTTGCACACCTCCTGGGATTTGCCTTCATTAGTCTTATGTAAAGTAAAACTCTCTTGCCCTCCTCTCCATTGATGTTTTCCAGTGAAATACTGAATTTAGCAACCCCACTGGAAAAACATCTTTTTTTGGCAGAGAAGCTGCAGCTGTAAGTGTTTATGGGAAATAAAGATATCTGATTAGTGGGTTTTTTTACACACTAAGCTGCATACCCTTTGGTAACCTTATTATTTGTTATACTGTTGGAGGCTGTAGAAGAAGGGAAAGACTGCAGTTCCTCAGTGGTGCAGCTAGAGCTGGCCCACCTTCCAAAATACAGAGGTGCTGTTGTTGTTCAAAGATATTTTATTGAAGAAAGTGATACTGCTTTCGACAAAACCAGTCACAGCCTTCCAGTAAGGGCTAGTTAGGAGCCTCAGCAAAATGTTATTGTCATCCAGAGCCATGTTTACCCTTAAGGGACACATTAAAAAAAAACAATGGACAATGGGCCATACTGACAGCTTATGGGAGGAAATAAATGGAAGAAATAAAGCTTACTATGCTTTTGTGAAGCTGACATGAAGACAGCTGGCAAAAGTCAGTGCGTTACGGCTTTGCAAATGGTGAAAATATCAATTATCCTGGCTTGTCACAGAAAGTTAAAACACCTATTGTGCAAGCTGAGTGTATGAAAAAAAATAGGTGATAGTTACTGCAGTGAATAGCCAGTGATGCATGTGGTAAATAACCTGTGATGCACACTGCCTGTGCCAGTGAGTCGATCCCCCTGAAGCAGGGTATAATTTCATATTGCTTCTTAATACAGCGTGGGATTAGTTTCTCCTAAATGGAGACTCCAGAACATAAGCTCTAAAGAACAATCCAGTCTAGCCTCAATCCTAACTTCACAAATTCATTAGGTGCTTCCCTCCTTAGGCTGAAAGATCCTGGAGCAATGAATGTTAGTGGCCAGAAGTACCTGATCTGGGAAGGGGATGCCCATCTGCCCACACACACCCCACCAGAAGTCTGCTGTGACCCAGAGGTGGTTGGAGACCCACCTGGGGTCTTGGCAAAGCCCAAGCATGGAGATGTGGTGGGGACGAGGAGAGCAGGCTGAGGACTCCATTTGCTCCCTGGGACAGGGACCAGAACTTACTCAAGGCATCCAAAGGTCTGGGTGGACTGGATCCCTCTAAGTGTTACCAGTGATACTGGGATTCCAGTCAGGTCCACCAGGAGTCTGTGCAATAGGGGTCACGGGCAACAATTTGGGATTATTTACACCAGTGTAGTTCTCAAAGTTTATGCTGTTGATTTCTTGGTCTGGCATGGATAAGCACTGCCAAAAAAGTACACTCCTAACTCTGGTTAGATAATCCAAGTTCGATATTTCAGTCTGAATTAACTGTGAAAACAAGATGACTGGGGTTTCAGGCAGTGCCTGGATCACAACTCCAGGTTTACTCAGGAGCCTGGAGCAGATCAGGTTGCTGTATCTTTTGGGCTGTTTTCACCCTAGTTGGTTAAATTGAAGCAGCAAACTTTAGAGTCCAGAAAGCTCTTAAAATCTCCCCAGAGATGGGTCCTTCACACAGAGCTGCACATGGCTCAGTGGCCGTACAGTCGAGGCAGTGCCTGTGGCTGCAAGAGATGCCTGATGTGGCATAGGGGTGGACACGGGACTCCTGCGAGACCTGCAGCAGCTTTCCCTCAGAAATAATTTTTTTCCTGTGAGGGTGGTGAGACACTGGAACAGGATGCCCAGGGAAGCTGTGGATGCCCCATCCCTGGCAGTGTTGAAGGGCAGGCTGGATGGGGCTTTGAGCAGCCTGGTCTAGTGGAAGATGTCGCTGCTCATGGCAGTGGGTTGGAACTAGGTGATTCTTAAGGTCCCTTTCAACCCAAACCTTTCTATGATTCTATCAGTGATAACCCCTGCCAATGATTGTCAGCTCATATTTCACAGTTTGTACTGCTCTTTGCATTTAGAAAATAAAAACTTGTCCTGTCTTTGCAAATACAGCACCAACTGTGGTCCAGGTGACCCCTTGGCGAGAGGAGGGCAGCCTGTGGTGCATGAAAAGTGCAGTGTCTCCAGTGCAAACCTGGCCCTGCCATCAGCCTGGCTGAAGAAATGTGCACTGGCAGTTCCCATCTGTAGGTGTTACTGACTGACGGGTAGTGATGGAGGCAGAAAATTGCCAAAGTGTTAGAAAAGTCAATATTATTAAGACCTTGCTCCCCTTGCTTCCCTGTTCCGAGTAGTTTCTTGAGAATGACCAATTACATTCTGGTTTTATGACGAGTCACAAATGCAGTTTTTATTAGCTGCTTTGCTCAACGATTCAAATGTATAGACTTTATTTCAGTCTCATTTGAGTTGGAGGAAAGCATACAAGGATTTTTGCTGGCTTAAATTAGTGGAACTGCCCGTTTGGCTGAATGACAGGGCCCTCGCCTTGCAGAGCAGAGCTCCAGCCCTGTCTCTGACTTTTGCCTGTAAATTAGTTTGTGAAGTGGTGTTTATTGCTACATTGGGAGGTTAAGACAGCCTAATTGTATGTTTGTACAGGAGAAAACATCATGCCAGAGCCTTAAGCAATTATTCTTTCCATGTCCTTTCACTGTTTAATCTTGACACTGTTCAGAGGGGAAAGGAGACAATTTGTCTTCACCCTACAGCCAATTAGCAGTAAAAGTGCAGAATGGCTAATGCAATATCCACTGAAGTGCCATCGTCCATTCATCAAGATAAGATCCTGAAACAGCATGCATCTAGAACCCCTGGTTGGGAATTGTTCAGAGCTTGTGCCTGATTGCAGCCAAGGATATCTCCATGATTTATAACCCAGCACGTGGTTCCAACGTGTGACAGTGCTCAGCACCTCTCCTCCCACTTTTCCTCTCCAGTGGCCATCTTCTCTTTCCGGAAGAGTTATTCTCTAGAGGATCTGTCTTTTTAACAGGCCATTACTCACTGTAGTGTTTTGTCTTTCCTAAACAGCTAAGGTGAATCAGGGGGAATTGCCTTTCTTTCCCAAGGAGGACATGCCAAATTTAAGTCAGATGAGCAGTGTCTTCCCTGAGTTGGCTAAAAGGTACAGCACAGTAAAGGTAGTCCTTGGAAATGACAGCCACTGTGTCAGAAAGAAGAAATCTTCCTTTTAGACCATATTAAATTTATAAAAGTGGCAAATATCCTAAAACCATGCAGGTCTTGTGCCCCACATGCAATAAGCCTACAGAGCCATGGTCAGACCCAGGGTAAATAACTGCCAAGAGTGGAGCTCCGGTCTGTATTTTTTTCTGGATGTCCAGGATTCTGTTTCCTTGAAAGTGCCTGTAAGCAGGTTCTCTCACTGTTTTTCCTGTCCACAAAATCCTTCTCTTAAAAGTGCTATATAAACCCCAGCAGTATCAATCTTCCTTGAGGCCAGCACGACAGGGTCCCAACTGGTTTTTACCAGATACATTTAAGAAAATGTATGCAGTAAGAACAAGCTCATGCTCAAATTTTGCTGTAAACTGGCAGGGTAGAGGTTTTCTGGGCTCCTCCCCAAGAGTGATCTAGTCCTGTATGTTTTAAGAGGTTAAATCCAGCCCCTGGCTGTTGGTACAGACAATTGCATTGCATCAGGAATGGGCATGACCTCTAATTTCTATAATAAATGATACAGGAGATCTATGCAGACATTATCAGTAAATCCTTAGTGTGCTGCTTCATCATCCTGACCTGTTTTGGTGAAGTAAACGAAGTTTTCTCTCAAAGATACTGAGTTTTGATACAAGAAAGACATTTTAAAGAGGCTTTTTTTGCTGGATGGAATAAAAGGGAGGCGCCAAGAACATTTTAATCAAATGCTCATTACTGAGAAGATCCAAGAAAAAAACACTGGCTGCCCTGTTCCCTTCCAGGCCAACAGACCATTTTGAAGGCTTCAGTGTCTATCTAGCTATATATACACATACACAAGATGTTCTTACACTTCCAGCAAAGAATAAGGTGGAGGAGGACTCGTGTTAGCAAAGCAGGAACAGGATAGCATGTGAGACTGGTCTGGAAAACATGCCAGACTATTCCAAAGCTTCAATTTTGACCTTTCTTCAGGAACAACAACAACAAAAAGTGCTATATGTAAAAACCCTCAAATCTTTAGCTTCTCAGAGAAGCTGTCTTTTGCCAAGTAACACAGTCACTTACGTATATTCCATATGTCTCTGTCAGAGGGTATGTCCCAGGCCTGGTGTGCTAGTGAAATGGGAAGTGTAAACCTGGATAGGGTGCTCATGTCAAGATTAGGGATGCAAGAGGACAGGAGACAGGCTTTAAAAGCTTTGCTGCCTTAAAATCACCACGGAAGGTGGCTGCAGTTGCTGTATGTGGAAGCTCTGCTTCCCAGGTACCCCAGGGACAGCAGGAATGACATCACAATGATGTCATGCTCGTCCTGAGCTTCCCTAATATTAATCACAGCAGCATCTGCCACAGGAAAGCATTTCTGGGAAAAAGGTGTCAGAAACATGACACGTTCCAACCGAAGCTGGAGTGGGGAGTCTCAAGAGCCGGAACGCTGATGCAGCATCCCCCGGGGCCTGAACCCCTTCTCTTCTAGGTGTCTGCCTGTCAAATGTGCTGCAGTGTGTGTTTTTCCTCTCTTTCATTTGCTTTATTGAGGACGGCATCGGTTACAGCTGCTTAAAAAATATCTGAGCAGGTTATTATGGGAAGGGACAGAAGAAGTTCTTGCTGCACAAACGCAAAACTCAGATGGTTTTCTTTGCAAGGGTGAAGATCATTAGTGGTTTTTCTCCCTGGGCTGTTTTTGGGGAGGGGAGGCATCTTTGGTGTGAGAGAGCTAACAGAATGGGCAGTCGGGGATTTTGGAGTGCTGACTGCAGCTCTGGCACTGATTCCCTCTGAAACTTAGCTAAAAATTTCAAATTGGAGTCTCTGAAAGGTCGATAATAATAAGTAATAGGGCTGGCAGGAAAACAAGAATTCTGTTTTGTGAAAAATGGTGCGGTTTCAAAATTTGTTTTCATTCCAGTGCAGAAAGAATATGAGATCTTTCTTCCTTTTTTGCTTTTTCCAGGGGGAGGGGAGAAAATAATAATAAAAAATGTGTAGGCAGGTTAATAAAAGCCTTAGTAGTCTAGTAGGTTAGGGCAGTGGTTCAGATGAGGAATTTGACCTGACAGCTACCTGTCCAAGGTGAGCTGGGGGAATCTTGGCTATCTAAAGTTGTTTTTCCTACACAGTAATTCAATATAAAAGATTAAAAATTCTCATTACAACTTTTTTATCAAAACGTGTGTGGTTTTTTTAAGTTTTAATACCATATTTTGTCATTTAGAAAGAGATATTTCTTGATAATTTCTAATAACCACCTGTACATATGTTTTTATTACTTACAGCAAATCTCAGTTGCAGAGGCAGTCCTTCATCTCATAGACTTTATCCAACAGCTTCCTGAAATTGGAGGAGATACAGAAGGACAGCACATCTGAATATCTGTTTCTGTATAAGGTTCTTTAAAATTCTGATTGTGTGTTTTGTTCTGCAACTTCAGGCAGACATGTTAGAAATAGGGGTCTTAGCATCTCTGACTTCACTCCTGCCAGCTCTGAAATGTTGATGATAATACCAGGATCCTTCCCCAGCTGGCAGGGATGTTTCAAAGTTTAATTATTGTCTGCACACCTCTTGGAATATGACAGTCTTAAGTGTGGAGTTGAATATGTCACCTTGAATGCCTTGTATGGACAAGACAGTCAGAGATGTAATCAAGGATACAGACACGGTGTAACATATCAGCAATAGCACTCCAGACTATCTAAACTGAACCAGCCTAGCAAAGGTCTGGTCAGCAGGCAGGCTAATGGCTGTTCTCAGTTTTGGCCATGGCACAACAACATGAGATCATTTATAAATAATACATTTTTGTTTACCCAAATGTTTTCTGTGAAAGCCTTGGATGGCTCTCCGTGGTAAAGTGAGCCAATATGAATTACAATGGGGATGAGGTGCAGCTGTAGCTGCTACTTTTCTTGTTATAGATAGTATCCAGTGCTTAAGTGGTGCTACAGGAGATAAGATTGCAATTTCAGGGAATTCACACCAGAAACAGACTTCTCAGCAGAGGACTGCAGACGTTAGACCTACAGGTGCAGCCTGTGAACTTGTAAAGTCTTTTCAAAATTCAACTGGGGCTTTTCCAAAGAAAAATATGATTTCTTTAGGCAAAATAGATTTAGCGCCTATTCTTGCATAGCTGCAAGTCTCCTTAGCTACCACTGAAACCAATTAAATTTAAATATACAACATTAGACTCCTGGTATATAATAGTTTTGTTCTGACTAGTTCTCAAATCACCATCTTTAAGCAAGCAGAAAAAAATAAATACTTGAGCTGGCCTTCCTATTCCCTTTGCAGCCTTTCCTCATCCGCTTGCATCAAACCATGGTGACTCTTTCAGCTGAGCTGGCTGGAGTGTGATCTTAGAGACTTTGTGAAGGAATACAGACAGCTTCAGGTAACTGGGGATTTGCCCTCTGCATTGCAAGACCAATAACATTCAGCAGCAGCAGCATTAAGAGCAAACTGTGATGCCACCTTGTATTTTCACAATCTAGATGAGACTCTAGTGAGTTAATCCTTGTAAAACAGCCTGCAAAGTGGTTGAAATGGGTTGAAGTGGGAAGCTGGGGTTAAAGCTGTTGAATCTGGGTGTCTATAGTAAGGCAGCTAAATATGAGCATCTATTTTTTTCCCCTTGAAGGGCAGAGTGCTTTGGCTGAACTCTTTGCTTGATGTTCAGAATGGGTTTAGAGGACAAACCCATTTTGATTTTTCTCAAGGAGGACCAATGTCTGCTCCTCTAATGTGAGCATTTCCCAGCTGCTTGAGGATGGGGATTTTTTCAGCCTTTCATTTATCTCTCCTTTCTGTGGGTAAGAAAGGAAACATGGGTAAAATTTGGTGAAAATCCCCGAGATTAAAATCCATTTTTACACTGTAAATGTGACTATTTTATAACATCAAAGACTCTGAGACAAAAGTGCATGTGTGAGTATCTATCTATCTATCTATCTATCTATCTATCTATCTATCTATCTATCTATCTATCTATCTATCTATCTATCTTCTACCTTTGGAAAGGTCCTGAGATTTTATGGGTATTACAGGAAATAAAGACAGAAACAGGAGTAGCTGGTCTGTGATGCAGGACACACAGTTACACTGTTGAATAAGAGAATTCCAAAGAATAAAATCTTTGCCACAAGCAATTATTTTTATACTAATTTATTAGCATTTATACTAATGCTGTATTTAATCTTATTTATCAGCTGAAGCTGGTGCAGCTGGCATTTGGACCATGCTGCCAAGTTAAGTTTGACCACACATTGTAACTTTTGTACTATTGGCCCAGAAATCTAACAAGCAAACTATTTGAACTGTTTGTGCTGCAAAAAAATGAGACAATGAGCTCAATACATTTCAAAAACAAACCCCAAAATAGCCATCTCAAGGCCTGTAAATCCATACTCTTGGTTTTGATGGATCAGTTTTGCCACATGGAAGCTGAGCATAAGCTAGAAAATGGGAGTGAGCTGCAGGGGATGAGTGGCCTCGGGCAAAGAGCACTTCCAAACTGCTTGTGACATTTTTTCTGCTGATCTCAGAAATAGGGTCAGCGATGGCAGACAAATAAATACAGGTATTCATGTGACAGTAGAACTGTGCCCTAGGTAATGTCTTCAAGTTTTGATAAAGAGCTCAGAGATAAGCAACAAAATCAGTGGTCATACTTTTCATAAACACAGGAAAATAACTGGAAGTTCCCTGCAGCGGTAGGGATCTACTGAGGGAGGACACCCCAGGAAACAAAAGACTTAGCTGCTGCCACAGATCCATTTTCCCAAGATTAAAAATAACACAAGGGAAGAGTTTGTGGAACCAGCTTCTGAGACATCAGATTTTTGGAATTTAGAATCCAAAATTGATTCATTTGGCCCATGTTTGGTGAAAACAGTGGAAAGACTAGATTTATTTGAAAGAGAAATTAAAAAAACATGAGCAGTAATAAAATATAGTACAGACTATGACAGTAAGACAATTTATAATTGGAGGTCAAGTATCCTATTAGTTTGGGGCTATTTCTCTTTAAATAGAAGACCAGTCACAAAGGATTCCTGAGAGATGATATAATCTGAAACTATATTGGAAAAAAGTTTGCTTCTCTCTTAAATTACCAGGGCCTTTTGTATCCTAGTAAAATACTTTATTACTTGATCTGGCTCTAGAGAAACAGCGATTCCATAACAAACCTTTCCCAGCACTTTAATTATTTCCTTTATTATATCCTGAAAAAGGACCAGGTCACTTCTGAAGGCCATGGAAAAAGTATAATGTATTTTCTTTCTTCCTGGGCAAACAAACAAAACCAAAAGCAGTATTTCTTTATATCACCATCCTAAGTTGTAGTTAGGTTGCTAAGTACTGAGGGCGCAAGAGTTCTCTTCCCAGAAAAACTTCTCAGAATATATTTCAAAGTATTATCTCATGAACTTCAAACAAATCCCTTAAAAATCAGACCCAGCACAACTGTGAATGTTCTTTGTCACTACAAATATAAGGAGGATTTTCAAATGAAAGCCCATGTGGCTTGTGAATCATTTAGGTGCTTCTATAAAGTTCCTGATGGCTGATGTTTCGGGACGGGCCCAGCTGTGCATCACAGGGCATGTTCATGCTTTCAACATCTATAAATTTCTGACAGCACTTGACCAGTCCCCCATAAGACGGCCCATTACAGATGTTGTCCCTCTGAAATTGGCCTGCTGAGGTGGGCATTCAATACAGAATAGCCACTGAAAGCTAGAAAGGTATGCAGAAGTGTTTGTCACCTTGCAGGACAAACGGGTAACATGCAAACAGGAAACAGGGTGCACCTGTATGTGATACTACTGAGAACTTTTTGTAACACAAAACTTCCTTCCTTCCTTCCTTCCTTCCTTCCTTCCTTCCTTCCTTCCTTCCTTCCTTCCTTCCTTCCTTCCTTCCTTCCTTCCTTCCTTCCTTCCTTCCTTCCTTCCTTCCTTCCTTCCTTCCTTCCTTCCTTCCTTCCTTCCTTCCTTCCTTCCTTCCTTCCTTCCTTCCTTCCTTCCTCCCTCCCTCCCTCCCTCCCTCCCTCCCTCCCTCCCTCTTTCTTCACAGTGAACTGAAATGCATTTACTTATCTACAATACATTATTTCCTATATATGCAAGTCATCATTTACTTGCCCAAGAAGAAAGAAAGGTGAAAAGAAAAACCACAGTCTCATTAAACATACAAAAAATCACCTGTCCTTATTATGACTAACATCGCACTTCCTCCAGCATTGCCTTATATTTCAGGGCATTTGAAACCTGTCATTTACAGAAATACCCCGAGTGAGTAACATGTGGCCCCTCACTGACTGCATGGGTAGAATTCAATCATGGGCCTCATCTGTCACTCGGAACCACCAGGTCACAACTTGAGGGTTTACGAATGGCAGGAAAGCTCCCAGATGGAATTAAAATTCTGTTACTCAAGCTGAGAACATATTTTGTTATTTATAGCATATAGAAAACTCATACAGACTTCTTTTCAGGTGGAAAATGGTAAATCAGAGTAACAGAATAATCACTTCTAATTTCAAATGCAAAGTCTGAGAAGTAGGCAGGGTGAGAAGGATTAGTGTGCACATGATGCAAGGTTATTGGGGTGGGATCGTGAGGGACAAGGATGGTTTATGGGGAAATCAAACCAAGAATTTCACTGGAAAGTAAACAATTTCTGTGGAAGTTATTAGATGACCAACTACTATAACTAGTCCGAAAACCATAGTAACAAAACCCAAACGGAAAGACACACTTCACCAATGGCAAGTGTGTTGTTTATGTAATTGTCACGGGCAGTGCCTTTCAGTATCTCCTGTACTTGTTGCACTGGGAGTGTCTGGAAGTCTGTTTATGCCAATGAGTCCAGCATTTCAAATGAAAACTAACAAAGCACTGGTCTGGCTTGCAGAAACTCTTTCAGCCTCCTGACAACATGAATGCAAATGTAGTCTTTTCTTTGTTTCTTTCTGGGTGTTTTATGATGAAAACTAACAAACAAAAAAAGGAGTCAAACAGTCATTACTGGTTATTACTGGTTAGTTGTGAGTACTTTTATAGCCAGTGATGATTCTTGGTTATTGATCCTCAGGCATGTAAAGCCTGGCTCTTCAATAGACCAATTTAAATATGTCTGTGGTGGTTTTGCAATCCATTTACTTGATCCTTCTCCCTCACCATCTCTTCAATACTTTGAGCCTCATTTCCTATATAGCACTTAATAAAAACACACTGGCAAGAAACCCTCTTTCCAAACTCGTGAGACTATTGTCTTGCTTGTCTTGCTGTTATTTCACTTTTTTTTCTTTTTTTTTCTTTTTTTTTTTCTTTTTTCTTTTTTGCCCCAGGTTTTGCTTGCCTGTCAAACTCATTGAGTTGAAACCTTTTTGAATTTTAGAAACTGAAGTTCACACAGTAATTGGAAGAACAGTCCCATGATTTCCAACTCCAGGGGGAAGCTATCTTGGAACACAGCAGCAAAAAGAAGCCCTTGGGTGAAAGAAGAAACCTGGTCAAAATAAAATCACAGATCATTGGTTGAAAATGTAGATGTGATTATTTCTAATAAGCAATGAAGGTAGGCAATTAGAAGAAACAGTGTATATTTCTGGAGCCTAGCTGAGTAGCCATTTTTAGAGTGATGAAGATTTATAGAAGATTCAGTTTAAAGAAATAAATTCAAATACTATGGGGCCTTATTCTGGAGGTTTTCCTTTGTGCATGTGCTTGACATTGCATCAACAGAGTTTAACTAGTGAGTAAAGCTGAAGGGCTGCCTGGTGCCTCTGCTTTTACTCCTTCCACACCACCCTGGAGAACTGCATCGTTCTGAGCATTCACAGAGAGCCACACCAACCTTATCAGCAGGTGGTGGGTTTATTGCTCTGACTAGAGAAGCTGAAAAAACAAGTGTGGTCCAGTGTTTCCATCAACAGACCTTGCTGTGAATACTGACATTATTTATTCATAACCTGTCAGGCTAACATCAGTGCTCTTCTCTGTGCTTGAAGTGGCTTCGCAGTTATGTCTGCTCCAGATTACCAGTCTCATAGGAATAAAATGGGCATAACTAGTTGAACAGAAACTCAATCATTTGCTGTAAAAAGCCCTCTCACCCTCTCCTAAATTCTCTGCCAGTGCTGTAATTGCTATGAAAAATCCTGAGAACTCACACCCAGCCGGGAGATGTACTGAGAACTAAAAACATTTGGGACTTATTTATCACGTCTAATGCTTTGAATTCTGGCTAATAGCAGCAGCAAGACAATGTGGACTTCAGGGAAGTGGTAGAACCTCCCATGTCCTGTGTATTGTCTCTGCTGCCTGAGGACACGGTGCAGAGGGGAAAGGCTGAGTCCCTCCTCACATCCCATGGGCAAGGTGGCCATGTACTGAGCCTGCCCAGGGTGCCTGCAGCAAGGGGGCTGAGCTCCTAAGGTGTGATGTGTGGGATTGTATCCATCACATCTTTAACATTTTCTTAATCCAGGCTGTGATGTTTGAAGGTACCTGAAGGGGGTAGGAAGGGTCAAGGCTCTCTGTATCATCTCTGCTCAAAAAGGAGAGGGATGTTTTTTTTTTCCATGTCATCTCTGCCTTTGCCACACACAGCTTCCCACTTGCAGTCTCTGCTCCACAGCAGGCCATGAGGAGGTGCTTCTCTGCCTGCAGGCAGTTCAGGAAGAGGGTAGATTTAGGTTAGACATTAGGAAGAAATTCTTCACTGTGAAGCTGGTGAGACACTGGAATGGGTCACCCAGGGAGGTTGTGGACGCCACCTCCCTGGAAGTGTTCAAGGCCAGACTGGATGGGGCTTTGAGCAGCCTGGTCTAGTGGGAGGTGTCCCTGTCCATGCCAGGGGGATTAGAACAAGGTGACCTTTAAGATCCCTTCCAACCCAAACTGTTCTACCATTCTATGTTTCTGTGATTCTCTAGCAGAAAGAGACAATAAAGATAGCTCCTGGCTGCTCTTGTCTGCTCCCCACTTGCAACTTGCTGCCCTGACAGTGGAGATGGCCCAGTGGCCTGGGGAGCCACGTTACAAACAAATCAGCAATGACAATCCAGCTTAAAAAAACCCAACACATTTTCCAGGAGAAGGTAATTTTTGTTCTCAACCTAGAACACGCATGGCCTGCACATGCATATTTGCTTCTTCAGGTTAAGGCAAGTAAACAGGGTATGGAAATGAACAGTCACACATAGAGGGGAACAGGAAAAATGTGGCTTCACTGCCAAAGAAAGTGTATTATGCATCGGCTTGGCTACTGGAATGAGGCAGAGCAAGTCCTAGCCAGTGTGCTCTCCAGGTCTGACTCAAGCCCAAAGAAAGGCAGCAGCCCTGGCTGTCCCTGGTCTAGGCTCTATTTTCATATCCCTAAAAAATAAATAACATAACACATACTTCCTACAGAAGGTAGCCAAGGACTTGTCCACACTGCATTGCATAATGTCATATAATCTTCACGTCCAAGGGAGGTTATTCCTCTTTTTCCAATATGTGAAATTTATTTAGCATATTCATAGATGGGGCAACGATTAGGAAGTGTATTCCTCTTCCTGAAGTACCCTGAGATCCAGTCACACTGGCTGCCATATATAAAGTAAAAGTATGGAAATTCAATCATAAACCAAGTTTAATCATTGGCGTAATTCCCTCCTGCTTGGAGGGACCAGGATTTCACCCAAAGCATCGCTAATACCCAATTAATCAGCTGACACAAAATCAACAACTGCAGAACTTTCCAAGCATGGGAAAGCAAAATGCCGTAGGAAGAAAACTTTATAGCAGTTGAGCTCTCTGTGCAGCAGAGCAGGAGGGTCACTGCATTCCCCAGTGCAATTAGGATCATGTCACTGTTCCCTGTCAAAGGAATGGACCTTGCCATGGCTCTTTCATTTCACAGAGCTGTTCCTGGGGATGCAGGAGCTGCTAGCAGGTTTTGCTCCAGGTGTTCTCTCCTATTAAGCTGGTCTTAATCTCTGCTCTCTGTCTTGAGCTAAACAGGCAGCTGCAAACTAGAAGAAAGGAAGTGGTTACTCCAATGCCTATGGGAAAGGCATTGATGTTGCAAGAGAGCTTATCAACAACTTCTATATGTACAAAATTCATGGAGCAGCTCCTTCCCCAGAGACCAGCAAAAGGCAGTTCCCACTTCTGCTGCTTCTGAGACTGACTCTGTGCAGAGACTTCTGCTGATGCAGTAATGTTGGACTGCAGTATGGTAGCTTTTAGGAAGTTTCTGTGTTGAGACAAGCCTTAGTGGAGGCCCAGCTCGCAACAGCACAGAGAAACATTCAGTTGATAAAAGCTTTTGCCAGCATGGACTGCTTTCTTATTTCTCTTCCACCTTTCAGGACCAGTACAAGCAAGATAGAGGGGTGGGGAGATGTTTCTGCATGAATAACTTCTGCAAACTGGGAAGTTTGCAATGGGTCAGTGACCCTGACAGTGCTAACTGCTGTGGATCTGCTGCTGGTTTATAGATGTCCATAAGCTCATGAGTGATACTGGAACATGAGTACTAGAAAAAGAAACAGGAAAAAATGAGCCACCTTCTCACCAGTCTTGAATAACTTTTGCTGCTTTTAAGTAATTTTTCCCCCACAGCATGATTTTCCAAGGGCACTGAGAAACCCCAGCAGAGTACTGAAATATGCAACCTTACATTTTCCCTGGAGCAGCACTGGACGTGGCCTTTCCTTTTTCAGATAAGAAGCCTGATCTCCTCTACCCCTTACGGGAAATAGACAAGCTGGGAGCTGCAGGTGCAGCAGCTCAGAGCAACATGAGCCGGTGGGTGGGCTCCTGACACAGGATCTTCCTGCTCTGCCTGCCCTGCCTGCCAGGCTCCCACCTTAGTGAGGAACATTGCTGCCTTCTACTTGGTGCAACAACTTAGATGAGGACATTTACGTCCCCACGGTCAGACAAGTGAGACATCTTTTATGGCTGGGGAGAGATTTGCTGACTGGTAGCAGAACAGGGACTGTTCTTACTTAACTCCAGCTGCTCTTAGCAGCAAACACTTGGATGCCTAGTGGTTTTAACTTCAGGAAATACTGGTTCACAGAGACTTCAAGGTCTCTAGGGGGATGGTTGGCAGCCAAGTTCAGTTCAAAATAAAGTAATTTTGGGCTCAGACCTCCAGGGGCACAGAGGTGAGAGTTGTATACCCAAACTGTTGTGTGACTCTGGCCCAGGACACACCAGGGACAACAACATGGCAAGTCCTGGGGACTGCCAGAGACCTGCCTGTGAATACTCTGCCCCCAGCACAGCCATGGGGGTTGGACTTTGTGGTCTCAAAGCCAGTGGGAATAGTGCAGTTCAGTCCTATGGCTGAGGGGTCAGGGTCAGATTGCAGGAGACCCAGTACCTTTCCTGATTGTATCTCAAAGTTATCCCAGAGAGGTAACTGATCAGCCACATTTTTGGCACACAATTTAGGAGACTTCTTTAACGTAAAGAAATAAATCTGCAAACAAATTTGGGCAGAATACTGTTAGACAATCTTGCTGGCCTCTCACCTGTTGGTAAATCACAAATAACCTGGTAAAAGTTGTTTCTGGAGTGGCAAAGTGCAGGTGACAAGGGTACAGATGATGCTGGTGCTCCCTCCATGCAGGGTAGGTTGTGTAGTTTTGCTGGTGAGAGGCTGGGCCCTGTGACTGCCAGGCAATGGGGGAAAGGCTGAGGGGGTGGGCAAAGCTGGATGGGTAGCAGGGTCATGGCCAATTTGCCTTTATGATGGTGTGACCATTTTGCTGTGCCTGTGCCACCCTCTCCTTTCTGTTTGTCTTATGCCAGGATATTCATCGGCAACCGAGAAACACCTCTGAAGGATGCACATCTGCACTAGCAAAAAGCCCACCACAATTACCCCAGCTCTTGCTTATACAAAAATGGATCTGTTAAGTGCAGATTAATAGGGTCAGCTGTATTACACATTGAGTCTGTCAGCTGCCAGGGTTGGGTGCACACAGAGATCAAGAGCTGAATGAAGAACTGGCAGGTTCGAAAGAGATTCCTGCAGCCCTGCTGTGTTCAACAGATACTCCATAAGAAGGAGTTTTCCTACAACCAGTTGTGTGGAGGAGGAATATGGAAACATTATGGTTTAATGCCAGGCAACTTATCTTTCAGGCTTCCTTCTCCTCGGTTCTAAAGAAGCCTATAAGAAGGATCATTAGTGATGAACAATTTTATATTTTTCTTCATTCTAGAGTCCTTTAGTCAGGGGAAAATATACAATGTTTGTATAATTTTAGGGTATTTTCTCAAGGATGATACCTGGTTGCTCTGGAAGTCAACAGGAGTTTCCAAAAGGGAAACTCCTACTGACTTCAGTAAGACCAAGGTTTCACTCTGTGAACTGCTGGATTTATGCAACAATACACAAATATTGAAAAATATGATAGAATTTTATTCTTTGAAATTTGATTAGAACTTGCAAAAACAGACAGTTCAGTAAAGTACTTAATCCATCAAAATAATCTAAACCCATGTGCTTTTGAAATCGCTCTGAAAAAGGCCAGATCTGTGTACAGTTTCCAATAGGTTTAGAATGCAAAGTGTTTCTTAATTTATGCTCCTTCGCTTGCATCCAGCAGCTTAAACCTTCAATAGTTTGTTGGTACCATCCTCAAGACATCCAGTCCTTTGGCTTCACAGGGATGGCTGTGGTCTGAGGTTACAAGCTGGCAAGTTTTTGAGTACACACAACTGTGCTAAGGTACGGGAAATTAATCCATAGTTCTGCCAACAGCAGCTTCAATGCTATAAGGCAGATGGCACCTTGTGTCTGAATGCAAAATTCTACGCCCATTACTATAAATAATCTAAACAGTCCTTGAATCTGCTTTAGCTCTACTTTGGGAAACAGGTTCATGGTGAATTTATTAAAGGTCTTAGGTCTTGTCTAGGCATGCAGAATTGGCTAGTCTAAAATAGCAGTTCTGTGTGGGCACTTCTAGTGTAATTTAACAATATCAGGATAACTCCCTTATTCTCTTACAGGATAAAACTAACTTATAGGATAAACCTACTTATCTTGTACAATAAGACTAACTTTGTTTAAGAATAATGCATATTCTGCCTGTAAAGGTAAAGATAATTATTCTGGGACTGGAGCATTTTTATTTTGGAAGGAAGAGTCCACCTGAGGAGTTGGAAACTGCTATGCCAGGCAGCTTCTGGAGGGGAGAGATGGGGAAGGAAGCCAGGGTGATTTTTTGACCCCATCCCATATGAGTGCACTAAGCATGGGTTTCCCTTCTGCTGCTCTCAGGACCACATGAATATCTGTTCTTGGTGAAAGAGGCTGAGCACTGAGGAACTGGCACACCAAACATCTCACTGTGAGGGCACCAGGTAAATCAGGTGGTCAGGAAGGCACAGTTACACCTCAGTCTTTCATGGCTTGAATGGATAAAGCAACTGATCGAGATGATCTGATGAACTGTTCTAGATGATCTTTTGAGGTCCCTTCTAACCTCTAGGAACTGCCAAGATTTAACAGGTTTAAGAGGTCTTGAAGCCTTCAGGGATGGAATGCCACCACTGTCCACCTGATGGTGTTCTTGACTGTGGATCCTAAGACATGAGCCTGGAGAGTTCATCAGAGCAGTCCTATACCTGCCGACCAAGGCAATCCTATACCATTTATCATGGAATCATAGAATGTGTTGAGTTGGAAAGGGCCTTTAAAGGTCATCTAGTCCAACCCCCCTGCAGTGAGCAGGGACCCCTTTAACTAGATCAGGTTGCTCAGAGCCCCATCAAGTCTGACCTTGAGAGTTTTCAGGGATGGGGGTCTCCACCACCTCTCTGGACAACCTGTTCCAGGGCTTCACCACCCTCATTGCAAAGAACTTCTTCCTAATGTCTAATCTAAATCTACCCTGCTCTAGTTTAAGATCATTGCCCTTTGTCCTGTCACTACATGCCCTTGTAAACAGTCCCTCCCCAACTTTCCTTCAGGCCCCTTTCAGGTACTGGAAGGCCACTATGAGGTCCCCATGAAGCCTTCTCCTCTCCAGGCTGAAGAGCCCCAACTCTCTCAGCCTATCTCGTAGGAGAGGAGCTCCAGCCCTCTGATCACTTTTGTGACCCTCCTCTGGACCTACTCCAACAGAGCTCCATTTCTTTGGTATGTTCTTCTCTGTGTGGTTTCCAGTTATGAAGCTCAGCCTGTTTATGCAGCGTTTTTTGGTTTTTCTGTGGGACCCATCCCAGCTTGCTCTCCAGGTGCATTTGCTGAAGATGTGGGCTCCTGGCTGCTGTGTGGGAAAGTTTAGGTGCTGTAGCACTCAGCTGAGCCCTGTGCCATTTCACATTCAGCTTATGCTGTTTTAATAGCAGCTTACTCTCCTTTAATATCCTGAAGCTCTGCCCCTGGTGCCCTTTGGGAACCTGTTCCTCAGTATTCCATCTGAACATCTGCATCTGCAAACCTGCCCTCTTGCACAAAACCTAATAATGTGTGGGACAGAGAAGAAAATAAAGTCCAGAGAAGTTTTTCTGCTTCAATATTGAAAGGCTCTCCCTGCAGCTGAAGAACTGAGTAAAAAAGAGCATTTCAAAATTTTCTGCTAAATTGAGAGATCAAAAGAATGACTAATTGACCAGACCTGAGTGAGTCTAATTGACTTCAGCCCTAGAGTTATTCAGTGTTCTGCACCTGTTTTGGAGAGCTGACTCGGGGCTCTGTATTGATTTTAGTTTTCATCAGGAGTCACAATTCCAACTGAAATGGAGAATTTCTTGCTGATTTTGGTTAACTTCATTGCAGTGCCTTGGCCCTTTGATAGCGTTTTATGTCATTTCTGAAACTTCATCACAAAGTTGATATAAAGCATTATTGAGTACATCTGAGTGCTGCCACGACACTAAAGAATATACTGTAGGCCATATGTACAACATGGGTATTGCACAGTACAAGGCTACTTTGAAGTAAACAAAAATCCAAATATCTAAATTCCAATTTTGCTACATTTTTGTTTTTACTCCATGTGGGAACAACAGTTGCATTAGATTCTCTGCCTTAAAAGTGCTCAGTTTTCAGTAGTCAAATAATGTGTTAACCTCTTCTATTTTATTAGCTCTATAGCTAAAAATGAGAAACAATTTTGGTCTTATGGTGCTTTCACAGGACGTACTGATGGCCTGAGAGTTTTCATCAACTATTTCCACTCATGCATCCCAGTTTTCTTTAGCCTCTAGATTCTGCAGTACATGTAGAAGGTTTTTAGAGTCCAGCCTCACAAGAAGTATCTGAGTGATTTTAGAGAAACTTTCAGGTTTGTTTGTCTTGCCATCATCCACTTGAATCTGAAGTTCTCTCCTACAGGTTCTGGGTGCTAAAGGAGATCTGCAGCATTCCTCAGGTGGGCAGTGTGCCCCATGGGAAGGGTTCCCCCCCTCCTCTGCCATACCACTTGGGATCCCCAAGGTCTCAAGGCTCTCATTTCCTTCTGAATCTCAGGCTCAGAGATCCTTAGTTTTACAGGGACAGCAGCTTCCCTCCGAGACAGATGATCTTTATACCACTGAAAGTCTTTTTAAATGTCACACTTAAAATTCTATCAACCCCCTGCATACATGGGACCCTTCCCTTTCTCTCCTCTCCTCTCCTCTCCTCTCCTCTCCTCTCCTCTCCTCTCCTCTCCTCTCCTCTCCTCTCCTCTCCTCTCCTCTCCTCTCCTCTCCTCTCCTCTCCTCTCTTCCTCCTTTTTTCTTTCTTCTATTTTTTCCTTTTATTTTCTCCTTTTCTTTTTCCCATTACTGCAGTATTTTAACACTTCTGTGCACTCACAGAAAAACAAGTCACAGTCTGGTCTTTAAGATTTTGTGAGAACTGACAAATTTGGTCAAGGGTGAGATTTTGCAAATGCTGTTAAAAACACAGCTTTTCATGTGGCAACATGTTCTTTTATACTGGAACACATCCTAAATTTTCACACATGTGCAGGAAGTGAAATCACACCTTTTTATGGCAGAAACAGCTTAGCACAGTGAAATGACAGCTTTTTCCTATAAAAAAAATGCCTTTAGTTTTTGTGGAAACCAGTGAATTACTTGAGGCAAAACCACAGAGTGTTTCATCAGCAGCACAATGTTTTTTAAGGCAGCTTTGCCTTGAAAAGAGCTTGAGGAAGACAGAGATCAGGGGATGACACCACTGGATGTCTCAGCCTTGCAGCCCAAATATGCTGTACAAAGTTTGAGTGCTTTTTCAAAAGATTTTTAATTTAATGGTGTCTTCTAAGTCTTCCTTTTCCCTCCTTCTCCATCTTCAAAGTCTATTATTTCCTCTCCTTTGATCCCAAAATTTCATCCCATGGTATTTTTAACTCTCCCTGCCCCCACCAGACTGACTCCTATCCCCGTTCCCCTCCACATGTGGCTGCTCAGCTGCTCCAGCTGCCTCTCCCTGCCACCAAGGGAAGCCAAGGGCCTCACAGACTGTAGATATTACCACAACTCTCTGACATGCTCTAGCAGTACCTGCATGTCCTGAATTAAAGACACGCTGATGTGTGTCCTGGCCAGCAGGACATTTGATATCCCTGCTGTCATAGTTTTATTGCCTTCAGTGGAAACGAATGCAGCAGCATCTGGAAGACCAAGACAATTATTTTTTGCAGGGAAATCCATCCTATAGAGCCCATAGCTGGTTACACAAGTAGAAGGAAGACACATTTTATTTCTCAGTTTGCTTCTTCATGGGACAGGAGCTGCAGTGAAGTGAGATGGGTTGTCATGAGTTGCACTGTTCTCTCCCAAGCTACACCATTCTCAAATGTAATTACCTTCTCCTCTCCCTCCTCTTTAACATCAGTGTGTGCTTCTCTTCCCTTAGGCTATGGAGAAACCTGTAGATTTGGAGGAATTTTACCAATGTTGCTCATGGGGGTGCTCTCAAAGCAGACTCTGAGAAGCCCCTTTCAGCATCTGGGTGTTTGGCAAGAGTCAGGAAGAGTCATTGCGTGTCCACAATGTGATGCAGAATGTTTTCAGTTTCTGCTGTCATTGAGGGCCTGAGCTGTGGCACAGGAGCACTGCAAGAAGCATAATTTGTAGTAGTTAAAATGCAAAAGTAAATCAGAAAGTAATTAGTGAAATATGTGCACGCTCTGTCCTGCAATTGCAGGTATATCCATGCACATGGGAAAGGGTACAAGTGGAAAAGGCATTTATACAAGTTTTTGGGCAGGTAACGTGCTGGAGTCAAACTGCCTGCTTCTTGAAGGAGAGATTTTAAACCTGCCTCTAAGTCAAATAACCAGCTTTCTAACCACACACATTCCACACCTACATTTTTGTGTTCTGCAGCTTTCATGTTGGTCAAATAAAAAGCATCAGCACCACATCTACTTGTTTGCATTGAGGACCAATATGTTTTCTTTGCACTTTAAATACTGTTTAGAGCTCTCTTTATGAGCTTCAATTAGGAGTTTGCTATGGAGGGCTTATTAGAGCAGTTTTATTGGTACTTTAACACATTTTCTTTGTTAAAAGCTAGTTTAGAAGCTAGTTTAAGAAGCTTGTAAATGGGAGCCATGGTGAGCTGTCTGTTCCAATGACAAACGTGTATCAACAGGCCTCCCAGAGGGTTCCTCATGTCACCTGGTCCACCTGCATGTGAGCATCCACAGTGAGCCCCAGGATCTGCTGGGCTCTTACGAAAGGGACATCAGGGCATAAATATTAATTCTGGGGAAAAAAAAACACCCAAACTGAATATTTTGATATAAACTTAAGATGTATGAGACATCCAGGCAATTTTTGTATCCGATGTGATCAGGTCAGTAAAATACAAAGAGATCACACAGACTGGTCTCACCAGGAGAAGCAGAGGGCAGGACTGTGAGTGATTCTGTGGGTCAAGAAACTTTATTGTTACCCAGGTTTTCTGCCCAGGGCTTGGGATGGAGAAAGCCACAGCATCAGGCCTCCTTCTGTCCTGGCCATGACCCAAGAAAAGCCTCCCTCTTGTCATCTCTGCAGACTCCTCACTGGGGTGGACATAGCTGAGAAGACCCCATCCCTGGCCGAGCTGCAGTGCAGAGCACCAAATAGGTGCCCATCCTCACGTCCCATGTGTGTCCACTTGCCTCAGGAGCAGAAACTGTGTGTGCTGGTTTCTGGTTTCCCTTTCAGTACAGTTCTCATTTTAAAGGCATCTGAAGATGAATGGTGGCTACTGAGGAGCAGCCTCCAGGAACAGGGAAAACTGCTGCAGCAGAGGAAGGAGAGTGAAGGTCTGCCTGAGAGCACTGCCCACCTTGAGAGGCACCTACAGCCACTTTCAGGTGGCAGGGCAATTTAAACTAATTCACACGCTGTAACTTTTTTCAGATGTGGTCACCTCATCCCCACCAGCTCCCTGCAGCTCCCTGGCTCCTCCAGGCAGGGTCCCCCCTTCCCCCACGCTGCCACATCAGCATGGCTGCCATTCTCCTGCCCAAAAAGGGGCCATCAATCCCCTGTACCCATCCTTCTGTGAATGCCTGCAAAGCCCATGCCCAGGAGGGTCCCACCACAGACACCCCAGCTGTGACTGCAGAAGTGAGCTTGGGAGAAGGTGCAAAGTATCTCTCCAGATCCTTTGGGGAGTGCTACAGAGTATGTAAACAAGTCTGTTTCATTAGCCACATTTCTATTTTCCTAGGAAAAGTATGTAAGTAAATATTTTCTTCAGGCTTTTTTCTTCTCTCTCCTCTTTTTCTTGGCTGCTTTTTTCCCCTCTAAACCTACAGTACATCACTCACAATGACTTAAATAGTGAAAACTGTCTACAGTTTATCTAAGGATCAAACAGCTGTTGTCTTCACAGGCCTTTTTTATTAATATGAATTAATGTTTTCCAACTTATTTCCTACATTTCTGCTGGGAAGAAAAACCCTTCCCAGAAGCATTCTTTGGCAGATAGCAAAATAATTTGAGTAGCAGATATATGATCTCATTTTTTTCTGGACAGATTACAAATTGGAGATTGGCTAAAAGTGGATGAACACAATAAGTATTTTAATCTTGCAGTGATTTCATGTGCCTAAATACTTCAGCTGCCTACACTTTCCAAGCTATGAGCTTCATCCTTAAGCGCTTAACCTGTCTCTAATTGCAGAGGATACCACGGCCAGACCTACTGTAATGGAAGAGGGAGTGGGTTGTTTCCATTTCTGTGTCACTGTAGAGGTCTCTGAGCATTAACTACTTGCCTGACCAGTGTTTCTCAGATGAAGTGCTTTGGAAATGGCAAAGTTCTCCAGCTCGACATTCACAGAAACAGGTTGCTTTTGACATAGCTGGACTGCTCCTTCTCTGCAGCTGGATCATGTACAGTGGGTCTGGAGGTGAAGGCCTGAAAGTGCTGCCTTAGGAATGTTCTAATATTACCTTCCAGGGAGAGTCTTTGCCACTTTAAAATGCTTTAAACAGCTTTATGGAGGGTCAATCCTTCTGAAGGGCTGCTGTTGAGCCTGAGAGCACTCCTGGATTTATTCACATGAGCTTTATAATGTATACGTATGTCACAGAGACTTTTGCCACTTGATGTAGATGCTCTTGGATCTCTTGCTGACCCTACCTAGTTATGTCAGTGACGTGCACCATTTCTGAAACAAGTAATTGTGCACATCTCTTCCACTGAGAGCTTAAGTTCTCTGTGATTTACACACAAGGGAGCAATGGGTGTTCATTAGAGGCACAGCAGATGGAAGAGAAACCAAGAAAATTCATTTCCAATGGCAGTTACTCAGTGTAAATAAGTTGGCTATAAGGAGCATTTCCATTTAAGTACTGTGTTCCTTAATAGTCCTTGCTTTTTCAGTGCTCCTCTCCAGCCAAGTCAGGGATGATAAATAGCTAGGAACCTTGTCTCCTCTGCATCTCAAATCACATTCCAGTATAATTTTTGAAAATCCCAGAGCCTGTAGGTTGTTTTGCTTCTGTGAAGTTTGATAAGCAGTGTGTATGGAATGATAAGTTGATGGGAAAATTCTCAGTGATCTCTTGGAGCTTCGCACCAGATCTCCGCTCTATCAAACCATGTGGAAAGGACTGAATGATAAAATATTGGGAAGATCGCCCTCTTCCTTCTGGAAAATGACTGGACAGAGGATTCTTGCTCAGCTATAACAGGCAGTGGTACAACCAGGAGGTGCTGGCACTTGCAGCAGGTCTGATACCCCTGCCAGCTAAACCCAGGCTGGACGTGTTGCATGTCCTGACCAGCATCATGCTGTAGTAATTTATGCTGGAGTGATTTATTTAAATCTGTACCAATTTTGTTCCTGTGTTCCTTTTTATTTCTTTGCATTTTATATAATTCTCTCTGGTTTCCTACTTGCCTCCTTGATTATTTTCTTCCTTCAAGTGGGCTTTTCTGTACGTAAATAACAGGAGCAGTGCAACAAAACGATACAGGATTTTATGTTATGAGAGACACGGCATGTTGGAGTGACCTTCACAAAACCAATTTCTTGGCACCTCAATCTCCTTTAGGCCTTGCACGTAGCTGCAAACTAGTGGGCAGGTTTTCATCAGTATCTTTAATCAGGTTTCAAGACACTATAAAAACACAACAAAAATCATAAAAATTCCTTTTGTCTCAAACACATACCTTAGCAGTAAGGGATGTATCCCTAAATATTTCCTCAGGAAAAATTAATGAAGCAAATGAAAAGAAAAATTCTTTCAAGCTGTTCCAAACAAACTCATTTCACAGCCTTTTATCATGTTTCCTTGCCGTTTGGGAAATTTATTTAAGTTATTAAAAAATTCCCTAAAATTCTCAGCTGAAAAGTTGGCTTCTGTTTTTTCTACAAAGTTAACTCACCTGATTTGTCAGAACAGCTCGAAAATGAAGTGCTAACTGGTGGGTTTTATTGAAAGGAAACCAAGTGGAACAACATATGTATTTTCTTAGGAAACTAAAAAGCTCGCAGTCCTGTGGTGTTCCTTGGGGTAAATTCTTTGTTATGAATTACAACCTGCTTACTGATGAGTTGTTAATAAAAAGTAGACCTGCTGGGCCATTATTTTTTTCCACACAGTATACCCAGTTTAGATTTTTTTTTTTTTTTAACGTTTTCATTAATGCACTGAGTGTGAATAAATCTGTTTCCAATTTGTAATTGTTTTCCCTTCATCTGGACATTAATTTATTGCCAGATCTAACACTCTTCTAGTTTTAATATCCCTCCAAACTGAAGAGCTGTTTTAAAAAGAAAGAAAGATATTAGAATAATGCAGGACAGTGGAAAGTAACTCTTTTCCCTTTCTTTTTTCTCTCTTTCTCTCTCTGTCTCTCTCTCTTCCTTTTACCTTTTGCTCTTTCACTCTCTCATTCTCTATTTCCTTCTTTCTCCCTTTCTCTCCTGGATCATATCCCAGGATTTGGGACCAGGAGAAAGGAGCACCGAGGCTCTCCTGGGGCCTCACCCTGTTTAGAAGCAACAGCCGCCTGCTGAACTCGTACCTAGTTGACAAAATGGTCTGAAAGAAACACTGGAATCAAAGCAGAAACAGATGGTAACCTAAGGTGGCAGTACAACTTCATTTAATGCAAGATCACTTTTTATTTATTTGATTTTTTTGCTTATTTTCTGGCTAAGCATCTCTTCGCTTAGCCTCCTTCCTCACTTATTGCTGCTCTGTAATCTGGGCAGTGGCAGCAGATCTCATTTGTTGAAGACAATGAAGGGATTAAGCAGAAGGTAGCTAAATGCCAGTGTTTTACAATGGATATTATGAGCAAGTGGCTGTCTTGCTATTTCAGTGCAACACATTTGCATGTATTCACATGAACTGGGGGCATGAGTCCATTCTCTAATGACAGATCATTACTATCATACGTCAGGAAAATCTGTGGAATCAGCAGAGAAAAATATGTCCTTTTTTCTGTCCTGTTTATTGCCATGAGGAGGAGAATATATGGAGCAGAGGGGAAGGAGGGGTTTGTGGTTCCTGGGGTAGTTTTAGAAGCAGTGGCTACTGGTGGTGGCAAGTCCCTTGGCAGGCTTTCAGCTGTGCTTGTGCATGTGAGGAGAGATGCCAAGAGAGGGCTGGAGTTGCATCAAACAAAAGCCACTGCTGTGGAAGCCCTGAAGCAGTGCTCCTTAGATGCAGGGGGTGCAGCCAACAGCTCAAGCGTAGTGGCTTTGAGGTGTGCTGCAAGCAGCCAGCAGCAAGGTCATACTGGAAGCACCAGGACATGCAGGAGGCACTTGCCCATGGTTCTGTAGCAACCCGCAGTGTCTGGCTGCCCTGGCCAGAAGAGCTACCTCCAGAGAACGAGATGTTTGCATGGAATTTCTCTCTGGCTTCTACCTACCACCTGTTGGCTTCCTAACAGCCTTTTCCTTAGACTTATGGCTCCTCCAAGAGCTTGCTTTTGGAGGACAAATAGCCACCAGTGGCCTTCAGACTCCCTCACAGGCAGAGGGGAGGGAGAACAGTCATGTTTTGCCACCTTCAGAAACCCTTGGATTTCCAGGGAGCAGAGCAGACACAGAAGTCTGGGCTGATATTAGCCAAGGCTGGTTTTTAGGCTGCACCAAGAAGACACTGTCTGGGCTCTCAGCCCTGCTGGAAAAGCCAGGAGGATTCAGACTTTACTGATATTGCTTTGTAACATACAAACAGAGTCATGACATGGATGAAAGTGCCAAAATAGACAACTGTAGGCGTGGTGTTGGTGTAGCAATTACATCCACTCCTCAAACCATCATCAGATGTGGTTTTGTGATGGACTGGATGTGATTATCCTAGAACTCCTGGCAGCAGTTGCAGGTACTTTTTGTTACTCAGGTGGTAGCATGGTAGCACAGGCTAGGTGACACAAAACAAAAGAGAAAGGAAAAAGAAATTATTTCCCCCCCTACTCCCATATAGTGCCAGTATTCAGCTCCCTACTGTGAGGATACTCCTCCATCAGCCCAATAACAGCATGTGGGGAGAAGCTGCAGAGCTTCTTTGTCTCAAATGCTTTTGACAGCAACTTCTGTGCTGCCTTCACTCCCCCAAAGATGCTGGTTTCCTGACTGTGTGAACTGTGCTCTTTGGCAAGCCAGAGAAACTGATGCAGACACATTTTACATCTCAAATATTTTTCTTTTTTTCTTTTTTCTTTTTCTTTTTTTTTAACCACAGTTAATTCTTCCCTTTTGCCCTGGGTTATAGGACTTACGTCCGGAAACAATAGGAGCCTAGCACCTTCCCATATGATCTCTTTCTTCGTTTTAGCTGCTTGTAAAAACCTATCTTGATCCCTTGAGTCCTCAAGAGTAATAAGTCCATTGCCTCCACAACTGCCTACTCCATCTGGGACTCTCATTGGGATTCAGTCCACACATTCAGTTCAGGTGGGATCTTCAGAAAAATCAATAACCAACATGTCTGGCAGCACTTTACTGCATGGTATCTGTGTCCTGCTTCCTGGCTGGGACTCTCAAAATACTGATGTTCTGTTGAATTGGGGTTTTTCCAAGGTTTCTAGCCACCTCTCTGTTACTCTGTGATTTTTTTTTTTTTTCCAGTTGACTGAAATCTATCTCTCATAATCTGTACAGAGATGGCCATTCTTCCCGCTTTGCTGTTTCCCCTCTAAGTGAGGCCCTGTGGTTTGCAGTGTTCGAGTTACGGCCTTCGGCATTATCCAATGATGCTGCTACTTGGGAAAGCTGAGGGTGACAGCAACCTGCTGTCAGTTCTATGCTCAGCTGCTGCCAGCGTGCTCCTGCCATGGCACCAGGATTTTGGCTAAGCAGTGGGCTCTGATTCCGGCTGGGGGCACAGCTACAGGGGTGGGCTGGGCAAGGGGGGAGCTGATGGGCATCATTGCTGATGATACTCCCCACGGCTTATCTGGGGTCATGTTTATACCCAAGCACAGAGAGAGGGGTGCAGTGTCACCCACAAATACTAAGCCAGCTTTAAATTCGCTGGCTGGGGTAGGGGTAACAGCCTGCCTGAGGCAGTGTGGAGCTGTAAAACAGCACAAACTGTAAAACCACTAAAGAACCTGGATCTGGTCCATACCGAGCTTTCGGATACTGTGGCTGGGTCGGGGTTGAGGGCTGATAATGTAGATCTATGTGGCTGCAGCTAATGCAATGAGCTGCTGTGCAGCTGTTCCCCCAGGGAAAGGAACAGAGCTCTGTGCTGGACTGAAATGGCCCTTTTCACCCCAATTCACGAGTTCAGGCATTCACACCTGGGGAAATATCTCTGCTGTTTTAGTGTGGGGAAAGTGAGGCACACTGGCCACCTCCACCTCTTGCTAATGGATATATTCTGTTGCCTGGTCGGTGCTTCTGAGGAAACCAAGCCTCAGCTGGCTTCTTTAAGGTCACAGAGGCAAGGAGAAGTACTACCTGGGGAATTACTGACCCCATAAATGCTGTCCCTTGCCAGTGGAACAACTGGCAGGCCTTTTTCCCCCTCTTCAGAAGGATCTTCCTTGAGCTAGCACTAACAAAGCTTTGCCAATGTTGAGAGCTGTCTAATTTGGTGTAATTATTAGTTTTGCTGAGGCTGGCCCTGACTCAGTGCATCCAAATATTTTTGAACTTGAACCCTGCAGAAAGCTGTTGGTCTGTGAAATAAGGAGTCGTCATCTTTGCTTATGCAGAGCTCCTGTTTTGTAATAAGGAAGGCTATTAATGACTTCAGTTTTCATTTTCCCCTACCATCACACTTGTTTCTCTTCAAGGGGCAGGAAGGGTGTGTACTGAGGTCCCCTGGAGAGCTGGGCACCTCTTGTCTCCTGTGTAACTCTCTCCAAAGAGGGATAGGCAATTGCACTTTTGCAACTGCCAAATACTGACATAATTTCAGCTATAGACATGTAATTGCCACCAATCAACCAACTGCCACAATCAACCATTTATGTGAGTATCAGCAGAACCTGAAATCACCAATTCACTTTCTTTTCATGTCATTCCTGGCCCATGACACGTGGCCCATTATGCAGTAATCAGCCTTCCCAAGCTCTGATTCATAAAATCACTGTGAACTGCATGAATTTGCATCACATGATATTTAGCAGGAATAAATTATTTGGGATGAAGGATTTTTTAGGCATTTTCTTAAAAAAAAAAAAAAAGCAAAAAAAAAAAGCTATATGTTTACCTGGCTGGATTTAATGAATCTGATCTTATTTCATCTTGGGACCAAAGATGTTTCAGGCTGGTTAACGGAGAAACTTGGCTCTTGAGTGCAAATGAGGCTTTAGGTCCCATCATCACTGCAGAGCAGATGGACAGGAAAAAAGCCACATAATTTTCCCTGTGCTGATACTGAAAATTGGGGTCGTACACCTGCTTTTGCTGTAGATTTCTTGTATCACTAATAAAGAATAATTCATTAAAACATTTTCAAAGGCAATTGTAGCACCAGGGCACCAAAGTGTGAGTGACAGCCAAAGCAAATAAGCAGGCAAGTTTGAACCTCTGAGCTGCAATGACTGCGTCACAGCCCTCCACCCCTGAGGTGGTTATAATTCTTCCACTCTTCCAAGCTATTTTGTCTTTTTATAGCAAAGGCAGCTTTTGGAATGAGCTTAACTGACCAGTCAGGAATGGCTGGAAATTCAAGATTTCCATTTTGCGTGACAATACGGCATGTCAAAAAAGATTTCACTCTCACCGAAAGGAAAAATCTCCGTGTCTCACGGAGAAGAAAATTCTGGCAACTTTTTCCCTTCAGGAATGTCAAGATAATTTATTCTGACTTCTAAAAAATGAAACAGAGCAGCCAGCTACCCTGACACAACTTCCTTCGTACAGGTTGTCATGGAGCCTAAGCAATCCGGATGATTTGGACTCCAGAGGGAATTATTTCCTTCTTGAACTAAGATGAATTGAAATGGACCTGAGATAGTTGTCCTTGTCAAAGATATTTACATGTATTTACACTGTTGAACAGGTTTGTTAGACAACAAAACCAAAGTCTATTTTTTAACTTGCGGGTCTCCAGACAGTTATCTTCGCCGCAGCTCATAGATTGTCTCTGTTTGCTCCTACATTGCTTAAATCATTCTCTAGGTATTAAAAGCTCTTGGCTTAAAGTGCTCCCCAGGATGATGGCAGAACTGCATAAAAAGGAGCCAGCCAGATTGCAATAGTTCCCTGTCTGATACCATCTCCAATAGCTTTATCTAGATTATGGATGCTTTTTAACTATAATGATGGAGTCCTTACTGGGAAAGCTAATTCAGTGCAATTAATTTCTGAGGAACTGAGAAATTACCTTAGAATTATGCACTGAAATATTGTGAGAACAAGCGTCAAAGGAGACTCCTGTTACAAGGGGCTGTACTTCTCACTGAAGTCACCTTTTATGTATTTGAAGACTTGTTATCCAGGTTTTAGTAGGAAATTAACTGTGCTGGGGATCATTCTCTGGCATTGGGTCATCTGGCATGCAGCAGCCTGGATCTATTCTAACAACCTCCTTCAACATCTAATGCAGTCTGATCACATTAAATATGCCAACTGGGAACATTGGTGGATTGTATCCCATGCCCTTTCCCTGGCAGCTGCCCAGGAGAAAGCTAGTCAATCCAGAGCAAACCATGGCCATAGCAATTTCACCTCAGTCTCCCCTTCTTTTAATCAAATTTTTATTTTGTTCTTTTCTCATGGGCCACATTTTCAAGATCTGCCTTCACAACCATTGCTCTGTGGTCTCGTTCCCACTCACCCACATCAAACCCCCTGTGGTGCTTCAGCCAGAGCCTGGCCCATGCTGAAAGGAACAGTGTTCCTCTGCCTTGAGGACAAAGTCCTAATCATGGAGCCCACTACTGCCCCTGTCATCTTTGGAGAAACAAGGTGTTGCTGACTTGTGTTCAGTTAAGATCTGCTAGAAGCATGAGGTCTTTCTCACAAAATCTATATATTTGGTGCCTATTCTTAAATTTTCCAGGTGATCATTCCTAGAATCAGAATCATAGAATGATGTGGGTTGGAAAGGTCATGGGCATGGGACACCTTCCACTAGACCAGGTTGCTCAAAGCCTTGTCCAACCTGCCCTTGAACACTTCCAGGAATGGGGCATCCACAACTTCCCTGGCTAATCTGTTTCAGTTCCTGGCTAAATGTAACATGCAGGCAAAAATCCTAAGTGAACAACAGCATATTTCTTTGTCAGATCATTTATCCAATTTGTTCTTATAGATACTTTTGTCCTGCAGCTACTCCCACATTAATGTTATAAAAATCTTCAATATGCAACATCCAGATCATTAATGAATATACAGGTGTTGCTAAACTCAGGACAGACTTAAAGAATACAATTTTCACAGTAAGTTAATAGTTAACTATTATCTGAGGGCACTGTTCTTGCCTTTTTTACATCCACTCATTAATGTTTTAATCTAGACCACATCATCCTAACTTGCCTTTATGAGGCAGTGTTGAAAAAATCACTGTATACAAACACTTACCTCTCTCCTATCCACCCATGAGGCCTGTTATGTTGTCAGAGAGGGAAATAATTCAAATTGATGCAGTGTGTTCTGAAGCAATCCATGTAGCTGTTATTTGCACTGTTAACTTCTAGGTGCTTATGGATCATTTTTATTATTTGCTCCAGTCCTCTTCTGGAAATTGAAGTCAATGTGTGGCATCTGTGATTCCAGCTGTGCTCTTTTAGAGGCAGGAATGCTGCTCATCCTTCTCCCCCTTCTGGATCCTCACTTGAACTCTGCAAGTTTTTGCAGAGTACTTGAAACAAGCAACACTGAAAGTTCTTTAGCCAGATATTAAAGATGAATGGTGTGGCTGATTTGAGAAGCTCCAATTTATCTAAGTACTCCCTCACTTTCCCCCCTCCCCCCCCCTTTGTTTCTCAAGATAAAGAGTCAGTTTTCCATAACTCCTTTTTCCTCTAAACTGTCTTTACCTAAGATGTTACCTCTTAGTTCTCTGAATTTCTTTGAATTCATGTCCTTGAAGTCTGCTCTTTTGATCTTGCTGCTCTCTCCTTCCTTTCCTATGGAACATACATGCTGTAATTTTGTCACCCTCATCTAAATTTCCACCTTTGCATTTTCAGCCCTTATTTCCAGATTTATTTCCAAATCTGTAGAAATCTTCCCCTTCTCTCTCCCCTGGATTTTTCTTTACCTGCCCATCAAGAAATTGCCATTATCACATTCCTGGAGTTTGCCAAACACTCTGCACACTACATTTCACTACACACAAAATGTGGCCACAGCTATTCTTTAAAACTGAGACCAAGTGGCAGAGAGTGGCCCACATCTGGACAGCTACGCCCTCTTGCCCTGCAGAACTGGGAGGCTGTACCCTGCCCATGGGATCTGGCTCCTGCTCTCTGCTGACTCCAAGCAGTGTTGGGGAATTGTTTTGGGACAGTGATGGGCACCTGAGGACAAAATCGTGTTAAGAGAATGTCCTAGCACTTCAGTATGAAGGGCAGTGCATCAATGCTGAGGAACGTGCTCCCTCTGGATCCATTTAATTTACTGCTATAGAGAAAGTCTCTTGTCTCTTGGTTTATTACTTTTTCAAGAGGTTGACGAAGAGTGAAAATCCACGGAGGGCATCACCTCCTTTGGGGGCTCCCAGTAGCTCACAACATGATGTATCTACCTGCACTTGTTGAGCAGGCTGTCTGCAGTAGATATCTGAAGAGTTTTAAACTGCTTTCCCCTGTGATCAGACATTGAACAACTTTTCCTCCTCCCTCTGTGTTCTGGAGGTGAAAGCAAGCCCCATGTATCAGGCAGCCATGTTTCACTTCTCCCCTTTCTCGTCCTTCATGAGCAAACTGCACCCTTTTCTACTAATATGCCAATTGTATGACTTATCCCTCCATAACCTTATTTTATACCTGTTAATTTTTAATCTTGTGTAAACTTCCACTTCCTCTTATTAATCTCAAGCTTTCGTGCATTAATCTAAACATAAAGATGTTTTGTGGGCTGACACCTCCAGCACACACACTTTCACCCCTCCTGTGATCCTTTTGTGGATAAATCTGTGATTCTCTTTGACTATGAATAGATATTGGAAATCATTTCATTGCTGTGTGCAAAAAGGAGGAATTGAGTCCGATACATTTTCTTTAGCTTCAGATGAAGAGAAAATGGCAGAAAGAGGACAATGACACCCACCCTCCTCCATCTGAACGTGGCTTGTCTTCCTGGGTTAGTCTGTGCTGGAAGCATGTGATATCCTGGCAGCACCACTGCAAATGTCCAAGAGGGAAATGACACGTTAAAACAAAAAGACAAACACATTTTTCACCCTGACAGACAGCTGGCTTACATCTGTATTTTCACAGGCATCAGCAGTGTTGACTGTTATTGTTAAGTGCTCAGATACTGCACTGAAGTGTCAGAGGGCCTGAATTCTCTGCAGTGTTATTGCCCACGTCTAAGACATCCTGAAGTGATTAATGGGCTTTGGGGTCTTCCCCCCAGGACGCCTTAACGTCAAAAAAACCCTGGCTGGAAAGCGGGACTCTGTTCGGGTGTCTCACGTTAGCACGGCGTTCCGGGCAGAAAACGATCCCACTTGCCAGGAGGGTGGCGGGAGGGAAGGGGATGGAGGAGCAGGGCCGGACCGGCACCTGAGGATCCCCAAGACGCCCACGCCGGGTCGCCCGCAGCCGGACGGGACGGGACGGGACGGGACGGGAGGGGACGGGAGAGGCAGGGGACGGGACAAGAGAGAGGCGGCAGCGGGAGGGAAACTGGAGAAGAGGGGCGCGGGATGGGAGGGGGGAAGGGAGGGAGCCCCGTCGCCCGGGAGGGCAGCACGGCGGGTGCCCGTCGGTGGGGCAGGGGCCGGCGCGGCGCGACCGCTGGGTGGGGGCGGTGGCAGCAGCGGGCTGAGGGCGGCTCCGGGCTTGGAGCGGACTGTGTGCAGGCGGGCAGCCCCAGGACACAGCTGGCGGGTTAGATCCCACAGGGAGCCCTCATGGTCTTCTAAGTGCCTGAAGGGGCCGGCAGGGAAGATGGGGAGGGGCTTTTTGCAAGGGCATGTAGCCATAGGATGAGGGGAGAGGGTTTCAAAATGGACGAGGGTAGATTTAGATCAAGTATTAGGAAGAAATTATTCGGTGTGAGAGTGCTGAGGCACTGGAACAGGTTGCCATGGGGAGTTGCAGATACCCCATCCCTGGAAGTGTTCAAGGCCAGGTTGGATGGGGCTTTGAGCAGCCTGTTCTAGTGGGAGGCATCCCTGCCAGTGCAGGGGGGTTTGGAACTAAATGATCTTTAAGGTCCCTTCCAACCCAAGCGGTTCTATAATTTTGGCTCAAGTTTTTTGAAGACCTTTGAACAAACTGAAGCAAAATTAACACACAAGCATGCATTTATAAAATGTAGAAGTCCCAACACCCTTTGTTGCTTGTTTCCACAGCATTGGGGTTAGAGTGTCCAGTGCAGAAAGCCTCACTCAGCCATCCTTTCTGTCCTCACAGGAGGATAGTGCAAATCTTTTTTTGTCAGCCATTGTGTCTCCCTGGCAGCCAGGACAGCAAGGCCTGAGAGCAGAGCCATCCACATCAAGTCCAGCCACTCTCAGCTGTGCAGCCCTGTGCTGGACCCTGCACACACACAGCTCGGGACATCATGCTGTTCTCTGTGAGAACACTTGGTTGCTCTTGGAGAATGTGTGCCACTGTTTGGTAGCCCCTGCCACCGGAGTCAGCGGGACCAAAGGGGAGGAAAGTTAAGTGCCAGCACTTCTAAGCTTTACCCACCAGTGCAGGTCATTAGTCCTCTGTGTGTCTTGCCAGCACTGCATCTCATGCTTGAGGATCTTCACTAAGAGTGGATGCCGTTTCTCTGTCAGTGGTGCCAAAAGAGATTTGTTTGGGATTCAAAATATTATTTTTTATGGGTTTTGGCTATGCTGTTGCTTTGATTTTATAATCCTTCTACAAGAGCTTGGACTAGAGGCAAGGGACATTTTCCAATCATCCACGCTCAGAAAATACCACAACAAGCTATCCTGTCAGTGCGGTAGCTGCACGTGTGCCAAAACCTGCATGCTGAAAAGGTTGTGAAAGATGTCAGAAAAATGGAGAGCAGACTGAGAACAGCAGGTTCTGGGCTTATGTTCATAAACAGTTGTCCCATCTTAAATGTTACCTTGTTGTGGCTCTATGGTGCCTTCTCAGCAGCCAGTTAATTGCATTGTAAGAGGTGTAGATCATGGAGTTATGGAGAAGCCAAAATGTGATAGAGAAATCAGAGTGGTAACCTGCTGCTAAAGCGGTAAAGAAAATTGGGAGGAGGGAAGGAGGGAAGAGAGACTCCCCTGTGTCCTCAGCATAAATCTCTGGAGCTGGCCTGGAGGCATCTCAGCAAGTCTTGGTTTGGCATGGTGGAGGGAGGAGAACCATCCTCTGCTTCACTCCTCCTCCCTGCTGCTTCCCCTGATTTCTCAGCAAAGTGCTGTGAGCTGTGTATACTTAGGGGATCTGGGTTGAAAAGTGAGCCCCAAAAGCTTTTCTCTTCCTCCTGGCCTCTGAGTAGGGGCTTGGGTAGCCCCTACTTTACATCCTCCCACACTGTGAGGAATAATAAAAGCTTTAACTGGTGATGCATGCAAAGTGGAAGCCAGAAGTGCAAAGAGATGCACAACTATGTTTCTTTTCTGTGCCCTAGCACATCTTCTGGAGAGCCTGTCTGTTCCTCAGTCCCCAAGCCCCCATGTCCTCCCAGAGGAAGCAGCTCTTCGCTTTCAGAGGAGAGCAGCCATCACAGCAGGCTCTGCATCACCCCATGCTTCTCTGGATGAAGGAGTTTGCTTGAGAGTCACATCTATCCTCAGCCATGAGCTGGCCAAGCTGCTGTCTCTTGGAGCCAGCACCAATTCAAGGGTGAAGCCCTGTCCTAATTCAGAAAAGACGAGAGGTGCCAGCCCACCCTTCTCCAGTAGTCCCCAGGCTGCCTTGCCCCCTAGAGAGGTGAAAGGTGGGGATATTCAGAGCACATCTTAAGACACTTCTGTTTTCTAGTGCTTCTGGGAGGGTTCAGATGTACAAGAGGCCAAGGGTCTCTGGGGAGGGTGCGATATTTTTAGCTGTCACTTGGCTGATGTTTGCTGTCATGTAGAGAGAGTTTGTTATTCTTTTCCGTATGGATTATATTCTTTTAGGAATAGCAAAAGCTCTGAGAGTCTGGGATAGGTGCTTTTCCTGCATTCACATAGCAGTGACAGTAATAACAACAATATTAGTAGTAAATTAATAACTTAGCAAAAATACTAAAGGTTTTGCCAGGACTGCCCATATTCTAAAGTGAGTGTAGCTGCTACATTTTAAAAATATATTGTCTCATGTCAGCCTTTCTGTAAAAGAAGAAACAGGATTATGCAACTGGCATTATAGACCAGCAGTTTGCCTATTGTGAACTCATGTAGCACTTGAAAACAGTAGTTTTTGGCCCAAATTCAGCACGTCACTTAGGCATATGCTTAACTTTAAGCATGAGAATAGTCATATTGAAATCAGGGGGACTGTCCACATGTTTACAGTTATGTCTCAATCCAAATGCTTTGCTGAATTTAGGCCTACTGGGAACTGAGAATGCTAATACAGTTTTCAGAGCCTGACCCTGTAAAATATTAAATACAGCTGGGCCCTCTAATTCCCACTGAAGTGAGTGGAATTGCGGGTACTTGGCGTTCCTCGGGTGCGTGCAGCCCCGCACAGAGTCACACCCCGACTGCAGCCACTGGAAACGTGCTCCTGTGTTTCCTGGAATTAACAAATGATGCTCCTTGATCACAGGTTGGATGTGACCTGCCAAACCTCATTTTAAAGAGGGTTGTTTCACCAGGAGCTTCTGAAGTCCAGAGGACCCAAGATTATGTACATGACTAAAATATGGTGTGTGACCGTGAGGAATAAAAAGGACTGGAGGTGATTGTGGAGGATCTCAGCAATGTGCTTCTTTTCCTGCATTCTTTAATTACATTCAGAATGTGATGTTTCAGGGGGATTTAGAAGCATTGCCTCTTGACTTTCCTTGGTTTTTGTTACTTTGCCAACTTCTTGTAGCCATTGAAGCAGAGTTTTGATACGGGGTTTGGAAAAGGAGAGCAGACCTGGCTGAAAGGGCTGTATTTTGAAGATTTTATTTTTATGTTTATATTTTTATTGGCTTGAACTTCATCTTTTTATTACATTTCTTATTAGAAATAGCAGTTCTGATGAGGAAAAGCGCCAGAAGTTTTCAGACCACAAACTCAACCACATGCTTAAAACTCTTAAAACAGTCTACAGAACAGGCCATCGATTTCTGGCAACCCAAAATGTCATTGAACATTTTAAATATTAGTAAGAATTGTGTAAAAATGTATTCATGTTTTGTTACTTATTTATCTTAAACCATTTCAGGGCACTGGCTGAAATCCTTGACAACCATTTTGAAAACAGTAACACTTTTTTAAAAAAATTGCCACTAAATAACATGGGTTTTTCAGCCAAGCTTAGAAGTTTGGATGGCTTTGGGCTGTGGAATCATGAAGAGGCTGGCTGACACAAGGAAGGTACAGTAGATGGTATTAGGGCAAAATGTGAAAGTCTGGAGGTTTGATGGGGAAAAAGTTTTTGATTTCTTTGAAAGAAATCTGAAGAAGTCAAAGAAGCAGCAATTTGCTCAGATTAGAGTGGTAGCAAAAATAGTGCATGTGACAACTGAATTGTGGGACATCATCAGGATGATTTTACAGTTGAGAACACAGCTTCTTAGCAATGGATATTTTTTGTAGTAAAAAGGAAAAGTCTTCATTTAGGGTTAGTTTTATACAATAATTTTATATATTTTTAAATGAAAATGATGTAAAACATTCCATTTCAAAAAAGTTCAGATCAAAGAATGCCCTGTTCCTTTAGGGAAAGGAATGGGGATGTGGAGACTTGTGTCTCCTGTTGTGTAATCTGTAATTAGCTCACCAGGTTGCATGGTACAGAAATGAGCATTGTTTTGGTGCCTAGTGAGAGCTGCAGGACAGCCACAAATCCCTGCTCTCTGTTCCTCTCTGGGTGAGGTCCCTGGCAGTGGACACTATATGGTCTTCCCACTGTACCATGCAGTATAGGCAGTAACGATCACATCACACTGATGTGTAGTTTCCTATCGTTTTTGACTTAAAGCTAGCAGAATGGAGCTCCTGGAGAGGGTCCAGAGAAGGGCCACAAAGATGATCTGAAGGCTGGAGCACTTCTGCTATGAAGACAGACTGGGAGAGCTGGGGTTATTCAGTCTGGAGAAGAGAAGACTCTGGGAAGACACATGGCTTTCCAGTAACTGGAGGGGCTACAGGAAAGCTGGGAAGAGACTTTTTACCAGGATTTGTAGTGAGAGGACAAGGGGTAATGGTTTTAAGCTGGATGAGGGTGAATTTAGGTTAGACATTAGGAATAAATTCTTTAGTGTGACACTGGAACTGGTTGCCCAGGGAAGTTGCCCCATCCCTGGAAGTGTTCAAGGGCTTAGATGGGGCTTTGAGCAACCCAGTCTAGTGGGAGGTGTTCCTGGCCATGCAGGGGGGCTGGATCTAGATGATCTTTAAGGTCCCTTCCAGCTCACATCATTCTGTGATACTATGAACATGCAAGGGACGGGTAATACAGCCCAGTGTTGATTTTACTCTAAATAAAGCATGTCAAGTAAATGTAGCAAAATTCAGCATTTAGAATTTAGCAAGTAGAAATGCTGAAAAGTTTTGCCTAAATAAGTAGAAGTTAAAATGTCAGTATTTATGAGGACGTGCTTATGAAATTGGAGCCTTTTATCCTATTTTGGATGAAAATGAATGTTGGAATTTGCAACTGGAAGTTCTACATTGCAGTCAAGTCTGAGCTAAAATGATGGGAAGAGAAATGGCAGATTCTGATAATGAAGATATGCAGTGATGAAAACTGGATGAAAATTCTAGTAGACTACATGGGAAGTCTGAATGATTTAAAAATTGTAAAGGAAAATGCATCACAACTTAGGTAATATTTTTGTATTCTAGCCAAGAGAAAGAAGGGAAATAGCCAAAAGTGTTCACCACTTTTGAAACTCCATGGCAGGGAAAATGATGATGTTAATAGCACTGGAAAGTGAGAGCTGTCCTGGAGAAAAACTGGTGCATGTTTCATTCAGGCTGACACTGGAATCTGGAGGAGGCTCAGAGCAGCAGGCTGGGATGTGTGATGGTGTGAAGGGAAGCTGGACTGAAAAAGGCATCTGAAGAAATCAGATCTGAAGTCATGGGAGCAGGATGAATGCCCCAGAGAGGTGAAAAAAAAAGGAGAAATTTGACACCATGACCCTTTCCTCCTTTCCCATAGATCCTTGTTTAAAACAGACAGGCTTGACCTTCCTCTCAGGATTTCAGCAAAGTACAGAGCATCGTGGCCTGCAGGTCCTGTAGCACTTCAGAGAGATTTGCACCTCTTACTGCTGTAAACACCCACAAGTATCTCAAATTCGGTTTAAAGGTTCCTGCTGAAGGCAGCTGACCATGTAGCCTGATTTGAGGGCACCTAACAAATTTACTGCTTTCAGTGGAAAGAGCAAATGGCTGCTCCTGCAATTTCTGTGCTGATGCAGCAGCCTGAGGGTGCACAGTGGTGTTGCTCAAGTGGGATCTCTGGCCCCGGGCTTTCCCATTCCCACTCTCATGTGCCCTGGGAATGCTCAGTCTCTCCTGGACCCCACAGATGATCAAAATGCCATCAGACGAGGAAGGATGTTTGCACTTGCCTGTGCACTGTTGCCCTCTGCTTCTCCAAACTGGAGGGGCCACCTTACAATAACACTTATATAGGGCTATATATTTTCCTAGCATTGTACAAATATTAACTAATTAATACCCAGGACTCCTGTCGCCCATTCTGCTAGACTCTACCAGCCCCAGGCAAGTCATTTAACCTCTGTTTGTCTTAGCTCTCCCATCTGTTATGCATTGTTTTTAATTGTTCTCTGCCAAGCAAGAGGAACGAGATCTTGGACTTGTAAAAATAACTTGCACAGGATGATGTGGAATGGCCTAGCTAAGCTCCTTGTGGATCCCTTACAGTCTAGGTTATATTTTAGTATCATCACTATGGCTAGGCTAGGCACTTGGCAGACCAGGCTCATACATGACTTTTATTGTGGGAAAAAAAGTTTTGAACAAGTTCATTTGTAATCATTGAAGGAGAGGGGGTAGAAGCGACAGTATTTAGCACAAGAGCAGCTCGTGGGTCAAGTGTGAGGGTACTTAACCTGTGTGTCATTCTACAAAGGAGTGTGTCCGGAGTCCTTCATGAGACTGTGTTTATCCACATGAACTTATGTGGATATACTTACTCTCTCTCTCTCCATTCAAGATCCAGTGGATGGAAGCCCCTGTGATGGTAAGTTGCTACAGCAATTCTGTAGCACTGTGGAGCTTTCCTCCAGCGGGCATCACCTGCCCTCAAGGTTGCTTTGCACTGCTGGTTGGCTTTGCCCAGGTTTCATTGACTGGGAGATCTAACCCTCATCAGAGGAACCTGTCAGAAGGCCACACTGCTGCCTTTATCAAGGCAGAAATATTAGAAAATGCTCCTAGCAGGTTTTTTTCTTCTTTTGACTTTCCACTTAAATGTAGCTTGCCTCTCACCATACTCCTAAAAAGCAAAGAAGCCTCAGAGTCCTTTATGCACACAGTGTCACTTTGCCAAAAGCTCAGGTTTTCCACTGCTGTTATTAAGAGACAAGATGGTAAAACTTTGCACTAAAAACCATTTCTGACTGAGTGAAATCCCTTTCACTGATTTAATGGCGTTAAGATGGTTTCACAACTTGTACTTTCAAATGGAGAGATAAATATGTGAAATCTTGACCCAGCAAAGCACTTGACTATGTGTTGAACCCCATCGGCCATAGGTTACAGGCTGCATTCAGGACATTATGGGGGAAGGTTTATACACAAAGATTTGCAAAGCTGGTTTTGCTTTTTAATGAAAATGGAAAACTGGCCCTTTTAATGTAAAGGCTCTAAAATGGGTCATTGCAAGTGCATGTGTAGCATTGCAGGCTGTTCCTGGGCATAATCAATAGGCACGTGAGAAAAGTCCTGAAGTTGTAGCTTTCACAATGTGGTGAATTCTTGAAAGTATGGGAAATCTGCTTTTAAATAAAGGCTGAGTTAGACTGTGTTTACAGCTGTTAACATAAACAAGGAAACCTAGCTACAGAGCTCACAGCATGACTGCGACATCATGTTTTTGTTACACTGACTGAAAACTATGCATAGTAATCAGCAGATTATTTGGTATTTAAATGCAAATATGGATTCAGTTATAAACCTCTGAAGATGGATATTAAATTAAGGCCCCTTAACTCTGTTATCTTTTTGCAAATACCTTATAGTTAAGTGTTGCTAATTTTTACTTACAGCAAAACTGGAGTTAAAGTGGTTGCAATTAAGCAGTTAAATTCTGTAATCAAGAGTCAAACTGAAAGTTAGCTCAGCTCAGCAAGTGTGCTAAGCATGGAAAGGGGAAACTTAGTAGGAAGGCATGGATTAGACACACACATTATTAAAACAGCTTATCTTGATATGTGCAGCTTCCAGGGTGCCTACTGCTGGGTGGAATAAAATAATTCAGCCATGGCATCTCTATTGGGCTGAGAGGTGTTTGTCTGAAAGAGTTATATTCTCTTTAGACAGTGAAACAGGCTTTAGGCTTTCAAAATTCCTGACTTCTTAAATGCTTTTATGCAAATATTGTTTAGGGGAAAAAGAAAAAAAAAGCTAGTGGTCCCCCATTCCATCCTCCCCAAACAAACAGTAAAATAGTATTGGAAGGAACTTGAAAGTAATGAAGATATTTCAAAATTATTTCTAGCACTCCCATGACCCAATTTTTATCTCGTGTGGTTTAAAGGAGCCCTTGTTTGAATATAACACTTTGGCAGGAAAATAAGGCTGAGCAATGGTGTTCAAATAGCACAAGAAAGCTGGAAAAACTACCTCTGAGCAGCCCTGGAGGGCACATGCTGTACGGTTTTAAGTCCTTAGCTGGTGGATCCCTGTTCAGTTTTACTCTTTCTGCTTTCCAGTGGAAAACACATGGCTTGTGAATAACAGGTTTGAATCAGACAGACAAAGGCCACAGGTACACACTGACCTTCTGTGTGGGGTCCTGATCCCATGGTGTTGAATGCATATGTCTCGCTTCATCTGTGTGAGAAAATCCTGTGATTGTACCACTTTACTGAAGGCTTTGCAGGACCAAAGCCTTTTTGTGTCTCAATAGTTTTCAGGTGTAATTTTGCAGAGTTCATAATTGAAAACCATGCTTTTCTATTAGTCTTGGCCAAAAGTGTTTATCGGCCTGGTTCTGTAGGAATGTAGAGGTTCCTTCTTGCTCTGTGGGCCCCCCCAGGGTTCACAACCTGCCAAGAGGGTTTGGAGACTGAGGGACTTGCCAGCTCACTCCTACCTATGGCGTGTGGCATGTCAGTGGGGACTGCCCTGGGCAGGGGGGTCTGAGGAGGGGCAGGGAACCCACTGGGCAGAAAGCTTTGACTTGGTGGCCATGGTTGGGTGGAAGACAGAGAAAAGAGACATGTGGGAGGGAAAGGTAAGGTGGTTTGTGCGTAAAGGGCAGGTTGGCAAGGACAAAAGGAAATGGACTCAAGTTGCACAAACTGAGGTGTAGATTAGATAATAGAATAAACTTCTTCAATGAAAGAGTAATTAAACACTGAAATAGGCTGCCCAGGGAGGTGGTTGAATCACCATCCCTGGAGGTGATGCTTAGGAACATGGTTTAAGCACTGGACTTGGTAGAGTTAGGTTGATGGTTGGTAGAGTGACGTTATGGTTGGACTCAATTATCTTATAGGTCTTTTCCAACCACAATGATTCTGTGAGTCTGTGATAAGACCAGACACCTAAGCTGACAAAGAAAGTTGGGGTTTTTAGCCCTTGATTAATCTATTAATCTCAGTGATTTATTCAGTGTCCTGAGTCTGAAGAGTAGCACCTTGCCCCCACTCATCAGATCCTAGGTCACCATCAAAACAGGACCTGCTCTCTTCCTGCTCCTGATTTCTACACAAGGACCTTCTGAGTTTCTAGTCATGTTTCATAATCAAGCTGCACTTCAAAAGCAGTGAGCAAACCTCAGCACATCTGGAAATACAGCAGGGTTAAACAACCCAACATTCAAACAAACACGTTGCTTTTTGCTTGGTTTTTCTCCAGGCCAGCCCCAGGTTTTGGTGAGCTCAGACCTTTGCCTCACGGCTGCCCCTGAACTCATCCTCTCCCCCGTGATTGTCTGAGGAAGGAGGGATGTCCCAGAACCTGGTGGGACCAGGAAAACCCAGGGCCCACCCCGTGCTTTAACTGAGATTGTCCTCCATGACCTTTGCTAAGATGCTTCCTCCACCCACTGCTTCTGTCTGGCATTGATAAAAGCAGAAAACATATTTATCTAAGGAACAATCTTGTGAGGATGAAATCTGGCAATGACTGCAAGAGATTTAGATGCTGTGTGGTGAAGACCATGTAAGTTTATGGGTGAAAGCCAGCAGCTTTACAAGGTTCTCTTAGTGGCTGCCCTACTTACTGCCCTTTGAGCAACCTCAAACACCCATATTTTCTGAATGAACTTAAAAAACAAGATTCTGCAGGGAGTGGAAAGGGAGGGAGTCTCCACAGGATCCTCTGCAGAAGTATTTGTTCTCCTCTAAAAGTATGGATTAAAGAAAACCAGGACTTTTGGAGAGATAAGACTTTGTCCTTTCTAGCCTCAGAAACAGGGAACCCCACACGCTCTTGAAAAGCACATCCTTGACCCCCACAGACACACTTTTCCTTATCCCAAGGGTTAGCCATGTTGGGTTTGTGAGCCAATTTGTAACGGAATTAAGTCATTCCTCACGTGCAGGCAGCTCTGCTATTCTAAACAAGGCTTGAGCATGGACGGTTTCAGCACGCCGATCTAAATTGCCTACACAAACAATTTTGCACAGATCTAGCTGCCTGTGTGTGTGGGGGTGCCTGATGGAAAAGGGGGATTAGGGGGTGACAAGCACTGCTGTGACTCCCCTGGTTCCTGGGGTGCTGGAGCTGGGAGCTGCTGGCAAGGAATCACCTCCCTGCCATGTGCACATCTGAAAGTGGTCATCTCCCCAAACCCTCTTGTGAAGCCAGCCTGAAAAATGGAAACCTTTTGTTTCTGAAATAGTCAAGCTCTCATAACTTTTTAAAATGTTTTATTATTATTATTTCCTCACCCTAAATTTTGTGGCTGAAGCCTAGTCACTAAATCTGACCCAAATTCAAAAACAGCTTTGGCTGCCAGTGGGGAGAGAAGGGCCTGACCCTAACATGGTATTCCAAAACTCGTGGGCTTTTGTGTAAATTTAAGTAGAGGGAGTTTGGTTTTTTGTTTTTTTTTTTTTTTTAATAGCTGACCAAACCTCATCCTTTCCTAACATTGGAAGGTTTCTCAGAGCTGTTTCTCCTTTTCTGGTGGTGTGTACCCAAAAGTTTTGACAAGACATTAACACAGTGTTCTCAGTTATGTACTTGGTTTACAGCAGTTGTTCCTCTGAGTTGCTTTCTAAATGAGTCTTCCAAGTAGGCTCTCCATGACTGAGATTTGAATGTTTCCAAATATTTCCAGGTTTTTTTCAACAGATAGCTTCAATGCAAAGGAAAGATCCTTTCTGTGTCCAAACTGGCAACTGAGGTAGATTGGGGGGAGTGTTTTTTGAGTTTGCTTTGTAGCTCTGGCTTCAAAAAACAAATTTTATTTGACTCTTTCCATTATGCCAAGTCCTTTCCAAATCCCAGAATTTCATTTTCTAAAATTCTTTCATTCTACAAATATCCATGTTTGCACTTTCTTGGCCAGGTTATTTTAATCAAAGGTTAAACCTAAGTTTGTTTGTTTTTAATCTTGGGTGCAGGGACTAGGAAGGTTATTTTCCCTTCTACTTGGGTAGCTTTTTGGTGTTGCATAACTAACAGGTGATAAAGGCTATAAACTAGGTGCTTGTTCCAGGTGCACCCTCAGCAAGTTTGCTGATGACATCAAGCTGTGTGGTGTGCTTGACACACTGGAGGGAAGGGATGCCATCCAGAAGGTCCTTAATAGGCTTGAGAGGTGAGCCCATACCAACCTCATGAAGTTCAACAAGGCTAAGTGCAAGGTCCTGCACCTGGGTTGGGGCAATCCCAAGCACAAATAAATATAGGTTGGGAGAGAATGGATTGAGAAAAGCCTTGAGGAGAAGGATCTGGGGGTGTTGGTAGATGAGAAGCTCAACATGAGCTGTTAATGAGCACTAGCAGGCCAGAAAGCCAACTGTGTCCTGGGCTGCATCAGAAGAACTGTGACCAGCAGGTTGGGGGAGGTGATTCTGCCCCTCTACTCCATACTCGTGAGACCTCACCTAGAGTACTGTGTCTGTTTCTGGAGCCCCCCAACATGGGAAGGACATACAGCTCTTGGAGAGAGTCCAGAGGAGGGCCACAAAGATGATCCAAGGGCTGGAGCACCTCTCCTGTGAAGACAGGCTGAGAGAGTTAGGCCTGTTCAACCTGGAGAAGAGAAGGCTCTGATGAGTCCTCATAGCAGCCTTCCAGTACCTGAAGGAGGCCTATAGGAAAGGCAGGGAGGGACTTTTTACTTGGGTGTGTAGTGATAGGACAAGGGGTAATGGTTTTAAACTGGAAGAGGGGGGATTTAGATTAGACATTAGGAAGAAATTCTTTTAGTGTAAGGGTGGTGAGACACTGGAACAGGTTGCCCAGGGAGGTTGTACATGCTGCATCCCTGGGAGTGTTCAAGGGCTGGTTGGACGGGGCTTTGAGCAACCTGGTCTAGTGGGAGGGGTCCCTGCCTTTGCAGGGGGGTTGGAACCTGGTGGTCTTCTAGGTCACTTCCAACCCAAACCACTCTATGATTCTGTGATCCTGCACTCTTCTTTTGTGCCATCTGTGAATTACCTTTAGTTCCCCTCATTGCCTTCTGTGGAGTCACTTTTTCTGAAGAAAGGTCTCAATCAGTATGAGGTGGGCAGCCATAGCTGGTCTTCAGGAAAACAGGAACATGCCTTTTACTAATGGGGTTGTAAAACCTGTGTCTCAGGAAGGAGAGGATAAGTTAGTCAACAGGAAACAGAGCCAGCCACAATAGTTTGGTGACACCTGTGCATGGTCTCCCTCTCAAAACATAACCAACTGCAGCCAGGTGTGACTCCAGCATTGTTTGTGAGGTGGCCCTTGTGATTTTTTTACAAGGCTAGTGGTAGGATTCCTTGGCATGCAGCCTGGACTCTGCTGCTTGTTTTTTGGAAGGGGACTGTTGTATTTTCCCTGCTGTCTCCTGCTGCAGAAGTTGAACTTGGATGCTACATTGCACTGAAAGCACACTGGGAATAGAAAGTTTTGTCCCTCTCTGGGTGGCTGTGGAAACATGCCAAGGCCCCAGCTGCCCCTGAGCTTGCATATGCACCTCACACTGCCTGGGCTTCATGCATGACCATGAGCACACGGCTGCAGGCAGCAGCTCCCGTGGAAGGAAGGATGGCATTCTTTCTTTCCTCCATGGGAAATGGGAAAAGCAGCACATGAACACTGGTGATGTGACTAAAACCATGCAAAGAATCTGTGTTGGAGTACAGCTTTGAAGGCATGCACCCTTGGCTGAGTGACACAAGTTCTTCTTGCCCTTCTCCCTCCTAATCCCTGGTTAAGATGGAGCCTGTGGCAGCCTGAGCATGGCTGGCTGCTTTCTTGTGTGGATCTTCTTTGAGCTGCAGATCAAACTGGGACTTTCCAAATTGTTGATGGTGATGGTTTTCACAGGCTTTACTGGCCAGGTCTGGTCAGCCTTAGAGGTCTGTTGCTAATCTGTCATCTTGAGCTGGTGACTGACTTATGATCACTTTATATTCACTTACCTATTCGCTCAGACCAATAAAGCCAGAAAGCTTGAAAAAGAAGGGAAACCAAGTTTCTCCTGTGTCTCTGTAGACTTTGCAAATCCTTCCGTGGCTGTAAAGAGCTGATCCTGTCTCCTCTGTTGATAACAACATATGTGTGCTCATGCCATACACCCCTACCAAAGCTCCTCAGCAATTCCTGTTTATTTGACTTGCTTTATAAAGTAACGTGCCAATTTGAAAATCGTTAGGTATTCCTACCAGGAGTCAAAGACCACATTCAGAGTGGATTACATGCATGTTTCTTAAAAGTGTTAATGTGCTAATCTGCTGGTTACTTGATCCAGGCAAAATGCCATGGTATTCCACATGAGCAAAATACCACGGTTCTTGGAGATTTCATATAAATATTACCCACTGTGTTTCCACATTTGAAGTGTTGTACTTGTCTATTAAAATCAACAAGCTGGAACTAGTATCTGGAAATAAGTGATATTACTATTTTATTTATGAACTTCAGATTCAGATTCCTTTTAAAAAAATACCTTACAAATAAGGAACAGAACATGAATCTTAGTGTTACTTCATGTATTCCATGAAAATATTTCAGCTATGCCTTGCAGCAATAAAAGTGCATTATATACACTCTGCATTACCATTGTGACCAATAATGTTTGACTCACTGTACTGTATTTAGTTAAAACCAAAACAGAGTCAGGGCAACACCATGGCTGTTACAACAGTAATGCTGCAAGTAAGGAAGTAGACTTGCAATGAATAAGGCCTCACACTAAGTAAGAGCTTGTTCATTATGAAGCTGTGTAGATTATAGAGTACTCCTGACTCAGTTAAAGAGTAAACATTTCTTATTTGTGCTCTGGAATGGGGGTGGGATAAGGCCACACAGACAGTAGCCAGTCTGTGATTTTGTGATTGGCAGCGTGGTCCCTGCTGTGTCTTGCAAAGCAAATACATGAATGGGAGCAGAAGCTGATGTTTGGTACAGTGGGAACCCAGCAGTGAGGCTACAGGTATTACCCAGACATGTCCAAAACTCTCTCCAGTAGGAGCACTGGCTAAGGATTTGGCTCTCTTTAACTCCTTCTGCTTACCAAAGGGGGCACAAAAACTGTTGTTAGTTTGCAGGAGGTTAGTTTCCAGTCTGTGACTGGAAGAAACCTTTCCTCTGATGAACATGGTACCTGCCAACAGGGGTAATTCTTCCCTGCCCTGCCATGCTCTATTTTCAGGGGTATGTGATTTCTGTTGTTTAGCTCTAAGGGTAGGACTGAATGTGTGGTTATAGATCTCTCAATAAACTGTTAAGCTAGCACACACTACAAGCCATCTTTCCCCACTTTTCACCTTTTTTTGGAGACTTGCTCTTCCCTTTTAGTGAAATGCCATGGGAAAATATTTCTAATTGGTTAGAAAATCTTTCAGATATTTATTTGAGATCAATTCCAAGTTGCTCTTCTTCTCCCCCTTCCCCAGTTAGGCCACTGAACTGAAAAACCTAACATTTTCTCAGTGCTACTTCAGTGGCTACTATTATACCCATCACTTAAGGCTTAAGTAGAAGTTGACTTATATGCATTCCATGGGTGTAGATTTCACTCTGTATGACTGCCAGAAACCTACATTCATCTTATCAAGAGTATCACATGTGCCATAAGGAGAGTACAGGCCATACATCTTTGTGTGCAGTGATAGAGGCCAGGGGCCTGTCCATCTGCCATCTCTAAACCCTTGATGCAACCTCTGTTACAGTTCAACTTTATCAAGTGTTTTTTATTCAGAGCTTGTTCCAAGTGGATGTCGGACAAGACTTAGGCTAGAAAACCACCTCCAGTTTGGAGACAGATGTGCAGCTAATGATTTCACAGCTGGTAAGATATTGGACTTAGGGGCTTGATAACAGCATAGAAAGCCTTTTCTTTTGGATCATGTTTTGCTCAAGATGCCAGCCCATACAGTGGAAAACTGCCATCTGAGATCCATTTGTGACATCTGGTAAATGAGTGATGCAACCTTATCTCCTTTCTGAGCATGTCAAGGTTCTGCAGTATTTGACCAACTACCAACTTTACCAACTACCCCTGCTGGTAGCCTTGACTGCCATGGTGAAAACACTCAGCCATTGGGTCCCGCAGCACACATGCTTCTCTGTCCATCTGCTCCTGCAGATGAACCAAGCTCATGTTCACTGCACCCGTTTTAGCTTATTTTTGTTGGCACCTAAGTAATAAGCCTTGTAGAAGACTTGTCTGCTCAATGGAAGGGTGATTTGACCAATGAAAAGGTAGTGCCAGTCTGTCTGCAGGGATTCCTGAAGGAGCCTTGGGTGTCTGCAGTCCTTGCTGAGAGACCTCATGCAAACGTCTCAGATTAGGTGATTGGAACCCAGGCCTTGGTCTCTATGGTTTCATAGTCAAGAGTTTTTCATGAGCACTGAATTTATTAAAAGCTGCTGGGACACAGGTATAGCTAGGCTGCAATTTCAGCAATAGAAGAAGGAGACTTTATAACCCATTTTAGTATCACAAGAAGCTCTTATTCATGGAGGTTTCTATGCTCCAGTAAGGGCAACCCATCTTTTCTTGATATTCTCCCTTTGTTCAGTCATCTATGAACCCAACTGTTCCTTGGACACAAAATGAAAAAACTCTCCAAGCTCTGACTTAGATGGTGTTAGAACTTCAGCTGTCTTGAGGGACAAAATTTTAATAGCCACACACAGACTAAAATGGTAACACAGCAGATCAGCCAAAGCTCGTCAGCATGTCACCAAGGCTGCATTGTTCTTCTCTTCCTTACTGCCAATAATTTTTGGGTCTAAAGATATTCTGCTATAATTAATTTCCTGTGCCTAAGAAATTCTGTCTAGGATGCCAGAATATCTAAATCTGATAATTACTTCCACTGGCCCACTTGGAGCAACTCACCGTTATCTGCTTAAGCTCCCAATTAAATCTTGCAGTGGAGAAGTGATGGAAGTGATGCTAACATGGGTTTAGGGCATGACTAAAGTCAAGCAGAAGAGAGCTTTGCAGGTTCCCTTGCAATTATAATGTTGATGTCAAGGCAGCAGCCTCTGTCAAACCTGTCCCTGAATTGTTGAAACATTTATTTAGCTAATACTTATTTCTGCACAGCTGAGACTCGGGTTGGTTTTCCAGTGCCATTGGAGTGAAGTGGTAAGGAGAGAGAAATGTTTAAAGGTTTTCTCACTTATGCAAGGGGTTCTCTGAGGTATCAGAAATCCATTTCAATCCAGCTGAGATAAAACAATCAAGTTTTCACATAAGGTATTACTCCTTAATGATCCCTTTCCCTGCAGCTATTCAATATTTTGGTTTCAATTTGTAGGGCTCTTAAATTGAGTAAGTGATACAGCATAATCCTGGAGCTATCCTGCCTCTAATCCTATAACAATACATTTTGTCATTTCAAAAAAATGGTCTCTCTTTTTTTGTGTGGTTTTTTTTGTTTGTTTGTTTGTTTTCTTTGTCCCAAAGGCAAAGTCATGTCATGCTCCAGGAATGTTTTGATTGCAGCCAAAAGAGGAAATCCAACTAACCAAAATGTTATCAGCAATTAACAAAAAAGTTTAAAGATTTTTCTTCAGCATTTCAGAAAAAAATGAAAATAAAACACCAGCTCAGACTAAGTCCATTTAACTGCATTAGACTCTGGTATGCTGCCAATATTCTTTATAACGGAGATTTAGAAGTTAATAGTATTGGAGATTAGAAATTGGTGTCAGTTACAGAACTGTGCAAAGTGATTTCTTTGCACTAAGACATAACAGCTGAAATGAATAAAATACATTTCTTTCTTATTTTTTTTCATTTAGCTGTAATTGCAGTTTTGGCATGCTGGCCAAAACTCTCTCCTGGCAGGATGGCCCCATGCTTCATGCAAAGAACACCAGGAAAAAAGGAAAAAAAAAAAAAAGAAAATGGATATCATAGTTTATCCTGGGGAAAAACCCACAAAACCACTGGTCTCTCCTCTACCTTCCCTACATGTAGCGCAGAAAACCTTGCTTAAAAAATAAACAAATAAGGGGAGCCTCTTGGCTTGCCTGAGCATGAGAGCTGAACCTGCTCCTGCCAGACTCACAGCTGGTGAAGGCTGGTGCCTCAAGCAGCTGCCTTATACCCTCAGGGCTGGGCCTCTCTCCTGGCCAAACTGTTGCCACCCTCCTAAGATGCTTTGGTGGTACTGGATCTGGCCCCAGCTCCTCCTCACATAAACCTGGAGCTGCACCTCCCCTGACTGCAGGCCCAGCTGGACCTGCCTGCTCCTCTCTCTGGGTTTGCAGGAGCAAATGCTAACCATGACCCACATGCCATGCAAAGGTTCACAGCCACTTGTGAAGAGAGAGGAATAAAGTCCTGCCTAGGTATGTTTTCCTGCTCTCCTACAGCACTTCACAGCTATAGCTAAAAATACTACAGAAGAACCTTTAAAGTTGTCCAAAAGCTCTTAATTAAAGTTGCTGGGGAAAAAAAAAAATCACAGAAAACCCATTGATTAGGTTCAATAGGGCCTTGTTTTTAAAAATGGAATTTGGGGCCCCAGAGTCACCCTTTAAACTGATCTTTGTCAAATGCCTCAGTGATTCAGCACATGCCATTCCACATTGAGGATCTATTACAAACTTAATAACATAAGTAATTTTAATAGACTGAGTGTGTGCACATGTGTGTGTGCATGTGCATGCTTGTAAGGGATTATAGTTTTCCAACTACTAATTTCCTTGCAAATTAAAATGTTAATATTTGAGACACACTTGAAAGTCCCCCAACAACAAACAAAAGTTAAGCTGAGTTGTTAGCACACAGAGAAAGCACAGAAAACTTGCCAACATCACTGATCTGAGTTTTTATGTAACTAATAGCTTATAAACACTTAATTGGAATCTGTGCAAAAATGTGTTTCTGGGCTGAAACCACCTGCCATGTCCAGTCTCAAATAAATGCTACCTGCTGAGGATCAGCCTTCCACAAACAGGCAGGCAAATCAGTTCTTAGTCAGGCAAAGTGCCACCCAACAGCAGAATGAGTCTTGCTGAGGACTGCAGAGTTTGGATCACAGATAAAAAGAAACCTGTGCTGTAGCAGATGCAGCTGCAGTCCAGATAGGAGTGTTTGTAGTGGCTGTTAAACAAGGGCTGTCTCTTATCAGGAAAGCACTCATTAACCTTTCTTAGTTATTAGCAATACCAGGCAGGGTAAGATAGCAAAATTATTTTTATTTAGGAAAAACAGTAACAGTAATGTGGCATGTGAAACACTAGCCATTAACATTAATCATAGCCCTTAATGGGCATGTAAACCATGCTTTATATGTTGTAACTGGTTTTATGTTCAAAAATGTATTTAAATGCTAATCTTTAGGTAAGACCCCATCACACAAAACTTATTAGGCATGGGAAGGCTCCTTGTGCACAAGAGCAGCTTTACACAGGATTAGTCACAGATGTGTGTGCAAGGACCACAGGCCAGGGCCAGGTCCTGCATGCTCCAGATGCACTCCTGGCCCTAAGCAGGACCAACCTTGCTTTAGCAGAGGCTCCGGCAAGATGCGAGAGGCTCTTTAGTGAGGATCCTTTGAAGGATGTGCTTGGAGAACTTGATTAGGAGCATAACTCGTACTGGTCTCTGGGGCCCTGTGCTTTCCTAACTCAGAACCACATCAGCATTGCCAGAAAGCCATGTTACAGTGTGCTTTCTATCTTGGAGGCATTTGGTGTGCTCTGATCACTGAATCAATCCTGATTTATCTTTGCCTCATTCAGTAGGAAAACAAACACTGGGTTTTTTTGCAATGCAGCACTTATATTTTCAGAGAAGTTTATGAACAAACTTTGGAGCTGAGTGTGGTTTTCAGTAGTGACCAAGGTACAGTGAGAGTAAACATGAATTAAGCAGCATTTGATTTATAAACCTGTTTACACAGAAGAGATGCTCCTCAGCTGCACTGCAGGACAATGCAGTCCTTGGCCACGCTCAGCTGCGTGGGGCATCATGGGGCAAGCTGGTTTTGTTTCTTGCCAAAGAAAACCTTTGCCTGCTTTGGGACAGGCTGCAACCTGGGGTCCTCAGAGAGCGATTCACTGCTAGCACTGCAAAGTGAGTGGCCAAAGGTGGGAACATGGCAAAGAGTTCTGCGGAGGCTTTGCTGTTCATGGCCTGAAGAAACACAGACTCAAGTGAGGAGCACCAGGACGAAAGGGTGGGGCCTCTGGCCAACCCCATCTCTGCCTAGAGGATGGCATCAGGGGCAGCAGTCACACAGCCTGACTGGTGTCCACCAAATCCTGGGCTGTGGGTCCACATGAGATAATTTTTTTATCAGACCAAGGCTGCAGGAAAATCAAATGTAACCCTACCTAATGCCATGGCACCGAATCCCCAAATGACAGTCTGCCACATCCTTGCTCCCCACCAATTCCTGGGACAGATGGGAGCATGGCTGCAGCACAGGGCACGGAGACTTTTCATGCAGGTAAGGAAAGGAATAGCATCACTGAGGGGCAGGAAGGAAGAGGGGACTGTGACAGCCTGGACATAGGTTGGCATAAGCTACTCCAGAAGCTCGTCTACTCGAACATGAGATAAACAACCTTAGTGGTGCCTTTCTGACACCTGCTTCAGGATGGCATGAAATCCCTCTGGGAGAGAGTCTCTCTCTCTGTTTTGACCATTAGCTATTTTATCCCTGTTTAAATTTTGAGCTACACTGGTACATGCTTTATTTAATTACATTTGAATATTACCAAAACAATAATTTCACTGTCTGAAAAAAAGAGTTGTTTTTCTTCTTGGAATGAAATATGGAACTGAAACAACTGGAGTTTTGTTCTGATTTGGAGTGAAAACAAGCTTCAACATGTCAAAATATGTCCAGAAATGGCAATTCAGTTTTTTTGACAAGTTGTGTTGCCAATGCTTGCTATTTCCCTGGAAATGCCAAAAATATTTTTTGTATTTTTTTAAGATCCAGCATATCTTTTTCCAAAACATTTTTTTTTAATATAAATTGGTGCAGAGAAGAAATAAAAAATATATCCCACCCCTCTGTGTCTGAATAAAGAAAATTACTAAACTCTACTTTTAATTGCATATTAATAGTCAATCATTTTTGGAACAGCCTCTTGGTTTTGCAAGGATTATTGCCTGATTTTAAAATATTTGTAGTTGTTTTCTTCTGACTTTCAGAAACCAGACAGTTTTGGAGAGAGGGAAGTCACAGGGTTTGCTCAACAAATCCTTCTTCCCCATAGAAGCAAGTGAGCCTGTGGAAGCACAAGGAGGCTGATGGTTATGTAGATGTTTTGCATTAGGAAAGCTTGAAATCTTGGAAGCTATCTGTTCAGGATTTCCTGCATCACATTCCAGCCACCAAAACACAATTTTGTTAATTTTTGGGGGGTTTTGTTCCAGTGATATCATCCTCCTAATATGTTTTTAGGTTATTCTCTGAAGTGATGCTTTGCCCCTGAAGGCCTCATGACGTGCTGTCTCTGTAGCCTCATGGCATATGCCACATGCAGGCTATATACAAAAAAGTCATGGAAGGAAGTGGCTTGTGGTGCTTTTCCCACCACCAAGGGTAAGCAGGACACTTGGAGAGGGTTCGAAACTCCACTTGGCTGGTTGTGTGGGGTGCCAGGAGGAAGGGGTGAGACAAGGGAAGGTCTTGGCCACTATCTCCTGGCTGGAGGAGAAACAGAAATGGAGCTGAGAGAGGGGTTGGGGTAGGCAGTCATCATGCAGACCCCCAGCCTACAGCAGAGATCTTGGCTTCTCTGTCCAAGGCTTGGGAGAGGAGGGAGGATTGGATTCCCCTTCTGTTGCAGGCAGACTGCAGGGTTTTGGCATCAAGGCCAAGCTACCTGGTCCCCAAGGCGTTGGGAAGGGCTGAGCTGAAGAGAACAACAGAGGCCAAGGAGTGAGTGGACCCCCCAGACCTCCTCATCCTTGCTCTCTGTCCAAATAATTGTGCCATAGACTCTTTTTAAATACTTCTATCTTTCTGTACAAAGCAAGGCCTGAGGCAATAGGCTTTTTTAGATACTATGGCCAGTTTCATGGTAAGGGACCTGGTTTTCACCAGAGAAGGGGGCCAAACACAACTTGAAGAACCCTTTGTGGCTGGGGCTTTGTACAGCGTAAACTCGGGATTAGATGTATCAGGCAGTGCAAATGCGTGGACGTGTAATTCGTCTGCTTGGGTCCCAGCTAATCCCAACAGGTGCCATGCAGACATACTGCACATTAAAGATTTGTTGTGGGGATGAGGATAAAAATAGCAAGGGGCTGGGAGAAAAAGTACAGTTGAAAAGCCATTTTCCTCCTCACAGAAATGCTGTGCTGGCAAACAAAGTTTTCTCCCGCACAGGAACCACATGCGCTAATTTTATTTATGTACATATGCAGTTTGGAGGAGAGTCTCAAATATGCCGATCCAGCATTGTTGGATTTAAAGAAATTAATAAAAACAACTCCAAGCAGCTGGTTGAAACAATTATGCTTTTCACAAAAAGCCTTGCAGACTGCACAGAAAGTTATGAAAATAATCCTTTCAATTAGTGTGTGGTCAGTGCACCTGCATAGGAGACTTGTCCAAGTAAAAGTATCAACTAGTGTCAATGAGAACAATCCATGAATTCATCACAAGGGCCTTTTTCTATTACCACATTTACACAGATGTGAATCCCTGGGGTGCAGACACCAGAAGGGTAACCCTACTGTAATCCAAAGAGCATGAGAAACACGAGTTCAGATCAGGAAAGCTATTAATTTTTGTGTGTATTTTACTTCAGCATCCTTTCCCCTTTTCCACACACTGCATTTAATAATCATATCTATCTACCTTCCCTGCACTGTCCAGCTTTCTAGAAAGAAATAACGTATTATTCCTGGTGAAAAATGACATTAACTAAAGGATTCTAGAAGACCAAAGAGATATACAGCTCTGTAATTTTATCACCTGGGTCATAGCTGCAAATGAGTTCATCAAGCTGTTAGAATAATATTTGTATTACAGACAGGTTTTAAGCCACTTATGTTGTATGCACACATCATACTATATATTGCCCAACTGGCCATCACAGCAGAGAAACAAGGGGGGATTAGAGCAGGGACAAGAGACATTAGAGGGGGACAAGTGAATAATTTGAAGCGTCGAAAGAATGAGAAATCCTGAAGGAAAAACAGTTGCAATGAAAGTGGAAGTTGCATGAAGCATAGAACACATCTTTTTTGTCCTGTTCTTCTACAATTTTCTTTTGCAATTATGTAAGAAACTCATATTTCTGTAATAAATAAAGTTTGCACTCTATACATTTACTCTACAAAATTAAGAAAACTGCCAAGTTGGTATCTCAATAAACATACAACAGATTTCTGAAACAGTATAAAACATTCAGGACAGAGAAGGAGAAGACTGTGATGTTTATCAGCAACTTGAGGACTTGAAGGTTATTTTAGTTAAACTATGTTTTTATTGACTTCTTTGCCTGAGTATAATATCCTAGTGGTTGCAGCATTTGAAGTAAAGGCCAACAGAGTATATGTCAAAAACCCCAGGTTACAAAGGGATTGCTTTGCTAAGACCTCTGCACCCTTCAGTTTAAACATTAGTTTGGATGAACATTAGTTTATTCAAATTGCTTTACAGTTTTCCCAGAAAAAAAAAAAAAAAAAAAAAAAAAAGCAATACTAGCAGTGGCAGGGCTTTGTAAAAAATACTGTTCTTTACATTTGGCCACTCTTAGCACATTGTCCTTTTGATTTTTAATTAGTAACTAATAAAAATGCCTATTGGTATGATATGGTACATGCTTCCTCATTACCTCTTTTTGTAGTCCATGCAAAAACAAAACCAAGAAGTAAATAGAGGTAGTTATTTGCAATATATTCTCTGTTGTACACTCAGACCAGTGAGAAAGTCCTGACCAGCCATAATGCCCATGATTGTGTCCTGGGATTTGCTGCAGACTGTAAATATGGGAGTTGAGGAACCTCCAGAGCTGCTGGATGTCAGTGACCCTCCCAATATTGGAAAATCAACTCCATCCCCAGCTCCAGGGAGGGGCTGGGATGCAGCAGGACTGCACCATCCATCTCCTAGTGAGCAGCATGCACACTACCCGAGGCGGGGAGCCCCATTTGGAGCTGTTAAATTGTAGGTAGAACATGCTGAATGGAAACAACACAGTGGAGCAAATCTCTCCTTCATGACTCCTAAGAAGTTAACGTGTCTCCATCAACATGGAGAAGACTGGGCTTCAGTACCTGCCGGTCAAACCAGGAAAATGAGATAATAAAGCTTCGTCTGAGTCTGGAGAACATTTTGCCTTCAGTCAGTAGGATTCAAGGGTGTTAATGAGGGCAGGGTTTGGTCCAAGGGTTTTATTTCCCCACTTGCCTTTTGCTGGAAGAGGGGCCGAGTTTTGCAGTGCTTCATCCCTGGAGAAGTCATTTGCACCTGTGCAACGTGTAGGCAGCTCTGCCAAATCACAGGGAGAAGTGTCTGCGATGCCAAACAGGCCTTGCCGGTTTCTTATTTAGCAGTCACATCCTCACACATGACTCCTTCTCCCCAGTGTGTCTATGCAGCTCACTTGAAAAGGGCACTTGGGGGTGTTTGAAGGGGTTTTGCACAAGGACAGACACAGCTCTGTGAGTGTTGGGAGCAGGGCTGGCCAGGGGAGCTCAGCACAGCCTTCCCTTCAAATGCGCGCTGCTGAGCAAGTTCTCCTGCATCTCTACAAAAAACGAGTTGCAAGGGATTTAACCCATCCTCCTCCTTCCCCGAGGTTGTTGCTCAGGCTTGAGGCCATAGGGGAACTGGTGAGTGCTTCCAGACTTTTAATCACCACGTGTTTACAGACTTGGGAACCAGAATTAAAAACCCTCGGAAATCTAAACTTCAACATTTCTAGGCCCGAATCGGTATTTGCTTTGTCCCCGGAGCAGTTGCTTCCATCTGCACAGAAATTTGCCGTGGTGATTTGGCAGGATTTTACACAGCCCTGCTGTGCAGGTGCAAATAGCTGCTGGGGGGCCGGGGCGAGGACCCCAGCCCTCTGTACCCTTGCCAAAGTGACCATGATTGCAGCCGCTGGAGATGCGAGCTGAAAGAGCTGTTCCATACGTGACCTCCTTTCATCACCCTTCCGTGGCCATCTCAGAAAGCTGGCTGCTGGGCTGAGATAGCTTTACACTTCTTCTTTACAGATGGTTGGAAGGGTTTCAGGGGGGTTTTTTACCTTCTCTTTCTCTCTCTTTTTTTTTTTTTTTTTTTTTTTAATGAAACAAAGAACCATTTAAATCTACAGTGTTCCAGAGGGATTTGACAAATGGATTTTTTAAATATATCATTGAAGTTCTCAGAGCATTTTATTTCAGTGTTGAAAGAAACGCCAGCTGATCCTATTGTCTGCTGTCTAGTCTCTTCTCAAAATTAAAATTGGATATAGTTATTTTTTGTAATTTATGATGGTGGTAAAAATACTATATTTTGAACATACCAAAATCTGTAAATGACTCAAGAAAACTGAGGCAGTCTGGTCGAGGACAAAGCTGACACTTCTTCCCCATTATCTCTTTTGACTGTCCATGGAACTGCACTACTACAGAGAAAACTTCCCTCACTTCTGAAAAGTCCTGGAAAAACAACCCAAAAATAACTTTACCCACTTTCTTTGTTTAGTTCTACAGATGTAGTCCTTTTATTTTATTCACATAACTGTATTCTCTGAGTATTCAATGCAGCAATATGCCAGAGATGAGAGTTCATGTCATTCGGATGCCTCAGTGGGAGGAGACCATCTCTCCTGAAAGACTGGTATTGGAATTTTTGTTTTTGCAAAATTCACATTCCAAGAAGATAAAATGTGCTCTACTGTACATGCTGAGGAGGCAACTGTGTAATCCAGAAAGTCCTACAGAGGTGCAAGTTTATCATTTCAGTAGCTGGATGTTCAGTTCAACACAAATTTCAAGTAAAAATTAAACGAATTCAGCTTGTTCTTAAAACATAAGAAGTTGAAATACAATGTTTGACCTTTTCCAAATTATTTTCTCTCTTTTCTTCCTGTTTTCTGTCCAGCACCAAGAAGTCAACCCCCCGTGCTGGATTTGACCTTACCTTGCAAGCAGTTCTTGAGGCCTTGAAATGGCACCATTTGGTGACTGCTGTGAGTCCTGCCCAGCTATAGCCACAAGAGCTTTTCCCAGCAGGGCAATGGCTGGTCTTTGGCCAGGCATCCAGCAGTGACAGGCAGAGAAGGAGGTGTCCCTCCATCATGGCTGGCCACAATGCAGCAGCCCAGCCATCAACATCACCCTCTGCAGCTGCAGCACACCTGTGTCTCACCCCTAGACTGACCAGAGGAAAGGGCCATCTCATCCTCCTCTGCCCTGCCAGCATGCCTCTCTGCTGGATGAGCAAGAGGAGATCAGTTCAGTTTCTGCTGTAACAGAGGCTGGAGGCTGCAGCAACTCCTTGCTTTAGGAACGGGCCACAGGTCAAGTCCTGCAGCTGCTGTAAATAGTCACAGCACTATTTAATTCAATGCAGCCCTTATTTACATCAGCTGATCTGGCCCCACTTCTCCTGTTTTCCTGTGCTTGTTTCCTTTAAGATGTATTTTTATAGCCTTGTAAAACACCACTGTATATTCTTGTATAAGCTAGTAAAGATACAAGTACAACACGATTCTGTGGTTGTTATTACAGCAGTGCCTGAAAAGGGACCCCAGCGTGCCAAGCTCTGTGTGGCTCTCTGAGTGACAGAGAGTTTCTGTCCAAAATCGACAAGGCAGGCAGCAGGGAGAGAGAGGAGAGGATGGGGAGAGGAGGTGGTGTCCCAGCTAGGAGTGGAGATACAAGATGGTAGGAGTTGGGGCCCAAAAGTAATGAGATGGAGACTCATGAGACAGAGGGGGAGACAGGGCTTAGAGCAAAGAGCAGTGAAAAACCAAATACAGCACGAATCCACAGTTCTGGAAAATCTGCCTGGAAGACAATAGAGATTGGAGATGGAAACCAGCTACCTCCACTTTCCTAACTTTGGAACATGTGTCTCCTGCATGCTGGGTGCCACAAGGTTTGCTGTGTTTGCTGTACTTTACTTTTTTGTTTCCTAGCATAAAGCAGGATGTTAGGAGTAAAGATTTTACTTCCTGCAAAGTTTTTCAGTCCTTCCTGGGAACATCACAACTACAGCTCCCTCACAGATACTGGCTAAGGCTTGGGCATGGTTTTATGATCCCTAATCCATGGCTTGCTGGGAATTTGGGCTTGAGGAGGAGCACAGATCTAGGTCCTGTGTGGCAGCCCAGCTCCCAGCTTAGATCCAGGAGACTTCTCTCTGCAGAACCCATTCTCATGGTGGTATTCACATACATCTACCAGGAGTGGGGAAGGGGACACATGCCTTATGCAGTGGGGAGAACAGACTGGGATTTCATATGTACTGCAGGTATTACTTGTGTAACTTTGCAGAGTAACTTCCCCATAAGTCACAATGACACGTGCTTTTTACCTTTCAGATTTGTCACTTCGTGTACATTTTTATCCTTTTATCAAAAGGAGAGGGTCTTATTTTTTAATTCTGTGTTTCTTTGACTTGGTATTAAATCTTCAGGACCCAGGAACTGGAATGCAGGATGTAGGAGGCATGGGTAGAGTTGCTAAACCACACAATACGTCATCCAGGTATCACCATGTCACAATCCCAGTAAGGCACCATCCTCGGGAAGCACCTGAGCATCTAGGTTCACCACCACCTGTGACCAAAACTGTGCTGTGTCCAGACTCAGGATACTTCCTTTGGAAGAGACAGAGGGTCCTGTGTCATGGTTCCCCATGGCCGTGTGATGACCAAGGAAAGGTGCTGCAGCATGACCAGCCCTATAAGACCCCAAATGACAGATATAAAGGAATTTCAGAAATAAACAGATATCAAATGCAGACAAAGTGTTTGGGAATGAAGATTGTGAATAAGGGAATGTTAAAAGCGGTAGCTGGAGAGAAAAAAATCCAAGAGGAAAGGGAATTATGCAAATAAATGGGAAACAAGAAAATAAAATATCACAGGCAAGAAAAGTCAGTTCTGCTATACAGAAGACTTTTAATTGCTCAGTGACAATCAGTGATTACTCCAAGTACTGTGCCTAGAGTAGCAGGTTTGAATCTGAGAAAGGTCAGGAACAACAGGGAAGGGACAAATCACAGGGCAGACAGAAGGAACTGCAGTATAAGAACAAAAGATATTTGCTTCTCTTGGCAAAACATGTTCAAGAGCCGCAGGGTGGGAGATTTCTACATGCAGAACATTGTGCTTCTGCTCCACTGGCACTCAGAGCAACCCAGAAGCCCATCAGTTCTGGGCCACAGAGCAGTGGTTGCACAGCACAGTACTGTGCTTGAGCAGGACTTACTCTTCCAGTAAGAATTCCACCATCCTAATGTGATTGCATGTCTTGCAGAGAAGAACTCTCTGGGCTAGTGCCTGAACAGGGTGTCAAAACAACTTCCCAGACCCAGGTATGTCAGCACACTGAGAGACTGTATGTAAAAACATACCTACTGTAGCATCTGCTGCTGACTTTAAATGCCTTTTCCTGGTTTGTTCAGGTATATTTCACTGCTAGCTTGCACACTTTGGAATTACCAAGCTTAGACCTGTGCCAGGAGGTCTTTTACTTGTTCCACCAGAAAAACATTGATTTGTCTGACTTTTTCTTTCAGAAGGTAGCAGTTGTTGAATTTCTGGGGCTGGTGGAATATGGGAAGCTCATACCAGCCTGGTTACTGCATCTTCTGGGCTCCTTCAGCTTGGAGCTGGTTCACTGAACATGGACAACCATTCCTTGGTATAGTAACCTGGATCCTTTTCTCTGACACCCCTCAGGAATGCAGCACACATGTTCTCTGCATGCTGCTGGTCTTTTCTTTCCAGCCTCTCCTTCTGGCAAGAGGGGAAAAGCAGAGCCAGGGGACAGAGCAAAGCCAGCATGTGACTGGCAGGGCCATTATTGTCTAGTACAGGGGCTGCTCACTTGGTGGTGTCATCTGAGACTCTCCAGAACATCAGTGCTTGAAGGAGCTTCTCCTGAGTTACTCCCATTTCAGTCTTTGACCATTTTTATAATTTTGTTTTTTCCACGCAACTACCTGTTTCAACTAAACTGCATGCCTCCAGGCTGAGGGTAGGAGGTCACAATAGGACAAAAACCAAGGCAATGAGTGAAGGATGTTGTCCATAGTGAAAGATTTTTATTTTTTTTTTTTTTTTAATAGAATCATAGAATGGTTATGGTGGAAGGGACCTTAAAGATCATCAGGTTCCAACCTCCCTGCCATGAGCAGGGAAACCTCACAGTAGACCAGGCTACACAAGCCTTATCCAACCTGGCCTTAAACACCTTCAGGGAGGGAACATCAACAACCTCCTTGGGCAACCTATTCCAGCACCTTACTACTCACATGGTGAAGAATTTCTTCCTGATGTCTAACCTAAATCTCCCCTCTTTCAGTTTAAAACCATTACCTCTTGTCCTACCACTGCCCTCTCTGGTTAAAAACCGCTCCCCAGCTTTTCTGTAGGTCCCTTCAGGAACTGGAAGGCTGCTGTGAAGTCTCCCTGAAGCCTTCTCTTCTCCAGGCTGAATAGCCCCAACTCTCTCAGCCTGTCTTCACAGCCAGTTTCAGTTTACACCTTTTTCAGCTGGAATGCACCTCTTCAGGATAGTAAACAAGGGGTGTAGAACACAAGTCAGGTATTTGTATTTAGCTCCAGCCATTTGCTAACCTCATGCATTTTCCTTTTTTAACCTTGGCATCTCAAGCATATTCCACCAGGGCCACCTATGGTTTGTCAATCATGTAATTTATTTGAATAAGCATCTCATGTCAACCTGAGAACCAAAAGAAAAGGGTCCTAGCTCAGGAGAATAAAGTGCAAAAAGTATGTAGAGGCGCTTTCAACAGTAGTAAAAATCAGCTCTCTTCAACAAAATTGTAAGGCTCCAATAATAGACCTTGATGACAAGTGGAATTAAATAAAACATGAGTGATGAAACCCAGTAATGTTTATGGTGAGGTAGTCCAGACAGCTGATTATTAACTGTTACCAAAACAGTGTCTTGGCAGTAGATACGCAGTAACCAGGATGTAGACTGGTAGCTAGTTTAAATTATTGGTAAAGATCTGTTATACTTTTCAAAGAATTCTTCTAACACAACAAAATAATAGCATGAAATCAGTAATTATTTGTGGGGGAGGGGGAGTGGTGTCTGACAGATCATGTTCAGAGAAGGGAAAGGGGTTATTTCCCATTTCACTCTGACTTACTGTGGTATTGCCGTGTCTAGTTTCACAGCAAATACCTAAGGAGTAGGTCTGGGGCTTGTGTGTTGCCTTTAGCTAAGCAGCCATGCACATTCTGTGTCAAAAATAAAAGAGGAGAGGAGAGGTAGATGGGGAGGGGAAAAGGAAGAAGGAAGGAAAAAAAAGGGAAGAAGGAAGGAAGGAAGGAAGGAAGGAAGGAAGGAAGGAAGGAAGGAAGGAAGGAAGGAAGGAAGGAAGGAAGGAAGGAAGGAAGGAAGGAAGGAAGGAAGGAAGGAAGGAAGGAAGGAAGGAAGGAAGGAAGGAAGGAAGGAAGGAAGGAAGGAAGGAAGGAAGGAAGGAAGGAAGGAAGGAAGGAAGGAAGGAAGGAAGGAAGGAAGGGGGAGAAGTTTTTTTGCTCCCTGATACACCTGGAAATAAAACACCAGCAATGTAATTCATTGACTGATTCAAGTCTGACAGACACACCCAATCCCAGCCTCTCCTTTGGCCAGGACTGGTGACACCTGCCAGGCTCAGGAGTAAGTACTGACAAAGGCCTTTGGGACCAGGAACACTGACACCTAAGCAAGGCAGGCGCAATTCATAAAAGCCTCCATCCACTTGAACGAACTGTTTCTGACCCATCACAGATCCCAAGCACCATCACTGCCTGCTTCAGGGGACTGTTTTTATGTCGCTTCTTGACAGACCACTCCTGTAAAAGCTTGGGAGCCCTCAGGGAGAAGGATAGAAATTTCTGACTTGTCACCCTGCTACAAAACAGCGCTTGTCTCACACAAGTGCTGCACAATGCCTTAAGTACCCTAGTTCCTTCACCTTCTTAATGCTTGGGGCCTGCAGTCTGCAGCTCCAAAACCTTTTCCTGAGGCTGATGAGGCAGTGTTTCCCAGACTTTCTTTGGCAGTACTTTTCATTAATTGTTTTTGTGCTGTTGTTCTTCTGCTGTTATTGTCATGGCCCTGCACCTGCAAATCCTGGCAGTGCTGTCAAGACGGAGCCTCATGGGAAGCAGCTCCCACTGCTGTGGGAATTGACCTCCTTTCCCCCTCTTTCTTTGTCTCTTTGTTTGTAAATTTTAGTTTATATTACAAAAAAACAAATAAAGCCCACGGCAAAGTTTAATTGCAATATTAATAACAATAATTTTAAGAAGAATAAAAAGAAAGAGAAAGAAGAATTACTAATAATATGCAATGGTAGTATGTAATATTAATAAGTACTAAGTAAATGTTATGCCATAATATCTATACACACAGAAACTTTGGGACCAGTCAATGTGAAACATTTGCATTGATTACCATACCCCAATCAGGGCTAATACCATCATAAAGAGTTATACCTCATAAGGAGTCTGAGTGGGTCCCAAATAAAAATATATTCCACTAGGGCAAGAGCATAATGAAAATCATTCTCTTCAGCCTCACCTTCAGCCTCACCAGTTCTCCTCTGGAAAGAGCCTCAAAGGAGGACAGTGGCCCGGCAACCCAATCCTGCTATTCCCAGCTGGCCCTGGAGATAATTTTCCTTTATCTTTTCTCTTCTATTTGTTTTAATTTTCCCCCAGAAGTAGCTGTCCCAGTTAGAGTAGATTCATGCCTCCAGCTACAGACCAGTCTGGAGGCTGCAGGGTCTGGGCTGGTCCTATTACCACCCTGGGGCAGCTCCACTGGACTCACAGGCACCATGGGGTTGATGTGGCTGGACCTTTACGTCCCATGGGTAACACTAACTCACTGTCCAACACTGAGGCAAAGTGTAACACAAATCCTTACCTTTTGTACCACTCACCTGCCTGAGTTCATCAGCCATCCCTGGACGGAACCCTTCTCCAAACCCTGCCCATTCTCAAGACTCACTGGTGGTGCTGAGCCTACAGACAGCTCAGAATGGCAATGTAGCCCTAGGCCAAGTTTATAGGTCTCTTCTTCACAAAACACGAGTGCAAGTCCATGCAGCCAAATTGTGTCTTTATCCTTAGCCTCATTCTGAGGCTTCCAAATTAGTTAAAATTTGCTTGCTTTAATACATCAACATCTATCACCAAGATTTTTTATGCATCACTTTGACATAATCTCTAGTCAATCCTGAAGTAAAAGACATAAAGGTTGTAAACCTAAGCAGTCCTTGTTAGATCCAGTCATAACACATGCTTCCCGCTTTAACCCCAAATCCAAACCTGTTACAGAAGTTAGTACATCTGTCTTCAGAAAAGAACAGCAAGATCTGTTTGTTTTCAATACACAGGTACAGGACCCCACCATTACATTAGTCCACACTTGGACAGTACATCTCTCCAAAAGCCATCACTCTTCCTCATGTTGTCCAAGATGGCATCTCTAATTCTTGCTGCAAACTTGGATTGGGCATTTTCACTGGATTACAAGGTTTTATTGATCCATTTTTAGCATTGTAGCTGAAATGGACCATCTAGCTGCGAGAAGTTTTGGGTCTGGCAGAGGAACTGATCACTCCACAGTCACATTACATCTGGTGGTGGCACCAGGCTCCAAGCTGTGTGTATGTTTGGGGCTAGAGTCAGGTTTTTACTTGCCACAGTGCCAGGAATTTGAGCTGAATCAAGGTGATATTTTTAGGATAGCTCTGGGGAGATTACTATCTTGTATGATGTAGTCTGACAGTCATCATTGTGCTATTCCTGGCTATGGGCTTACAGTTGGGTTTAATTTGTAGGCAAGATCATGGTTTGACTGGCATTGGACATTTGTCCTCAGTTACTATTTCGATCCAGAAATAACTACCAAACTATTTTAATGCTTCTTGCAAGACGTGCCAGGGAGTCTATGGTTATTTTGGTGTCTGGCAGAGTTTCTGAATGAATTTTAGAATTAAGACTTTGTCTAGGGCTTAAAATGTGGGTTTTTTCAGTTAAAATTCTGCCTCCTGCCCATCACTGGGTTTACTAGATGTTGGTTTGCATTCCCCGCTTTCAGTCCCTTTCCCGTTCCAGCAATCCACCCGGCTCAGTCAACTGGCAAACTTTCCCTGTGCAAACAGCACTCCTTTTACACACGTGGTGCAAAACCACAGTCTGAACCCACACTCATTCTCAATCCACCCCTGCATTTGCCTGTGTGATTTGCAGATGCAGCCAGACCTTTTGCTGAGCGTGGGGTGAACGGTGTTTGCGCACCAGTGTTTTAGCTCATGTGAGACGCGTGTGGGTTTTACTGGAACACACGTTCTGGCTTTAATGTCATTTTTTGTGCAGATGGTGAAGTCTTCTTGATGTGGAAAGTGAGGCACCCATTTTTCCGTGTTTCTTGCACTGCCTCTGATATTACTGCAGATCTCCAGCAGTAGGTTTGAGGTGCAGGATGCTTTAGGCCATGGCAGAGCACCTCTGGCCCTCACCTCTGTGGGACTGCAGTGCACACTCTGCTTTCAGGACCGTGCTGTCACCAAACCATGCCTCACTCTCACACAGAGATGCAGAAGCATCTGTGTGAACTAACTTCCTATTCTTGGACAAGAAATAGAAATTGACCACACTGCCCTTGGCTGACCCTCTAAGGGTTGGTAGATCCTTCCCAGCATTTCCTTTCAGTAGTACAGTGCAAAGAACAGCCTTAATTTTTCCTGCTTTTTAAGGTGCCTCCAAAGTAGTTTGCCGTCCTATCACCTGACTGGTTAGAAGGGCTGATGAGAAGCTATAGATCACCTCTATTCCTATATTCAAATGTATTCAAATAGCTGAATGAAAGGCTTCTCCAGCACAGTGTAGGTACAGGCCAAATTCACATCATATTATTCTCTGCATGACAATAGCAATGTCACATGCACCCAGCTTTCATTAAGTGGTAGGAAGAACTACTTAATTTGAAATATGTATTTTCTTGTTGCCAACAGAAACCCTGAGTAATGTTCCCTTGCTTGTACAGTTTGTGTTGCCAGAGAGCCCCCAACGGCCCCCTGGCCCACAGCTGCCTATCATTTATTCGCTACATAAAGTATTAATTAGCATTCTACTCCAATTTTAAAGCTTTTAAATTGGATGAATAAACAACACATTGGACCAACTCATGACTTTAAAAATTATTGTTAGGTACTGTAGGGTTGAGTCTTCTTGGTCCTCTTGGTTTTTCTATGTATTGTTTGGCTGTTTTGATCTTTGCCGTAGGTCCCTTCTTTCCTTATTTAATACTGCTCCTCACTCTCAAAGGGCTCAGAATTTTCCTCACCCCAGAAAGCAAAGGACAAGACATCAAATCCAGATCTCTTGGAAAGCAGCATAATGCACAAACCACAGGAGCAATGGGTGTTCTGAGAGCATCTTTTCATTGTTAACTTTGTCCCCTGCTTTGATGCTTTCGCATTTGCTCTCTTGAAACATGATGAATCTCTGCTAAAGTTTCTACCTTCTGGGTTTATCCTGTGTAAAAGGCAGATCCTGTAGTCTTGTAAAAGTTAGTAGTACAGGATAATAGAAAAAGTATGGAGAAGGTTTTCAGGCTAGACCAGAAATTAGAGCTGACAACCAACATGCCACCCACTTCCTATTAAAAGATAGTGGTTATTTGCTAAAGCCCTGAGGATTAAATCCTAACATTACCTTTTATATCAGCTTTAATAAACATGCCCCACAAATCACAAACAGATCTTCAGACAAATTAGACTAATGCCCTATGAAAACTGCAAACACTGTTTCTCTCAAAGTTAAGAAATTGTCACGGTGTGAGGAAGGCTGTACTTTCTGTGTATTCACATCCCCTTCATTTTTTTTCCTGCTCCATGTAATCCTTGTCAGGTTGTCAGAAAACATGTCCACAGTCAGCATTGGAAGTGAGGGAAAAGGCAGTTAAAAAAATTACTAAGCCTACCCCAAAGGGTTTTGGATTGAACTGCTAGGTTCCCATGGTAGGGACAATCCTCTCACTACTAAATTGCTTCATGTTTTCCAGAGGGACCATCCTTCACCTACTGCTGGGTACCCAATGATTGTGCCAGCATATGGAATAGAGCCTTTTCTGTGCTTTAAGAGCAGGTGGCTGCCACATCTTACATCCACGCAAAGATGCTTTCTCCTCTCACCAAAGAGGGCACCTTTACCCCTGCCACTGAGCTGGAGCAGCCCCTGGCCCCAGGCTGTCCTGTGGGAAGGGCTTGGCACTGCCTGGGACAAGGTGAGTTGGCACTAGCCACAGCCTGGTGAGGAGCGTGCCAGTGGCTACATAGTCTGGATAATATCAAGGCTTTTTAAAGCTCGAAGCTTTATTGTTACAGGTACAGCCCAAGAGCCTGGTCCTAACCACTGATGAGGATGATTGAACCAGGAAGGGAAATCTGGACTCTGGACTCCCACTGTCCTTTTTCAGAAGAGTGAATCCAGCCCAGCCACACTGGCAGGAGTACTGCCCCGGGAGCGGCGCTGCCTGCTGCTTCCTGACTCTTAACCCCAAAGTCCTCACAAAGAAGGGCTGAGGTGTCAGGGTACCCAGCACTGTCAACACAGGCAGAAAGAAGATCCATTTTGGCAGCATGAGTTGCTCCCTGGGAGCCTTCAAAAGTATCCATCTTTGGATACTGGGACATGGCCTTCTTCAGCTGAGGAGCAGAAGTGACCTTCACAGAGCTGGTGGTGAAGTAGCTACTGCTGAATATGTGGAAGCAGCACACCATTATTTTTCTGGCAGGCTGATGCCTGATGCTGCCTTATGCATTGGCACCAGACTGCAGAACCCCCTCTGCCTATAAAATATTTTGCAAAAGACTCCCAGAGGGATGAGGATATAAAAGAGGAATGAAAGATGGGAAGAATCATAAATAGGAGGGTAGGTCAGATGCTGAAACATATTTAGGCTGGTGACAAAATTACTGTTCCCATGTGTAAGAACAACTCTCTGTAGCACAGCTAAACTTCCAGCTTTGTTCAAATGGTGGAAAGTCTCAGACTGGCATCAGCTCAGCCATGAGAAATTTGGGACATGCTGTACTTGGTAATCAGCACCTGGAATTGATTGGCGATCACCCACAGTGTGAAGGCAGAGCCAGCCTGGGAATTGTTTCTCACTAGTGCAGCTCCAAGATGCAAGTTCCCTTTCTGAGTCCCCAAAGAAGCAGCTGCATTAACTCAGTCTAGCAGAGATGATGCAGAGGCAAATCATTAAGACATTTCAAGGCATTATCATAGAATCATAGAATCAAAAAATAGCCAGGGGTGGAAGGGACCTTAAAAGTTGCCTAGTTCCAGCCTCCCTGCCATGTGCAGGGACATCTTCCACTAGACCATGTTACACACCTTGAACACTTCCAGGAAGAGGACATCCACAACCTCCCTGGGCAACCTGCTCCATTGTCTCACCACCCTTACACTAAAGAATTTCTTCCTAACGTTTAACCTAAATCTACCCTATTCCAGTTTAAAATCATTACCTCTTGTCCTGTCGCTACACATCCTGGTAGAAGGTCCCTCCCCAGCTTTCCTGTTGTGCCTTGAGATACTGGAAGGCCACTAGAAGGTCTCCTTGGGGCCTTCTCTTCTCCAGGCTGGACAGCCCCAACTCTCTCAGCCTGTCTTCATAACAGCCCCCTGATTATCTTCATGGCCCTCCTCTGGACTCGCTCCAAGAGCTCTTTGTCCTTCCTGTGTTGAGAGCTCCAGAACTGGACACAGTACTCTAGGTGAGGTCTCATGAGAACAGAGTAGAGGGGCAGAAGAGTGGAGTAGAGGGGCAGATATGTTAATCCCCTGCTCTGCCAGCTTTGAAAAGCCACTTGCTGAGAAGCTGGAATCACCCTTTTGGCCAAAAGAAGGGGTTAGCCGTAAGGTGCCATAGTTGTTTTGGAGGGATGGTGACAGAATTGTCCTGAGGTGAGACTCAAAAATAATGATCCAAAGCTTACAGAGTAATTTTGAGTAGGTTTTGAAGTAGGCATTTCTATGAAACCTTACTGCAACTTGTCAATAGAAATGGCAGGACTATGCTGAGCTTGTGATGTGTTTCTAGGGGCAGCGAGAAGGGATTAAACCAGAAGTAAAGAGACTTTAGGACCCAGTAAGTTCTACGTGTGGTTTTCATCTTCTGGTGCAGGTCTTTGCCAAAGCATGTGAGCCACTTCATCCAAAAAAGTGTTTGGCACAGCCTTTCAGGCCCGCAGATCTCCTTCTGATTAGGCAGTGGCAGTGATTTTAGAGGATGGCAGAAACTTCAAGCAGACAAATGACAGACTAATTGTTCACAAATTGTCCATCTAATTATTTATCTGTGGATATGCCCCATAGCATAAATACTTACATTCCTTCCAAATGCACCTATTGTAACTCTAACTGTGGGGATGTGCACTCTTTTCTAGCCAAAGAAACAATGATTTCCTGCTTTTTTCCTGGAAAATACTTTGAAAGATTTTTATGTTTCTCTTCTCTGCCCTGCTCTGCCTTGACCTTCTTTTCCTCTAGCATTTCATAGTATTTTAAGAAAAGATTCCATAAATAGCATCTTTTTGGTTTAATTATTACATTTTAACAAAAAAAAAAAAAAAAAGAAAAGAAAAAAAAATGCAACAGTTGTAACTTGTAGTAGTGGAGACACCTGAAGTCCAGAAAGTCTCTGTCTTCATGGGAAGACGATGCAGAACAAGTATCACAGAATAGCTTTCCCACCATCTAAGGAGCCTGTTCCACATTAATAATTTCTCTTCATCCAGATTTATCTCAAAATGGGACTAGGATGTCACCAGATTTTTGCTAACTGTAAAAACTGAGCTTTAGAACTGAAAACCATGCCTCTCTTTCATACAACATCAACCCAAAGTGGGGACACATGCACCGATGAACCTTCCACTTCTTTAATTAATTAATTTATTATTTCCCTTCTTAATAAAAGCCAAGATTTGGGGTATTTTACATATTTGATTTGAGGTTTTCAACCCTTCAAAATATATCAGGGTGGAAAAGAGGGAACATTTTAGTTTTTCTAACTTTTCCCTTTGTCTTAATATTTTCTTAGTTACATCACTGGTGCTCTTTTACAGTGGTTTGCTCAGCAAAGTGTGTTTTTTTCAAAACCTTTTGTTTGAAAAGACAGACTTTTTTCTCCCTATATTCCCATTTTTCCACTATTTTGCATTAGCAGGAATAAAAGGTTTGCAAAAGGAACAAAGTTCTCTGTCACAACCATGCAAGCAAAAGAGGCCACATGAGTGAAATGGACTGGATCTTGGAACATCTTTTTCATGCTGGTGTAGTTAGACCTGGCCTCTGAAGAAGAGCTTTTCATCACTTAAACAAGCAAGGCAGATGGAGTAAGCTCAGGAATCTCACCAACTTCTTAGTGGTTCCAGTTTCACTTAGCTAGTCCTTAAAGCAGAGCCATGCATAAGCAGCTTCAAATTTTCTTCCATTTCCCTGTCCATATTTTGTGGCTGAGAGTGTCTTGCCAGACCCACAGAGGTATTTAGGTGCCCAGTTCCTATGTAAGTGTTCAACTTGACAATGTGAAATCAAAAACTTTCAAATCCTGCCCAGCTATATCTTTCCTTTCCTTTGCATTTGGCTTTCATGGCATTTATTTTTCAGAAGAGGATAAAACATTTTATCACTTATGAAAATGTGGTTACAATTTGGATGCAGCTCTATAGAATATTTCTTGGAGGTGTAACTCTTACCATGCCATTTTCTGAACAGTCTATTTACTAAGTGTTAATGTGAGTCCCAGCAGGGTGCAATTAGTAAACTTATGGGTGTTTAGAAGTATTACATTAATGGTTGTATTAACTGCCTGATCCTGCAATTAGAAAACATGCCACTAATGGCTACACACGCAAATTGTCTCTATTGTCAAAGCTATTGGGATGCAGCTTTGACTTGAGGACAATTAGCCCTTTGCCTTCTTTCAACCTCAGCATGCTGCTTACACAGACAGAAAAGGGTTGTGGTGAGCATCAACTAGACCTGTTGCATTGAGCAGGCTGGGCAGAAACAAGCTCCCATCCTGGTTTCACCTCGTGGGGCTATTCTGCCTCTGAATCAAGCTCAGGTGTCTTGGTGACATCTCATGATAACTCCATCCCCCAAAATAAGAAGGACAGGAAGCTCCTGAAGCGAGTGCTGAGGTGGGCCATGAAGATGATCAGAGGGCTGGAGCAGCTCCCCTACAAAGACAGGCTGAGAGAGTTGGGGCTGTCCAGCTTGGAGAAGAGAAGGGTTGAGGGTAACCTCATAGCAGCCTTCCAGTACCTGAAGGAGGCCTGTAAGAAAGGCAGGGAGGGTGTGTAGTGATAGGACAAGGGGTAATGGTTTTAAACTGGAAGAGGGGAGATTTAGGTTAGACAACAGGAAGAAATTCTTTAGTGTAAGGGTGCTGAGACAATGGAACAGCTTACCCACGAAAATTGTGGAAGCCCCATGCCTGGTAGTGCTCCAGGTGCACGGATTGGATGGGGCTCTGACCAACCTGACCTAGTGGGAAGTGTCTCTGCCCATGTGGGATTGGAGCTAGATGATCTTTAAGGTCCCTTCCAACCTAAACCATTCTATGATTCCATGATTCTACGATCTTGATTATATTGCTTTGTGATGCACATACATACAGCCTGTCTATGCTCTTTTTTCTATCTGATAAACTATTATACAGAGTGGAAAAATATGACTCTAGACAACTTTTTTGCACTCATTTGTTATTATCTTTTAGGTAGATGTTCTCAATATGCACCACACCTGTTGGCTTCACGGTTTGGAGTTGCTTAAACCAATAAATAAACCAGACTGCTGCTTTGTTTCACTGACCTATTTTTATTCTGAGAAAGGAGGACTTTTTACTTTACACCTTCTGAAACTAGTGTCTGTGAAAGATGGAAAGTGAAGAAGAACTCTCACGTCACCATGGACATAGACTATCTTTAATCTCAGGGGTTTTCCACTGTCATAAGTCATTTGGGGTTCCTTGCTCTCCTTACCTCACAGCCTGCAGATGGTGAACCTGCAAAAGGGGCACACAAAAGGTTACCAGCAGTAAGGTAAGAGGAAGGGCTGACTATCAGAATCTTCCAGCAGTATAAATATATAAAATAAATCTGCAGAGATTAAAAAGATATTGCAGAGCAGCATTTGAAAAATGGTATGTTTTTAATAAAAATCATAATTGAGGAAGTAGTTTTTCATTCAGAAATGTCAGTATTTACTAACACAGCAGCAGGAGACAGTGCCGGGAATGTCTAGATTTTGCTTGGAATTGGAGTTAATCTTGTAACAGAGCTAAATTTAACAAAAAGGTGGGGGGGAGAGTAGCAAAGAAGAAAAACCCCAAGGCTTTGATCGTAATGTTTTCTTGTGCACTGTGCTACCTGTTGAAACCACACAAACTTGTATTTTTAATTGGAAAAAGGACAGCATGTGCCTATGTTTGTACATGATGGCATCTTGTGGGAGTATGGGATTTGTGGTTCAGGCAATGTGTTTGTAGCTATTTCTGTGGATGGCACCAGCTGCTCCTTTGCCAGCCCTGCACTGGAAGAGGCTCTCCAGCAGAGAAGAGCTCTTCTCATCCCACCACCACCAAAACTGTTCTGTGAGCTGAAAAGGAAAACAAGCTTGTCCCTAAAAACCAGGGCAAGAATGGGAGCAAATATGTTGGTCTCAGCAGAAATGCACAGAATCTAGACAGTGTCTTAGTTGATGCAAGACTTTGCTGTGCCAAGGAAATCTGCTTGGCTAAACTTTGGTTAGAATTAGAAACAAACAACAACAACAAAAAAACCCTAAAACCCAAAATAAAATGAGCTCACTTACGGAAAATGAGGAATTACAAAGTGCAATATTTTCCAGACTTCAGGCTAGGAAAATGTGTTAGTTCTCCCCCCCCTGAAATCTCCAGGGACATCAAGAGGATCAGCAGAAAGCAGCCTGGTTTTGTCTGAAAAAAAGTGGAAAAGATTCCTTGGCATGCTGTGTCTTCAAGCCTTGCCAGTATTTCTCAAGACAGGTAGCAAAGCATGCAACAGACCAATTAGTTCTCATTGCAAAAGCCCAGAGTGTACCTCAGGGAGTGTGATACCATCTTCCTTCTGATTTCCTAACTAGCCTTGCTTGGGATAGACATGTAGTTAATTTGTCTTTTAATTGTTGTGGGCAAATGCCAGTAAAATGATCAAATACTAAATATCAGACATACATACCTATTTGAAAATGCCATTAGAAGATTTTTATTATTCCAGGTGATAATAGAAGGGTGAATTAAATTCAGCCTCTGCAATCAAAGACTGTTTAGTCATGTATGTGAAGGTAAAACTAATATGTTATCCACTATCTCTGCAGATGTGAAGGGATTCACAATGGAGACAGGGAAAAAAACCATAGGTTTTAATGATTTATGTCCCTGTAAACAAACTGAAAAATAAAGCTACTGCAATGACCTTGGGATTTCCACCTATAGATGTTTTATAAATATTTGGTGATACCTAAAATGTATTTTGAACATGTGTTTATTATAATATGCTCTACTAAAATGAAAAACAGAATAAACTCCAATTACTTCCTAAACATTTTGCCTGATAAATCTGGAACACATTAAAAATATTTTAGGAATAATTGAAACATTTCACACATACAGCATTGATGCAGCATTCTTTTTTATATTTAAACCATCTGTGTGCTACCCAGTGCCTTTCAGATGGGCACTGATTTGCTGGGAACTGCTCTGGCTGAGGAAGCATTTGACCAGTGTAACCACACAGGTCACAGTTTATTAGCCAAGGCAGCACGTCACAGCACACAGGCAGGTACCCAACATGGAACCCACCTCAGAAAGCTGCAACCCCTACTGTTTGCTCCTGGAACCTAATCCAGAAAACACGACTTGAGGGAGGGTCCAGCAGAGTAGTTGCATGATCTTCTGCTGTTTAATGGAAATGCTTTTGGAAGCTGTTTTCTGGGGTAATCCATCATGAAACAATCACAGAACAAATGTGTCTTCTATAAAGGTTCTGATAATTTAACTATTCCACCCTTGGCTCTTCTGTGCACTCCAATGGCTACTACCACAGTCCTTCTGCCTTCCACAGACAGAGTATCACCTTTCCAATCCCATTCCCTATGTCTATACTTCTGATGATCATACTCAACTTTTTAACCACAAAACTACATTAAGAATCCAAGGACAGCCAATTCGTTGTGACAATCCATGGAAAACTTCTCATGCTTCCCATGATGCAGTTCCCTGCCCTGTAAGCGTAGCTTAAATATTTTTATCTCTAAATATGAACCTGTACTGGGCTGCATTTGGTTGAAACCAGTTTATGAAGTAAGGCAGATCACCTTCACTCACAACAGTACTGTCATCTTTACTGCTTCCCAGTCTGTGTCATCTGAAAAATGTATTAGCAATGGTTTATGTGGAAGTTGTGATTTAAATCTAGATTGTGTTGGGTGGAAAGGAAAAAGAGGTGGTTTCCCTTCCAGAATGTCTCCACCCACTGAAAGTTACCCATAAAATGTCTATGTTGAAATCTGATAGATGCTTTTAAAAATGCTATTTTTTGAAATTTTACAATGAGATGACTGATTTATCAGATTTCCAGTCTTGAAACATTTTTTTCTACAACTGAAATCAGATTGATTTGACAAGATCCAGTTTCCCTGAAGTTATAGTAACTGGCACAGGTTTTTACTTCTGCCTTCAGTATCAGCTGCCTCCAATGTCTCACTCCCAAATGAAAGCTGGGCAAGCCAGCTTGCCATTATTTGTGTCATTGCTCTCACTCTTCTCCACTACAGGCACAGCATTCACTACCTACCTAGAAATGAGTAAGTTCCTTAGCTGCTCCTCAAGTAGTCCTGGAGACATTTAATCCAGCCTTGCTGACTCAAACTGATCTGAGCTGACTTGCATTTTCCCAATTTACTGTCAGAAAACATTTCTTCAGCATCATATGATACTCATACTTCCTCCAGCTTTGATCCACCAGAACAGAAATACTTATTGAATGCATCTGTCTCAGGATGTCTCATTACTAGGAGTTTAACCATTAACATTTAGTAATGGACTCACAGAAGATCCTTTAATTTCTGATGTTTATTTGTAAAGGACATTTCTTATCTTACATAGAGTTTATTGTCTTTTTCCCCATGCAAGGTAAGGGGATGGTACAGCCTGAGGGGATTAAAAGCTCAGGTTGAGCAGAGAAGGCCCTGAGAAGGTAGAGCTTATATGAACCAGGTTTGGGCAAAACCACCACAACATGTGCTATCTCCTTCCATGGGGTATATTCTGGAGGAGATTTTGAACAGTGCTCTCTTACAAGGTCAGGAGCCAGGGCCAAGCAGAGGGCTCTTGCAATAAACTTTTAAAAATACCTTTTTTCTTCCCTGTGAGCTGACCAAGTACTTTTGCACCTGATCATACTCCCTGACCCAGGGCACAAATCTTTCTGTGCTTTTACGAGGCTGCTGCTTGGAGTGGTGAAGTCCTGACAACAGCAGAAGAATGATGGTGCAAAAGAATGCCATTGCCTTAGAAAGGAAGAGCAGGAGAGACCATCACTTCATCTCATCTGACTTCTGCTCAGCGAATCATGAGGTCTTACCCAAATAGGGCCTCTCATTTCCAGCCAAGAAATGCAGTCCTCTTGCGGCTGGCTTGTGCCAAGTGCTTGGTCCTAGCCAGGTGCTGCAGCAGCCCCCAGGGAGCAGTCAGGAGAGCCAGGGATTTGTCAGCTGTCATTAGGCTACAGAGCTCAAGCCACACATGGAGCAGAGGGAAAAGGACTGGGAATGGCTCTGTGAGGGTCACAGGGACAGAACAGTGCCAGGGCATGAACAGCCCTCTGCCCAAGCTTGAGACTTCCCGGGACTCTCCCTGGGCACCATGACCTGCTTTATTCATGGGGTGTGTTGCAGAGCTGTGGTGTGTAGATGAACCCTAGCAGTGGTGTTAGTGTGGTGCACCTCTCAGGCTGTGCAAACCTTCTGCAAAACAGCTTTTTTTGAGCCACCTTGGGTCTCTGTGGTGTGAAGCAGGTGAAGGGTTGCCAGGGCTGGGCACTTGGTGCAATGGGTTTTCCCCTGTTTTCAGTGACAGTGCCTCTGCAGCCACCCCTTCTGCTGCAGCCCCACTGGGACCTCCTCAGTGACCCAGCAATGAACCACCTTCCTGGGTCAGTATCCATGTACAGGACTGAACTGGAATAGATAAAATAAACCCAAATCCACCCATCTGGTGCTCACTGCAGGACCTCTGCCAGCATGGAGCTCCACTGGGATCCAGGCCTTACATGTTGTATTTTCTGCAGATATTCTTACAATTAAAAACAGGACTACAAAGGAATCTGGGAGGGAGCTCTTGGCAACATGTTGAAAGCCCCTGAATAATTTTTTAAAAGAAGATTAATGTAACTGTTGCTGGTACCTCTAGGGAAAAGAACAGCTTCATTTTGCAGCAGGCTGTAATTTGTAAATTGAATCTAATATTGCCACATAAATAATCCTGCAGAGATTAAATCTGGGGAAAGGTGTGAAATGAGAGAGCTACAGCATCTAAGAAGCAAATGCAGCAAATACTTTTACAGTCACTGCAGAGCAGAATGTATTAACAAACATTTCTATTGTTCAAGTCAGCTCTCTGCTAAATGAGAATAACATGCATTTTATATTACAGCGAAAGTGCCAAATAATGCAATTTTTTTCTGTTTCCTTGGAGCTACACTCCATGGTCTCCATGTTGCAGTCTTGTGTTATTGTTCCAGAAAAACTTTTGTGTCCTCAATGTATTCTCTATAAACTGAAAAGTTCAACTTACTATGAAAAATTTCTCTTTTTCCTGGAGGAAAGTGAGATTGTGAAGCTACCAGAATGCATTATGTGAATAAAAACATTGCTGTCTCTTAAAATAAAATTTCTAAATGTAAAAAAAGTTCCATTCTTGATCTGACATGGTGTGACATCCAGCAGCCTATCCACAGGCATGATCCCAGAGTGTGCGGGTTTATTGGTGTTTAGGGCACACTCTTGTAATACATTGCTCACTAAAAGTAGTTATATCTACTAGAATTTATAACTAGTAGAGGAATTGTAGACCTCCCATGTGCTGTTAAAGCAGTTAAGAGTCATTTTCTGAGCTATTAACTCAAATTTTGTCAAAGGAGACTTTTCACTGGGAAATACTCCTTTGCATCATCCCACAGTCTGTAGGTCTCTCTTTTCCCTTGCTGTGTATCAACCACCTGTGTTCTTGTACCTCAAGGCAAATTCCTCCTCGAGCACAACAGGGTAGCAGCTGGGCCATCTCCCTTTCTTTAACCTGCAGTAAAGTCCAATACCCTGCTCTGATCCAACCCATCCAACACCCATTAAAGAGAGGAAGGACATCTGGTTTGGCTGTGGAGTGACCTGAAGTAGTTTTTCAGCCTTGGCATGGACACTGTCTTCGCTACCAGAGTCTCCTGGCACTGGGAGCTGAGTGTGTAGAGGGAAATGAGTTGAATATTGTAACCCTCGTGTTGTTGTGCCAAACATTCCATCTGCGTTCAGTAACATTGCCAAAAGTCCAAATTTTCATAGTTCTTTCCCTTGTTTTGGGCAGCTGCAATGTTCTGGTTGCACTTCTTACTCCTATCAGGATATTTTTCGTTTTACTGATAAGAAATTCTTGCCCGGTGGCAGCCTCCAAAAACTCAAACTCAATACAAATTTAAATGCCATGTTCTATTGGTATTTCTGAAGTTTCCTGAAACCTGTGAAAAGTTTGAAAATTTCCAACCTGGAGCAGAATATTTCTACAATTCCAGGACACTACTATATATTAATTTTTAAGGCAGAAAGACAAACACTTCCCAAGCCACCTGAACAGCTGCCAGTGCTTATTGCAGTATGGTTATTGTGATGGAAGATCCAAAAGGAGAGAGAGACTTTATAAACACACATACTATTAACACCTCAGAGAATGTCCAATCTTCTGCCACATAAATTTCAAGATGAAAGAACCTGAAAAGTGTTAAAATAAGTTAGTTATATGCAACACTTCACACATTGGTACTGAAAATAATCAAACCACCAACAACCCTTTGAATCTGGTGCACTCTAGAAGCTGCTTTCTTGTGCAATTCCTGCTACTTCTTGTGAACATCTTGAATTTTATCATATTTTTTGAAGATGAAAGCAAAACCCACATGGTCCTTGGGCAACAAGCCATTTCTTTCCGGATTTTTGAAATGCTTGAAGTCCCATAACTTGCAAACATGAGAACAGCTGTAGTGGGTGAGATGAAGAGCCACTCCAGCCCTGTATCCTACCTCTAATAGTGTGAGAAGACCAGAGGAGAAGAGAAAACGAGCAAAGCAAAAACATGTGATACTTATTCTTGTCTCCCAGTCACTCATCACCTGTGACACAAATATTTCTCAAGGCAGATGTACAGATGTAATTTTTATTAATTTCATATCCTTTGATGAATTATCCTTCAAAACACAAACTGTGGGTTAGTTTGCTTTTTTGTGAAGTCCAACCACTTTGATCAGTCAAGAAAGTAGGAAGGAGACTGAAGGATTGCACAGAATAGGAAGGGATCCTCGAGTCCAAGTGCCCCAGTTGTGAATGACTATGGAGGAATTGCCCAGTGTCTGGTTCAAGATGACCTTTTCAGAGCCTGTAATAGCAATATGTAGGCCATGGTTACCTCAGATACACTACTGTGATACTTTTTTGTATGCCCTGTCCTCTTCCATTCCTCACCAGATTCTGTGTTAGTACTGCACAGGTTTACCTCCAACTTTAATAAACAAGGGTTTACCAAACAGCCTTTTTTCTTTTTATTTTCTTTTTTTTTTCTGTTTCTTTTTTTTTCTAGTTTTGGGGTAGGCAAGAACAGCCTAGTGGACAGGCCCAGCCTTGTTAGCCTCTTGCCGGTGTGCCCTGTGTATCCAAGGAATACTGCCCCCAGGTGCCCACCACATACCTTCCACAGTAGAAGTCCAAGGCATATGATGAAGTCTGTCTTTCCATCTGTCCATCCATCCATCCATCCACCCACCTTTTCTATGCCCCCCCGAAAGAAAGCCTGGGAGATAGCATGCCTCCATCAGCTGTGGTGTGGAAAGCAAACCTGTTCCCGACAGTGTGGTCCCTCCTGAGTTTTAGAGCTGGTGGGGATGGGAGGATGGGATTAGCTTGCCATTGTGTGTCCCTTTCACAAGGTTAGCAGTGAGAGGCATTCAGAGGCATTTGTTCTTTGCCAGCATGGGGTTGCCTGTTGTAAGTGGTCCTTAGGTAGTCCTCCATGGACACTGTGTCATAATTATCCCTGGGCATCTAGATGGGCTCTGTCTGTCATCTAGTCTTGCTGATCAAACCACACCATGTCCCTGAGAGGTGAATATTGGTTAAAGAGCCCGTTCTCATTTTCTCAGTTCAGAATCACCCTTCCTCTCTCTACCTCCTGAAAAGAAAAAAAAGGGGGGAGGGGCAAAAAAGAGAAGAAAGCCATGAAAATTCAAAGTTCCTCTAAACCTATCAACATGTGCATAACGCATGTCTGTGCCTATTAATCACTGCTGGGGAAACACAAAGCCACAATGCCATTATGGAAAAGACAACAGATCATTCCCAAACCATATGGCCACCACCATTGATCCTCACATCCAGGAATCAATGAATGATCTTGACTGGTAAGAATGTAGAATGAGAGCCAATATTATAACTTCACTGCTTCTACAGACTGTGGGGAAATACGTTTGGAGAGTAATGCAAAACTGCAGCAAAGGGCACATGGATGTGCTATCAGTATTTCCTATCAAAGGATCTTACCATGTGGGGTGATGTGCTTTAAGAGTGATTACAGCAACTTAGAAAAAAATTGCATTGCCCCATTTGTTCCTTAATAAATCAGTTTTTAAACTGAATCCTGAGTGAGTTGGAACCTACATTATGTGCACAGTGCTTCAAATCCTTGCAGTAGTGTTCAATGCTATACATTTTAGTAGGAATACTCACTTACATATACTAGCAGCTGTTAAAAAAAACACATTGTCATCAACATAATTTCAAGCCTGTTTACAGTAAAGACATTGAACATTAAAACTGGATGCAGGACTCAGCATATACATTTTGGGCCATTCACTGGAGCAGAAACCAGATTGGGAATTTCCACCTAGCACAACAGGCTGGAAAGGTCTTCAACCATTTTTATAAGCTCTGTTAGAAAGTAGGTGGTCTCTGACATGGTCTTTAAATGCAAGGGGCCAGATACTCAGCTGGTATTAATTGTCACTCCTTTGTCTTTGAGAGCACCATGCCAATTTAACCCAGTGTAGGATCTGTCACAGCGTGGTCCTTTCCGCACTGTCTGCTTAGTCTGTTTAAATCCAAGTTAATCTAAAGTAGCTTTCAGTGTCATTTAAAACTACCTCAAGGAACAAAGTTGTCTTTCCAAGGATGAAATGTCATCCAGAGATATTTCCTTATAAAATGGGCCTTCAAAAGCAGATCTCCCACATTGCAGAAATACATGGCAGTCTTCAGTTCCTGACTGGCATGGGAAGAAAGTCTAAATTGGAATCTCACAGTTCGCCATCCTAGACTTCAAGACACTTTGGATCTGTCCTTAAGCTTTGTGTAATCTTCAATTTAAAAGCTTATATAAGCAGATAGGAGAATGTCTTGTAGTAAACCACTGTTAGCCTGTTAGGGCAAGATTTACAGTGAGAATGAAAAACAGAGGTATTGCACCTTTTCCTTCTCTGACATTCATGAGCTCTCTCTGGGCTGCTGAGAAATGTCACTCCCCTCTCAGCTTCCACCACATGCAATATTCCCTTTGGGATGGTGCCTACACCTTTTCCATGTGGAAAGCCTATCGGCTCAGTACATTTCTCTGGCCTGTTTAGTTCAAGCTGCTGCTTTCCCCAAAAAAACTCAGCATTTTTTCAGAGCTGAATGAGGAGTCACCAAATGTGTTTCTCTCTCCTCAGTGTTTTACTGGTTGGCATAGTCACCTGTAGGATGTGAGGCATGTGTTCAAATGCCCACTGCTCATAGGAGTGTGATCCAGGCCATGAAGTTTTTATGGAGGGGGATGCTCAGCTGCCTCACTCATATGTTAAAACAGTGAACAGAATTTCACTCTGGGAGTTTTCCAGTCCTGTCTGAAGGTTACGACAGGCCAGAGAGCATTCCCAGAACTCAAGGCAGCTGCAGCCACCTTTTTTGAGGGGGAATAAAAGCTGTATGGACAAGAAGGATCAGAAAAGAGTGTCTGACGTTTTATATATATTACAGTAGATGCCGCCCCTTATTATCTCATATTATAGCCATTTTGCTTCACACAAAACTGAAATAGTCAGTAGAGTGGTGTCTGCAGGCAAGTGTTTCCTCCCCAGTCTTTGCTGCAGTGAGGGGAGGTGGTGCCCAAACACTGACTTGCTGAATCCTGGGCATCCTGCTCCCAGGTCCTGAGACAGGAACACCCTGGTGAAGCTGAAGCAGGAGAGAGGAATAGCTCCAGGGACTGCTTGTCCAGGACATACTGGGAAGAGAGTTTGGAGGATGGGTTATGAAACCGGGTTTCCAAACACGAGTCATGTAGCAGAAGAAACTTGCGATCCAATGGAGTTAGAAGGAGGTTCCTTGAACACCAGTGCTACCTAAATATTAGATGTGGATCCTCAATGTCTGTTCAGGGTCACCCCATGCCCTGGAGTAAGATGATCAGCTTCAGCTCTAAATGAGCTTGTGCTGCAGGGAGCCTTGCAGAGTGCCACACAGAGAAGCCCACTCAAGTAGCACACTCGCAGAGACATCCCAGATGTGTCAGCGTGGGCAGGGCACATGCAGGGCACATGCAGGGCATATGCAGCTGTGGCCACACTGCTTCCTGCTCTGGAAAGGTGACAGGTCCCAGTCACACTGCCAATGCAGCCTGGAAGTGCCAAAACACAGAAGTGGAGTAAGACCATTGGTACCAGGTGCACGTGCAAGGAGTGCACACAATCAAGCCTGAGCTGTCTCTGTGTCTCAGAGGCAGGAGCTACGCATGTGCATCCCTTTGGCTGACTATCAGGCAAGAATGCATGAAAATTAAACAAATTACTGGTTATTACAAGAAACATATTTCACTAACTGGCTTCTGAGGGCAACAGTTTATTGGGCAACAACTATCAATAGGCAAAGTGTGGCACTTGTTTAATATTAGGACTTTATTCTAGCCTAAGGGAAAGGAAAGACTAAAGGATCAAGGAGACAAATGAAAAACAAACATGGAAAGCTGCAAAGTTAAAAAACACTGAGGGGAGGAAGCCACAAGGGAACGGGATTAGATTTCAGAGTCTCCATAAGCGAGCACAAGGATCTTTCTTGTAAATTAATTCCACACTTAATTTTTTGAATTCTTTCTTACTTTTCCAGACTCGAGCCAAAACTAAGTCAGATGAAATGTTATGAGAGATTGGCATCCTGGGATGTAGTGGTAAACTAGTTTACTTTCACAGTTTCCTTTCATATGTAGATTAAGCCCTGAATTTTCTTTTGTCATTGCTTGCAAAGATCTAAGTTTCCTTCCTAAGGCATCATCTTTTATTAATCAGCTTATCCACAACAGAGTCCAAAGAGACTGGAAATGGGTTCAGTCAGATGTTGATAAATGTCTTAAGTTTCTTATAAACTAAATCAAGGCCAGCCATGTTTTATTAATAAGCTAACCTTCAAACATACTTTGCCCTCTGTATACTGTATCACACTTTATATGCCATCCTGTTTACACTGCTTGTCCCAATTTTATTCAAGGCTGTTAACATCTTTTACTTTAAAAGGCAAACCCCAATGTATATGTATAATGCTGTCATAAAGGGTAAATGTTGTCATCTGTAAAAGTACATGCTACATACCAGGTTGTGGTAACAATTTGGAAAGACTTATTCCTTTATTGTTACATCTCCTTTCCTTTAATTTTTTATATATATATTTTTTATACCTGTTGCTGGCTGAATGCATTTAACCAGCATGCAGCTTAGCTGATACTGTCATTTTGCCATGGAAAACAGATTTCTGTCATGTCCCTGAAGCTTTCTCCAGTCTCCAGCAGCAATGCTGTGCAGCGGATGCTGGGATCACTCTATCCCACTTCTAAGACCCTGTTGTCGGCCAAGACAGACTAGAAAACCCCAGGCCATTCCAGACCAGAAGAAAGACAACATTCAGTCTCTTTGGGTCCCAAAGTCCTTCAGCTGTTGCCAAACATGAAGTGGACACTTGAAAATGCATTTTGGTTTTACAGATCATTGACATCTTTCATATAAATTGTAAGCATTTATAGTAATGCTTCCATAAAAGACCTGCATGGATCCATGAATGACTGGATGAGCTCTGTGACCGGAATAATCTGTGAAACCAGAGAACTGTATAGTATTTCCAATGGAAAATTTGATGATGAGGACAGATGACAACCCAAGGAAAATGTTACGGGACGTGGGGAGAGGATGGACAATGGTGTCTGGCTTCAAGTGTTAAGGAAATGTCAATCTGGTTATCTCCCAGTGGCCAGAATTGTGAATGTGATAGGTGACATTGACACCTCCAAAAAGGTTTAAATGATTTTAGAAGAGGGAGGGGACAAAAATCCCTCTAAACAGCTTTTGACAACTCATTTTTTTAAGCTATCCCCAGAGGTTAGTATTTTAAAGGCATGACAATGTTACTGAAAGAAGAGTTACTACAATTATGGGGACATGGCTGGTTAAAGGTGTCCTGAAATATACCTTACAGCATGACATCTACAGGGGATTATGGTGCTTCTCAAGCTCAAGTGTAGTGTGTTTTGCAGGATCAACCATCATTAGAAAGTAGATGACACAAATAATAGATTTTCAAGAGGTACCTTTTCTTTGTGGAGGTGGTTCATAGAAATTTAGGCATCTGCAGCTGTTTTTTCAGAGACACTGAGCATTTTAACTTTCATTAAAGTATTTTAGGGGCTGAGAGAGCGCATAATTTTGAAAAAGAAAAATCGTGGCTGTACTAACATTGATTACAATTTCATCATTGACTTAAAAAATGAAAGGCAGATTTTTTGTTTGGTTGTTGGTTTTGTTTTTATATCATTGATGAAGTTTGCATTATCTCCAGTAAAATCAGAAATTATATATGTAAAACAGAGCATCAAGAAAAAAGCAAGTAGAGTCAGACGCCCCTCTTGCAAATATGGGTCTGTGTTATGCAGCCGAGAACAGGATGTTCACACAGGCACAAAATCCCAAGGAACATGTATCATGAAACACTTCCCATTAGGTCAGAGCTGTAGTGCTGATTCATTAAAATGTAAGGCATTGCACTCAAGAGTTCAACTTTCGAATGAAACATTCTGAAAAATGTACCTTTGTGGCTGAAATAGCATGAAGTTCTGTCCCGTCTTCTCCTCTCGCCCTCCCAAGCTTCTTACAAAATCTTCCTATGGGAAAAGCCATGAGAAGATAAGCAGAATTCAAGCGGAGGAGCTTGAAATGCAGCATAAGATTTATCTCAGTGAAACGGGTATCCTTGAGAGATCTGAAAAGACATTGAATAATTAAAGTGATACATGATTGGAAAACTATTTCTGACTGTGTCAACTAGGCATCTGTTAAAGATTTTAACAGAAACTAGTGAAACTGTGGAGAAAAAAAAAATCAGAAAGATGTCTTTAATTTGCTGGATCTATTGTTTCATAAATGTATTTTCCATTGTATTTCAGTGTGCTAAAACACTTTAAGCATCTTGCTCTCATCAGACTCTTCCATAAAGGATCCCCTCTGCTCTCTAGGTGCTTTCTGACAAGTGCAGGATTCCTCTTTGCTGACCAACCTCAAATCTCACTGAAGTTAATGGGAAATCAGGAAGGTCCTTTGCCAGGCAGGTTTGGGCCCAGAGGCACAAATGAAAATACTTTCACTGTCTTTATCATGTCTGAGAGATGAAAGGACAAATTTTGGTGTAGGCTCCATATTCTAGGCCTTTTGCAAGATGTGCAAATCCCACGAGCCAATTCCTCTTATTTTTATTGCAGCTGATGAAAGTTCCCAGCATGGGGAATCATGAGTTTAACTGCCACAGTTCCCTTGCAAAAATCCAGACTCTAAAGTGTCAGTTTTCCCTCCAGAAAGAACAATTTACACAGTTCATGACTACTTGGTGCAGGGTGTCCTGCTGAACACCAGCTCCAAGGACTTTCCTGTTCATTCTTCATACCAAGTTGCACCATTATCTCCTGCTGGGCTGGTCTGCAGTGGTAACTACATTTAACAGAGGATTTAAAAAGGAAAACTTATAAAGGGTCCTTCTCCATAAAAAGCCAGTGAGCTGCAAGATCCAGTAACTTACCTGAACTGTGAAAAGAGGGATGTGTAGACTTTAGTGGGTACACTAAAGCTTGAGATGTTTTACTTTCAAAACCCAGTAATTTGTTCTCCTATCAGCTATATATGTATATGTAGCGCCAAGCAGTCAGAAGCTCAGTTGAGCTGGACAAGAAATCTCTTATATTAAAGTAATTTAAAATGTCCTGGTCATCCTGTTGGCATCAACAGAAAATTAGAAAGATGTCTACCCTAGCAAAATAAATAAGATCAGGACACAGGCACAGGCTTTCAGTGTGGGCTGTCTCATTCTCCAAAGACATTCCCAAGTACATGTCAAATAAAGCAAAAAAGAGCTCTTTTCCTTTAATTCATTGGGATGTTCTCAGAGAGGATGTTCACTGCAGCTTCTGTTTCTCATTCTGTGGCATATGCTGAAAAATCCCAAATATACATCTTCAGTCTAATTATCTAGTGATAATTAGTGATGGACTAGTCTACCTGCTCCCTGCAGGATGCATGGACAGGGCAGGAACCCCCTAAACCCTGACCACACCTGTACCCCAGTAGATATTCAAACTGCATGAAGCTCAACGAGGCAAAGGGCAAGGTCCTGTGCATGGGCTAGGGCAATCCCAAGCTCAAACACAGGTTGGGCAGAGAATGGATTGAGAACAAGCCTGAGGAGAAGGAGTTGGAGGTGATGGTTGATGAGAAGCTCAACATGAGCAGGCAACGTGTGCCTGCAGCCCAGAAAGCCAACTGTGTTCTGGGCTGAATCAAAACAAGCGTGGTCAGCAGGTCAAGGGAGGTGACTCTGCCCCTCTACTCAGCTCTCATGAGATCCCACCTGGAGTACTGTGTACTCCCACTTATGGAGTCCTCAGAATAAAACAGACGTGGACCTGTTGCAGGGAGTCTAGAGGAGGGCCACAAAGATGATCAGAGAGCTGGAGCACCTCTCCTAGGAAGTCAGACTGGGAGAGTTTTAGGGTGGTTCAACCTGGAAAAGGCTCCAGTGAGACCTTATAGCAGCCTTCCAGTATCTGAAGGGAGCCTAAAGGAAAGCTGGGGAGGGACTTTTTACAAGGGCATGTAGCGATAGGACAAGGGGTAATGACTTTAAAATGGAAAAAGGTAGACTTAGATCAGACATTAGGAAGGAATTCTTCAGTATGAGCATGGTGAGACACGGGAACAGGTTGTCCAGGGAAGGCCCAGGTTGCTCCCTCCTTGGAAGTGTGCAAGGGCAGGTTGGATGGGGCTTTGAGCACCCTGGTCTAGCAGGAGGTGTTTCTGCCTGTGGCAAAGGGGCTGGAACTAGATTATCTGTAAGGTCCTTTCCAACTCAGAACATTCCATGGTTCCATGACTGGTGTAGCAGCAGCACACACACTGTGCTCAGAGTGGGCTACTGCATCACCTCCTGCTGCACGGCCACTGCAGAGCGTCCAGCAGCCGCGCCGCGGGGGCTTCATCACCAGAGAGCTCCCGTGTGGGACGCAGCGAGGGAGCAGCTCCTGCACACCCCTTGCGCTGCAGGTGTTGGGCCAAACAGAAAACCTCTGGCTGCTGGCTCTGAGGGCACCGACCCAACCCAGTGCCAGAGGGCAGCCACAGGCCTCGGCAGGCGGTGCAGCAGCAGCGGGGAGGCTGTGCCTGTGTGCCTGCGTGCTTGGAAAAGCATGAACGTGGCCGTCTGTTGGCGGGAAAGCGACTTCTTTCATTGCTCAGCAGAGGCCTGGCCCACCTATAGAGAGGCTGGAGCAGCGTGTGTAATCACAAAGAGTGTAGCTGATGGGAAAAATGTGCTGGTTTTACTGAGTGTAATAGATGCTAAAAGGTATAACCTGCTGTGTGGTTTAACAGCTCCTATTAAAACCCCGGACAAAAAGCATTTGCTGGGATTGTGGAAATTCTACCAAAAACGCCTGTCCCAAAAGTCACCTGAGAGCAGAGAGTATTTCTCATTTTACAAACTGAACCATGAAAATAAAAATAGCAAAAAGCGATTTCTGAGTATGTGGCTGGATTAATGAAATTAACAGAGCACTGCTAGTTTTAAAGAGTTTAATGGTGCTCTGAGGGGAATGCAAAACAAAGGCATTCAAAACCCAGTGACTGAATGAAGCTGACTTGATCCCTCCTGTGCTACAAATGGCTCCAGCAATGAAGAGAACTTCTAAAATGCCTGGGAGCTCCAACAGTATCTGACAAGCTTTACCACAGATAACCTGTTGGTGAGGCAGATAGCACAGGTGGCTATTGGACTATGCCTTTTTTCTTTTTTCCTCTGCTTGTAGTAAATCATCTTCAAAGCATGTTCAAGCAGAAGCAAAGCACTGCAAAAATGACAAAGAAAGAACAACTGCCTTCTCACAAGGGGAAGGGTAAAGGACCCCAGATCTCCTTCTGGGATCCATGGAGAACACTGCAGCAGCTCTACACTCAATTAAGTGGTGTTTAGACTTCTTTACAATTAAAGGCACAAGTCTTAATACCAAGCTCATTTCACAGTCTGCTACTTGTAACTGCAATAAGACCATCAGGGACTGGTCAGAAGCATATCTGGATGTGACTTCAGCACTGCTACTGCACACACAGAGGAAACGCTTGCTGCATTGGCTGTTGTCAGAGTGAAGAGATATTGCAGAATATGCTAAATACCTGAGAAACTAGAGGGAAATAACCAGCTCTGCAAGTGGGTGTGGTTTTTTGGCGCTATGGGAGACAATACTCTCATAGAGGTAGAGACAGTACATCAGAGTGTCCTGCTCTGAGGTTCCCCCCTGCAGGCATTGGTCCTGGCCCCGCAACAAAGCTGCATTTCCCTCAGGCAGTGCAGGCAGCCTGAGCTAGACAGGTTGCCCCCATCCACTGCTTCCAGCCAAGCAAGGGTTCACAGCTCCTGCAAATGAAGGATGGCAGAGAGGAGACATTTTCAAGATGCAGAAGGATCTCAACAAGAAGCTGATGACCACTGCAACAGCAATTAGGTGGAATTTAATTGCAAAGAAGTTACAGTCGTGCATTGCAGTGTTGAAAGGGTCCATGATAGGTGTATGCAAAATAAATACATAAATAAATAAATAAATAAATAAAGCCAGGGTAGGTGGCTAATGAACAGATGAACAGAAAATCTTGACCATCAGTTAGTCATGGGATAACCAAGTAACTAGTGACTGTGAAAAGACCAAATATTTCCAGAGGGTCTATTGCAGAAGCATTTTGAATATCGTGTGAAGTGCTGGTGCTATCAACCAAGGAAGTCCTTGGCAGACCTATCAAGACTACTGATCAGGGCTGCTGACATCTGTTATTAACTGAGCATTATGGCTCCAGTGAACTGATGGCTTTTCTCTAGCTACCTTTCTGAAACTGAGTTCCTCAGCTGCTCTCAGAAATTTTTAATTACTCAGACTAAAAATTGTTTGGATCAGTCTATCTTATGTCACATCCATAGTAAATCAACTCTCATTGGCAAAGTCTGAAAAAAAATCCACTTTGTGTGAACCATTACTGAGGCAGTCAGTCCTCATGGTGGAAAAACTGGATCCTGTCACTGTAGGAAGACACACTGTCAAGTCACAGAAGTTGTCCTCTACTTGTGCCCGTGGTTTTTCATTATTTTGTGTGTGGTTGTTGCTTGAACGTGAAAAGGGAGGGAGGCACATCCCTCAAGTGCCTCAAAGTGCCTCAAATTGCAGCTTGGCTACTACACAGCAGAAAAAGAACTAAATTTATGCCCTTCTTGACACCATCTACCCGAAGGACAAGGGTCTTTTCCAGTCTCTCTGTTCTATCCTGTTTTCTGCTCTTTCCACAGACAAAAAGCTAGTGACATCTACCACATCTTTTTTTCTTGTAGACATTGATTATAAAGTTTAATCAACCAGATCCTAGAAAGCTCTTTAATATCAAATGGGTGCTATAAAAAGCCCTTCCCTCAAAATCCTGTAGCTCACAGTAAATGCTGTGCCTCGGCCTGAAGTAGAGCTTGCATGAATTTGGTTCTGAAATAAGATTTCACAGCCCTGATACACGTTGTTATTGCTATAAAGACATCAATGGATCCCCTTCAGATAATTTCCAAGAATTACACCAGGCTGAACTTAAGCTCTCTTATTATGTCCTAGAGGCCTGGAAACCCTGAGTCACTAGCAATCATTTTCTTCAGTCCTTTCTATATTTTTATTGTGTTTTTATCCACACATGCAGAAAACAGTCAACAGTATGTAACATTCTAGCCCCTTCTGTATTTGTACATTGGATTCTTCCCTTTGTTTAAAGGTCAGATTACATTAACAGTTCACATTCCTGGTTAAACATGCAGGCAGATGTTTTCTTCAGGGGGCAGATCATGTAGGAGGAGGCATCGTTCTCTCCTCCGGTCTTCAGTCAAACTAGACTTGTCATCCTCAGCTGTGTAAATGTGCATCTTAACTGAATGGCACATGCTTCATTTTGGACTAACGTTTCAATGAGCTTAAAACCATTTGAGGGTCTGTTATCTCTTTGCTTAAATCCTGGGACACTGAAATTAATGGCAGGTCTGCTGTTGACTTCAGGGAATGGTACTGGAACTCCTGCCTCCCCCTCATCTGAAATGTGGTTCAGTTATGAAAAATGGAAATACATTTCACTCTATTTAGCAAGGACACATTCTGAAATGCAATTTGGCACTGAGGAAATAAATCTGGTTCATAAAACAGCTATGTATGCAGAAAAGAAATTACTTTTGCAAAGCCTTTGGCTTCTCTCTGATTAGACTAATAACCCAAGACTGTGACAGGTCTTCTGCAGAGCTGGAGGTCCTTGTGGACCCAGCCTCCAATTGCATATGTACATTTGAGTTCCACTAATTTTCCATTCTTTTCTGCGAAATTTGCATCCTCCAGCTTGAATTTTCAAGGTCCAGTTGAACATGCCAGGCCATGTACAAGGAACTTGTTAGTGGAAGTGTTTCACAGCTGGGAGGCCATAGCATAAATGCAGCTTGGGGAAATATTTGCTTTTAATTCATGGCAAAAAAGAAGTTTGAAATTATGAAAAAAAAAAAAGTAAATAAAGCAGTGTTCTCTCCAAATAATGCTCCTACAATGGCACAGCCTCTGAAAAATTATCTTCAGAAGACTGGGGATGCAGAGTTCACTTGTGCTGCTCTAGTATAGAGTGTCTAGGCTGATTCAGGATGCAGAGATTGTCTCTGGTACTGCCCCATCTTCTTCTTGCTGGGTGTTAGAAGAAGCCTTCACCCATAAGTGAAATTGTCAACAGGGTCTTCTGTTGTCTTGTTTTGGCCCAGTCATATGTGGCATAGTTGGCAGGCATCTGACAGGAAGGTCAGGTTTTGAGACAGTGCTTAGAGTCAGACTGACTTTATGTGTGGGCTGAGCTTGAGGGTGATATTGCAGGGCTACCTGTACTACCATTTGCTAAGACTATTGACATATCATGATAGAAGACTGTGTTTTTAGCTGGTAACAACCTGGCAGAACTGTGATTTGGATATTCCCAATGGTAACCTGTGGTGGTTGAATCTTTTGATAAACAGATTAATAATATGGCAAAACAAAATGTATGGCCAGATATAAAATTATATTAGGAAAAAAAAAATTAACAGCTTTGCCTCTCTTGAACAATTCAATGCCACTTTTTCATTTTAAAAAGAAAGGTCAAGTACAACCACACTGGAGGATGCAGCCCTTCTTGTATGACCTTTCTACCAGGGATAGGTCTGATCCTGTAAAAACCTGCCCAGACTGGGTAAGCTCTGGGAGAAAAAGCTGTTTGCATAGGCAGGAACATTTTACTGGATCAATCAGAAGAGTTCAACACGGCTGAGAATGCTCATGCACCCCTCAGCCCTCGCTGGTGTTGCTGTTCAGGAGATGAGTGTGTCCCAGCTCAGCCCCATTCCAGTGGCTCCTTCTGAGCTCAAACAGCCTCCCTCTTCCAGGGAAGCCCCCCAGAAGATGAGAAGGAAGTGCTCTGATCTGAACCTAGCCCGGGACAAAAGCAAAGCAAAGGTGGAAAGAGCCATACTATGGAAGCAGGATGTTTTCTGCAGGATTACTGGCAAGTGGAAAGGAAATGTGGGACTGCTTAGGCAACGAAGCATGGCCTGAGAGATGGAAACAAGGAAAGAGGGATAGATCAGAAGAGGATTTAGGTGAGAGAATTGGATGTGGGTTGGAAAGGAAGTCTTAGTTGGAAGGTGAAATCTGAGGAACTGATCCTGGGGTAGCTAGGTAATGAGGATAAACTTCCCTTCCTCAGCTGCAGCGCTTTTCCCAGTCTCAGAGTCAATCAATCAAAAATTAGGGACTTGGAAAGAAGGTTATCCTGCAAATAAAAAGATTGCAGTCCTGTGGGGGAAAATACTATGTGATCAAGTAATTAAAGTCTCCACCATGATATATGTGCAAAAGTAGGCCGAATTTAAATTGTGCAGACAGTAAATATTATTTTTTAATTAAATTGTAGAAACATTTTATGACCTGGTGATTTTTTTGGTTGTTTTATTTCAGGGCAAAATAATTGTGGAAGTACACACAGCAGCCAAAACAATGAGATAGAGAACACTAATAGCAGAAAATATTAAAAGAGTGTATTGAAGTGACAAGAAATTATCTCAAGACAACCACAGGCTACAAGAATTTATTTATTTCTTCTCCACTTGAAAGTTCATACGATTTTTGTCACTTTTTTTTTTTTTCCTGGAGACTGATCAAATATCTATGGGGATAAATTTTTAGTCACAACACTGCATTTCAGTGACTCAGTACTGTTGATGTCTCTCTTAATGACTCAGCTTTCTATTATTTCAAGAGAAAGTATGTCCCTTTTTCTTCATGATAAAGGAAGAAGCCTGATTTCTGCAGAAATGTCCCAAGTCTATGAAATGCCATTACATCCAACCGCAGACTAAACAAATGCATCCAGCAACATATAGAACCAAGGACTAAGGGGAAAGTCCACTAATATGAAAGGAACTGTTTCTTCAAATGCTTTGGATCAGGCCTCAGATTACCACTGGAAAAACCTTCACAGCCCATTGTGTCAGGAATATGGAAAATTAGGGTGTTGCTTCATGAATGTGCACGTTTTAAATTCAGTGTAAATGCTGTATATCAGAGATAACTTCTGTCAACTTCAGGCAATGTTTCTTTGGCTGCCAAAATGGAAAATAGACAAGTTTCCTGATTTCTAGAAGAGGCAGTCGGTTGGTCCACCATGGCCAACTCTGGAGTTATCAGCTCAGCTCTGGCTTTGCTCTTCCCATGGAAATAAAAGGGACTTTTACTACTTTTACTTCAAGGAAAGAGAGTTAAAATGATCCTGAGGGTCTGTAAGAATTGCATCCTTTGCCTAGGACTCCTGGAATGGCTCAAACCACACTACCAAGGCTGTGCTTTCCCACTTCCTTACAAATGCACCTCTTTACAACTGAATATTTCATTTCTTAAGGTTCACGGGGTTTCACATCTCAGGCCAAATCCTGGTTTCATTTATGCTTTGTGCTTTTCTAGGAAGAAGCTCACCACGTTGAGAAGCACCTGCCTCAGTGGGTGAGCCACTCTAAGCAAGAAGCCCTGATCTCCCAGCAGGAAGGAGCACCAGACTGCAATGCTCCCCGGGAACCAGCCTCTGGGAAACTCAGCGGCTCCTTTTTCCATGATGAGGGTGTCAGCACTTGGCCAAGAATCTCTCTGTCCCAAAACAGCATGCTGTCAGATACAGCAATATTGTGGTTTTTATCTACAGCACCATTATTTTCCCTTTCTTAGTGTTTTTACAGTGAATTAAGTTATTTTGGAGCAGAGCCAGCATGTTTCTCAGACTCTATCTGAACATATTCCCATAGAATTGCATTGTAGTTTGAGTGAAAACAAGACCAAATCTGCAGCTTTTTGCTCCTTGTATTTTTAGTTGAAAGGAGAGGCTATCGTGCCGCCCACTTGGATAAACGAAGTTTAGAAATGTCAGTGGGAGTCTGGATCTCCTGTCTACTGAGACTTTTTTTTTTAAAAAAAAAAATTAATGTATTTTCTTTTAGTTCATGGACTGGATTCTATCATCACACCCAAAAATCATGCACTGTCCTCCAAATTATGGCCTTTACCTTGATTTTATTTCAGGTGCTAGTGGATTAGAGATATCAGAACTTTGTTTTGCTACATTTCATAGAATGATAGAACGGTTTGGGTTGGAAGGGACCTCAAAGATCCTCTAGTTCCGATCTACCTCCCATGGGCAGGGACACCTCCCACTAGACCATGTTGCTCAAAGTCCCATCCAACCTTAAACACTTCCAAGGAGGGGGACAGCATCTTCTGTGTTGAAGCAAGCAGTGAGCCACTGTGGGTGCAGGCACAGGAAGGGGATCCCATACAACCCCATACACCTGAGCCAGGAGTGGCTGCTGCACCGGCTATGGCAACGCCAGGTTCTGCCTCTGCCCATGGGCTGCTGCAGGAACAGCTCCTTCAGACCTGAAGACTGGGTCTTTCCTGGACCATCAAGGGACTTCTGGGGCATTTATGTCTGTTTCCTGTGAAGGGACATTGCAAGAATCATGTCATTTTTGTGTTGTAGCTGATAGTTTAGTGAGCAATTATTCTGTAAGAGAAGCTGCCCTTTGAAGTCAGGGCTTGAGACCACAAACGGAGGATGTGCACCCAGTCCCTCACAGGAAAATAAACAGAGAGAGGCCCGTTCTGCTGTGCCACCTTTAACAAACATGCAGCCCTGTTCAGGGCTTTTAAAAGAAAACAACACAGTTCCTCCTGCCACCCAGTAAAAAATGTACGTTTGCAATTGCGTCTTGTTTTGCATATGATTGGCAGCATACTTTTAAACTGCTGTAAGTAATAAAAATATATATGTGCAAGTTGGCTATAAGAAATGCCAAAGTTTCACCTAATAAAATTTTGGTATGCCTCAATTTTCAAAGTAAATTTGATTTATTTGAGCCACCAGCCATCTGATGACAGCCTTGTGTTTTTTATATGAGTCATGTCCCAAGGGGTCCAGAATATGCCAATAGTGTACCTTGGATTGGATCCAGTGTCCGCAAACAGGTTTTCATTAGACTTTGATGCCAGTTGCATTGGGGAGCAGAGAGGCTGCTGAAAACCAGCTTTGCTTTGGGATCATTTCTTTCTTTTAGAAGAAATAACAAAGATCTTTTTAGAGGAGCTTTACGCCTCCACATTGTAGGTGTATGGCAATATTTTAGGGAACAGTAATCTGTTATTGCAGGTGGTCATGCTTCAAGCACT